>NW_006408519.1:18467621-18485948 GCF_000296735.1 Chrysochloris asiatica | reverse complement strand
GCAGCCCGATTCGTAACCACTACGCTACCAGAGCTCCTTATAACTAAGGAACAGCAATTCCTGGATGTTGTCCTTTGAAATTAATTTAAACAGCTCAGGCATGGTGGTGTCACATAATGCTTTCTGTTATATTTGTAGTTGTTGTCCATCTTTCTCCCATAAAAAATTGACCTCTATCTCTGTGTTGCTATGCAGCTGTGAGACCCAAAGATAGTTATTTGTTATGCAATCATGAAAACGTGCATTTGTTTATTACTTACTTAAAAGGGCCTTAAATGTCTATTTTACCTAAAAATATTTGTTTTTGATTATGAGATATCAGTTTGTAAAAATATATGTAATGGTTGTCAGTTAAGATTCAGATCTTTAAACATTTAAATTTGTATCTCAAACCAGAAAGACTGTAGTTATACACTTTAAATATAATGAAAGAGCAGATTATGTATAAATAAAATAAATATATATATTTTTTTATATGCTATCGAGTCTGTCCTAGCCCATAGCGACCTGTATAGGGTTCCTAGGAGCAACTGGTGAGCTTGAACCACCTTGGGTTTCAAACTGACTTTGCAGTCCAGCGCATTATTCCATAGCATGTGAAACTTGTATAATATGAAAAGGTGTCCTGGTGCGGCACTGTGATGTGGCACAGTTCACCAGCTGCTCCTCAGGAACCCTATACAGGGTCGTTATGGGTCAGAACCGACTTGATGGCACTTCACAACAACAACAACATAGTCCATATGCTTAAAGAGACATTTAGGAATGTATGCAAGAGCAGTAATTAAACAATATTTATGAATATAGTTGCTCACCACAGTTTCATTTAGAAAAAGAAAACAATAGAAACAATTTAAAATTTTAATACTAAATGTCATCCCAAAGCTTGGGTCTGATGCCCTGGAGTGACTGAGTCCAATGAACAAATATCCCAGATAAAGAAAGAAAAATGCATTCATTATTAGGAAGCCTGCTCTCCTGACACCTGCAACAAAGAATGGTGTTCCCTGGACTCTCTCTTTTTTTTTTTCTTAAATGTTTTATTGTGAATTATGTGATCATTTACATGGATCATTTTATTGTGTATCTCATTTCCATGGTTACAATTCCCTCCATGCAATCCTCCCCTCCCCACCCCCCGTACCCCCCAGGTGTTCAGCACACAGTCGCTCTCCCTCTCTGGATCTAAAGTCTCCAGCTGCTCCATCACTCCACGTCATCATCTCTGCCTCCATTTCAGGCATCACTGCTTCTCTGGGTAGGGTCCCGCTCTCTGCTCTTCTCCCTTGATGGTCCTAGGAACCTCCACTCCTAGACTGAAAAGTTAATCACTCCCCTCCTTGCTATAAAACGTGTACCTTTACATTTCTGACCCTCACAATCAGTCCTGATATGGACTATCTCTTACAAGCAATGCTTATATGATATTTTAGCAATGTTAATCAGCATGCAGGTGGGCTATAATCTTATCGCTTAAGCATCTGTACCAATTCACAAAGTAATCATATGTTTCATAAACATATCAAAAGGATAAACTCTCCTGGTACCTGTCTGTCTGGGTGGTTACTCTTTCAGAAGCCACACAGAGAGGGACCAGGTCTCAAGCCTACATGACCCAGGGCATTATTTGTTGTTGTTAAGTGCCTTAGAGTCAGTTCCGACCCATAGCGATCCTGGATAGGGTTTCCAAGGAGATGCTGGTGAGCTTGAACCTCCAACCTTGCAGTTCAAACAGCTTTGCGTATATATCAGAAACGAGGAGAGAAAAAGAGGAGAGAGAGAGAGAGAGAGAGAGAGAGAGAGAGAGAAAGAGAGAGAGAGAGAGAGGAGAGAGAGGAGAGAGAGGAGAGAGAGAGAGAGAGAGAATCAGAGCACTGTGAAACACTGTCTATCACGCTGGAAGCTGCAAAGTATGAGCTGAGGAGGTGGGAATAATTAACACAAAGACATAAAAATACCACACAAAAAATAATTAGCAACACAGTAACAAATGAAGCTCTTAGTCAAGAGATGAACTATAAAATACCCACTCCAAAAGAAAAACTTTTCCCACTTTAACCATATGTATTTCTTCCCTAACTGGATCTGTTCACTGTTCAATTACTTTCGAATTGTCAGTCAAGTTGAAATAACACATTATTTGAAATTAAGAACAGCTGGAGATAGTAGCTTGGTTTTCTAAAACTGCCTTTGTAATCTGGCCTGCTATTTGGCTGATGGCAGCTGTTGCCTGGGGAGTGGGATTTTCAGCTTTCTCCGTGGCACAGGTTAACTTGTGGATTTCAGTATCATGTGATGTTAAGGCTGGGCTTTTAGACTTTCTACCAAGTGCCTCTGAATTTAGCAAAAAATACGTTTTTCCTCTTGCTTATGGATTTTATTGAAAACCCTGATGATTACACTTAGATTGGGGTGCTGTCTTCTACATGGACGGTAGGCTGCTCTTTCCAGGTGGCTGTTTTAGTACAAGCCTCTAAGTCTTTCTTCTCTTTCATTTATTCACCAAGCGTTACTATAGCATCAAATTTTCAGTTGTCACTTTAGGAACAGATAGTATGGAGTAAGGCCATATTAGAGGAAGTACTTGGTTGCTATTGTAACTAAGATACTCTCAAAGTAGAAGCCCAAGTCCGCTGATAATAACTGTAAATATTAGTAATGCATCAGTTATTTTTGTGGTGGCAGATACGTTTTAATGCTATGTGCTATGTACTCTGTATTGGGGAGTTCCGCTGTGGCGCTGTGGGCTAATGCATCAGACTGCAAAGTCGTTGGAACTGCAAAGTCGGTGGTTCAAGCTCACCAGCTGCTCCTTGGAAACCCTATACTGGGTGGCTATGGGTTGGAATCGACTAGACGGCACTTAACAACAACTCTGTATTGAAGAGAGAAGTCTTTTAAAAAAGAATAGACTAGGGAAGAGAGACATGCCTTAAGGTACATTGATTGACATATTACTTTGAAAACAGAACAACGTTCAAATATAAATTACAGAGCACTATCTCTAATAATGCTTGTCTATCTAGAGCGGTTTGAACTGCAAGATCAGTGGTTCAAGCTCACCAGCTGTTCCGCGGAAACCCTGTACAGGGTCGCTATGGGTCGGAATCGACTCAAAGGCACTTAATAACAACAACATCTAGAGAAGTTAGAAGTTCAAACTTTTAAGCTTCTCTTTGTCTGGAAGCTCAGCTGAAACCTGTCCACTGTGGGTAACCCTGCTAGTGTTTAAAATACTCATGGCATAGCTTCCAGATTCACAGCAACGCACAGGCCACCACAGTATGAAAAACTGACAGACAAGTAGTGGAATAGCATATATTATTAACATATAACCAAAAGTAATATATAAAGTCCAGTGCTTTTATATCTAATCATGTGATCTTCATTGTGATTTTGGGATTAACTATAGACTTCTTATGCAGTCATCTACTTCTGGTCATCATCTAGGTGAACTTGTAATGTTTAATGTTTACTAATGTCACTCTCAGGTGGAAATGAACTGGTCCTTAGCAGATGGGGCTAGAGACCAAAGGGATGCTAGTAAAATGAGTTAGCCAGGCCTTACACAGAACAATGTTCGGGTCTCTAGTAAAAGTTTTTTTTATACCGAGATATTACATTTGTGACTGCTTTCATTACTTTTACTAACAGTTGGAATCTTCTTGCAGATACTCTACCCTTGGAATATACTCTGCCAAAGGGCAGAGTCTTGAAATTACTGAGTGGCTTCAAAAAAGAGTGCATCTGCTCTTGTATTAGAAGATTCAGGATTTGTTAGATTTAGGTCAATGTATTATGACCTTCTACATAGAGTTCTGGTTCCCCTGTAGCTTTCTGACCTGTGGGAGACCTTAGCTTTCAGTCTTGCACTTTAGGGACTACAGGGACCCACTCAGAAACAAGGGACACTTTCTTAAGTGGCGGTTAAACACACCCAGAGCGGAAGTGGTGTTCACACTTAAGCTTTTTTTTTTTTTTTTCTTTCATTTTCTCTTATAGCTAACAGCCCCCTTCCTCCAATCCCTCTCAGCTTTACCCAGGTTGACTGTTCTTAGCTGGGAGGCTGAGCAGCTTGCCAGCAGAGGGTGGGAACCAAGTTCCTCTTTTTTATTTTTGTCCCTCTGGCCTCCAGCCTTTCACCTTATTCATGGAGGTGACAGTCAACTGTGCTCCCTCCCCTTTTAACTGTAGATGACAAAACCCAACAGGGCTATAATGAACTTAGAACAATAATACCCCTCCTAAGTGAAAAACTTGGAAAACTCAATAGTAAAGGTAGTGTAAATCCAAACAGTCAGCCTAAAAAAGTTTTAAACAGAAATGGCCCCAAATATAAAGATTTAAGTTATTTTCTTAAAAAGTTTAGATATACACCATGACAGTTTTGAAACAATATTCTGTGTACACTATTAGCTAAACCCACTATTCTTTGTGCTGTTAATTTTTTTTTTTTTTTTTAAAGTTGTGACCAAGTTTAGATTTACAGAATATGATAGCATGCTAGGTGTGTACTGTCCATTATTAGGCAGAAACACAAAGGGAAATATGAATATGAACTTTCAGTCACATGAGAATAAGATACTTTTTCACTGAATAAAACATTTTAGCACTTTTTTTCATAAACAAAAATCCTTCGTGATTTTTTTTTGAAGTTCAAACGTTTCAGGAATTTATTATGGTTAGGAATTTGTTCTGCTAAAACCTGTGTCTTTTAGGTAGATTGTGTAAGAATAAAAGTTAACTTAAACTCAGTAACCGAAGAAAATTTTGTTATCTCAACAGTGAGAAATCCAATGTTTGTTTCATAATATTAACATGAAAGTTTTTTTAAAAGATCAAAAATTAAACTATTAAACTTTAGTCAAAGGATAGAACTTTGATTATACCAGATAACTTCTTTTTACTGAATTTTTAACTGTTGTTTTGATTGCATTTCTTATAATACAGACATAGGTCTGTATTAAAAAAGTAAACATGTTAATTCAGCAGACCTCAAGTTCATACATATTTTATTCACAAATGAACATTAACTTATATATTTGTTAACTTAATTCAACATTATTAAACTTACTTAAGAATGTTAAAATAATTCATAATTCTGAAGTCAAATCCAGCCACTTGTCTCAGAATGTTTGCGTGTTGTCATGACACTGAAGCTATGCCACTGGTATTTTGAATGCTGGTAGGGTCACCAATGGGGACAGGTTTCTACCGAGCTTCCAGACTAAAACAGACTTGGAAGAAGAAAAGGTGGACTACTTTTGAATTATTAACCACTGAAAACATTATGAATAGCACCAAAATATTGTCAGATTTAGTGCCGGAAGATGAGCCCCTCAATTTGGAAGGCACTAAAATACAAATATTGTTTAAAGTGTTGAAGAGCAGAGATGACAGCTTGAGGACTAAGGTGCGCCTGACCCAAGTCATGGTATTTTCAATAACCTCATATGGATGCGAAAGCTGGACAGTGAATAAGGAAGACCGTAGAAGAATTGATGCCTTTGAGTTGTGGTGTTGGAGGAGAATACTAAAAGTGCCATGGACTGCCAAAAGAACCAATAGATCTGTTTTAGAAGAAGTGCAACCAGAGTGTTCCTTGGAGGCCAAGATGGCTAGGCTTCATCTCTCATACTTTGGACACAGTGTCCGGAGAGAAAAGTCACTGGAGAAGGATGTCATGCTGGGTAAGGTGGAGGGTCAGAGAAAAAAATGAAGACCCCCAATGAGATGGATCAGCCAGGTGGCATCATTGATGGCGTCAAGTGTGGCGGCAGTAGTGAGGTTGGCCCAGGATCAGACATTGTTTCGTTCTGCTGTGTATGGGGTCGCTATGAGTCAGTTCCGACTCGATGGCACCTGACAACAACTACAACAAAATACAAATGGGGAAGAGCTGCCTCCTCAAAGTAGAGTTGACCATGATGTCACAAATGGAGTAAAGCTTTAAGTACCTTCATTTGCTGATGAGGTACAATTCAAAATGAGGAGAAACAGCTGTAAATATCCATTAATAATCTCAACAAGAAAGGTATGAAATATGGATCTAGGAAAATTGATCTTATTAAAAATGAAATGGATATTCAAAAATAAAATCAACATCCTAGGCATTAGTGAGTTGAAATATTTTGGTGGTGATTTTGAATCTGACAACCATATGGTTTACTATGCCAGGAATGACAAATTGAAGAATAATGGCACTGTGTCCATCATCAAAAAGAAAGATTCAAGATATATCTTGAAGTATAATGCTTTCTGTAATAGGATAATATCCATACACCTGCAAGGAATAAATACCAGTTAATACCACTATTATTCAAATTTAGACACCAACACTAAAGCCAGTTATGATGAAATTCTAATAATTTCTTCATTTTGAAATTTATCAAATATGAAATCAAGCTGTGTTGAAAATTACTGGTGGTAAAATACAAAGGTTGGAAACAAAAAAGACTGATCAGTAGTTGTAAATTGCGGGTGTGATGATAGAAATGATGCTAAAGATTGCATGAAAGAATTTTGCAAAACAAATGACTTCTTCATTGAAAAGACCTATTTGAAATGACTAAAAAGATGATGATACACATGGACTTCATCATATGGAATACACAGAAATCAAATTGACTACATCTGTGGGAATAAGTTGTGGAAAATCACCATATTATCAGCCAAAACAAGGACAAGGGACAGACTGTGGAACAAACTATCCATTGCTCATTTGCAAGTTCAGGCTGAATCTGAAGAAAATTAAAATCAGCCCAGAAGAACCAAAATATGACCTTTAGCAATCCTACCTTGAATTTAGAGACCATCTCAAAAACAGATTTGATGCATTAGACACTAATAATAAGAAACCAGAAGAGTTGTGGTTGATATCAAGAACATCATGCAGGAAGAAAGCAAAAGATAATTAAGAAGACAAAGAAGATAGAAAAGACCAAAATGGATGCCAGAGGAGACTCACATACATGCTTCCCTGTGAAAAGATGCTAAAACAAATGGGAGAAATGCAGATATATAAGAGCTGAACAGAATATTTCAAAGAGCAGCTCAAGAAGACAAAGTCAAATGCTATAGGGAAATAAATATGCAAAGATCTGGAGTTAGAAAATCAAAAGGAAAGGACACTCTCAGCATTTCTCAAGCATACAGAACTGAGGGGAAAAATTAAGCCTCAAATTGCAATACTGAAGTGTTCTTTTGCAAAATATTGAATGATGCAGAAAGTATCAAACAAAGATCAAAAGACTACAGAGTCACTGTGCCATAAAGAAATTGTAGATGTTCAACCAATTCAAGAGGTAGCCAGTGATTATAAGCCAATGATCATGAGCTAATAATATTCAGGAAGGAAGGAGTCCAAGGTACACTGAAGGCATTGACAAAGAACAAGACTCTGGGAATTGATGGTATACAAATTGAAATATTTCAACAAGCTGATAAAGAACTGAAAGAACTCCCTCATCTATGCCAAGAAATTTGGAAGACAGATACCTGGCCAACTGATTAGAAGAGATCCATATTTGTGCCTATTCCAAATAGAGGTGCCAAATGAAATGTGGAAATCATAGGACAATACTATTAATATCAGATGCAAGTGATATTTTTCTAAATATATTTCAAAAATGGCTGCAACAGTATATTGACAGGGAACTACCAGAAGTTCAAGCTGGATTCAGATGAAAACATAGATGATGGGATATCAGAGATGACATCAGATGGATTTTGGCTGAAAGCAGAGAATACCAGAAAGATGTTTATCTGTGCTTTATTGACTATGCAAAGGCTTAAGGCAGTGTGGGTTATGACAAGCTACGGACAACACTGTGGAGACAGAGTATTCTGGACACATAATTATGCACGTGAGGAACCTGTACATGGACCAAGAGACACTGGCTCAAACAGAACAAGGGGACACTGAATGATTAAAAATCAAGAAAGGTGTGCTCCCTGGTTGATTTCTTTCACCATACTTATTCAATCGGTATGCTGAGCAAATAATCAGAGATGCTGGATTGTATGAAGAAAAACATGGCATCTGGATTGGAAGAAGAGTCATTAACTTGCGATATGCAGATGATTCAGCCTTGACTGCTGAAAGCAAAGACAAGTACTTAAAATACTTACTAAAATACAGCCTTAGGTATAGGTTGCACCTCAATGATAAGTAGAGAAAAGATTGAAGTTTTGAAAGACTTCATTTTGCTTATATTCACCATCAACACTCTCTCGGAAGCATCAGTCTAGAAATCAAACTGTGCATTCATTAGGCAAATATGCGGCACAAGCCCTCTTTAAAGTGTTCAACAGCAAAGATGTCAGTTTGAGGACTAAAATGCACCTGATCCAAGCCATGGTGTTTTCAGTAGTCTCATATGCATGGGAAAGTTGGATAATGAAAAAGGAAAACCTTAGAAAAATAGAGGCATTTGAGTTATGGTGTTGGAGGAGACTTATCTTATATGGCATCCATACCAATTCATAAAGTGATCTGATGTCCTGATAAACAGGTCAAAAGGATCATCTCTCCTGGATGGAGCCTGTCTGTCTGTGTGGTTACTCTTTCAGAAGCCACAAAAGGAGGAAGCCGACTTTATCCTAGGTGAACCTTAACATTATAACAGCATATGTCTAATATACAAGTATATAAAAGGGAGTGAGGGTAGGGGAGCTGTCTCAGGCAGGGCTCATTTATTTTGTTAAGTTCTCAAAAGGGCTACACTCATACTCTCATAAGGAACTACAAAATGTGAATTCATGCTTTGAATCTTATTTGTATTTTTTAAAATATGGAAATGATATGTTTGTGCTTGCATTTTTAAAGGTCACAAAATACAATGTATATCACTGTTGTTGCCCAGTGCTGTTGAATTGGTTCTGACTCCTAGTGACTCTGTATAGGTTTTCTAAGGAGTGGCTGGTGGGTTTGAACTGCTGACCTTGTAGTTAGGAACCCAGTGCTTATCCAACAGTGACACATTAACATGCCATTTTAATTCCAAGTGTATTTGTTTAGAATAAATCTGAATATGATTTTGAATGTGTTCTTAAGGAGTTAAATCCAAAATTTTAGATTGTCATTGCTAGCTATTTGGGCTAATAGGCAACTTGCATTTATTTGTCTATATAATATTATGTCATTTAAATTTTCTGCAATGCACATGTATGGTATAATCTGGAAAGTATATCATTTTCTGTTAAATATATACTCAAATTTCCAACATGAAGTTAAAATTTGCATAAATCAAGCCAAAGTTTCCTGAATATGTGGTAGTAGGAAGAATGTACTTGTTCATGTTTCATTATTCACATAGCTGTCTTAATGCTTAGTATATTTTAAATGTAAGACTTTTATTTCTTGCAATATACCCTGTAGCTATTTTTTTTTGCTTCACTTTTTATGCTTATGATCAGCTGAGATTAAAAGAACATAGTTTTAACTGAAAACAAAAAAGTTAATTGTTCAGCACGTTCTGCCGTTAGTCTGTCTTCTGTCTGTAAGTACTGTGCCTGAAGCAACACTATTGCAGTTACTCAACATACGAAGCGGTTGGAGGATATTTGTATTTTAGGACGCTTTGCACAGGCTGGCCACAGAGTTGCCTTCTGTTGCCAGTGTGTAATGGTCCTCTCATTGAACTAAGGATTATTTTCAACAGTTAGTCTTCTATAGCCTGTAGCAAGGCAGATAGGAAATTTTTAAAAAATGGCTAAATTCTATTCTTCCTTTCTGTGATATGTGTTCCTATAAGACACTATGGTGTATAGACCATATCACCTGGAGAAGAGAAGAGCAAATTACAGGTGGCTGTGTGTGTGCTTAAGAGAAGTGGTTTTTTTGTGCTTTTTTTTTTTTTCTGTATATTTTGTAGATTTCTAATATATTAAGGCAGAAAAAAAGAAGACATTCCTGCATCAGTATTGGGTCTCATATGTTGAACTATTGTCATACCATCTTTTCATAATTGAGTATCAAGTTTTGGAGAACTGATTTAGAGAAAATAAAAATCAATTCAAGACAGCTTTCTTCCATTCATTCAAGCCGAACTAAATTCTTCCATAGATTCAGATTGTTTGTATTTGTTTGTTAGATACTGTTGAGTCCTGCACCATCCTTATACTGTTCTGTGTTTGAGCCCATTGTCACATCCATCCTTTCTGTTACTCCAGCTCGTTGAGGGGCTTTCTCTTTTCTGTTGACTTCCTATTTTACCAAGCTTGATGTCCTTCCCAATGGACTGGTCCCTTATGATAATGTATGCAAAGTAGAGGACATGAAGCCATATTTTTAAGTAACATTTTGGCTGTATTTCTTCTAAGACAGATTTGTTCATTCTTCTGGCAGTCCACAGTCTATTCAATGTTGTTATCATTGTGTCATCAAGTTGGATCTGACTTATAGAAACCCTGTATAGGGTTTGCAAGGAGTGGCTAGTGGATTTGAACTACTGACCTTGTGATTCAAATTGACCTTGTAGTCAAAATCGACCCTGCTGTGCAGTGTTTATCCTACAGTGCCACGCTAGGACTCTAGTTTATTCAATATTTGTCTACTATATAATAATTCAAATACATCAATTCTTCTTTAATCTGTTTTATTCATTGTTCAGCTTATGCATATGAGGTGACTAGGGTCAAGTGCAATTTAGTTTACAAAGTGACATCTTTGCTCTTGGACATTTTTAAAGAAGTGTTTTGCAACAGATTTGAAGAAAACAATACATAGCTTAGTTTCTTTACTGCTGCTTCTGCAAGTGTTGATTGTGTAGCTAAGTAAACTGAAATCCTTAACAAGTTCAGTATTTTCTGTGTGTCATGATGTTGCTTATTGGTCCAGTTGTGAGGAATTTGTTTTCTTTATATTGAAATGTCACCCATGCTGAAAGTTGTAGTCTTTGGCTTTATCAGTAAGTACTGCAAGTCCTCTTTGCTTCCAGCAAGCAAGACTGTGCCATCTGCTGATCACAAGTTCTGAATGAGTCTTCCTCCTGACTAGCTTTGGTAGATTCTTTCTGATTTTTATAGTTTTCAGATCGCATAATCTCTTTGATGTGAAATTATTATGCTTCTTTTACATTTTTTGTCCATTTTTATTTGTTTATAGAAATGGAACCTTTTTTATGTCAGGATCTCTGTTCCTCATGCCAGTTCTCAGTGCTCTAACCATGACCTCTTCCTTTTCCTGTCCCTCTGACATAAAAAGCTGTGTTTTTGTACAAATTCTGGCAGAAGTACCAGAGAATCAATGATCTCAACAGCAGCACTCAGCCTATGATGAACACAAGTTGCTATATTAATACTTCAATGCCTTCGCCCTACAGCTTATTGATCTTCTGACAAGTGATCAACACTGTTTCCAAGAGACTCCACTATGCTCTATACGTAAATATATAGAAATAGAATCAGTTTTCACATTACCTAATTCATTTATCCTGAAGTCCTGCTGTGGTGCTGTGCACTAATGTACTGGACTGCAAAGTTGGTTTGAACAGCAGATTTGACAGTTCAAGCTCACCAGCCACTCCTCGGATACTCTATACAAGGCCACAATGGGTTGGAACCAAGTCCATGGCATTCAACAACCATAACAACAATATATTTATCCTAGTTCTGGTCATTGGATGTACAATACATTTCTAGTTATTTGAAGACTTATCCCATGTTTAACCATTCCTGTTACTGGTCTCTATGTTAAAAATGTTTCAGTCTCATGAAACATCCCTCTTAAATAAGTTACAGTTTAATATAGCCAAGGAATGGTGGTGGTTACGTGCTGTTGAGTCGGTTCTGACTCTTAGCAACCCTGTACAGGGTTTCCAAGGCTGTAAATCTTTACGGGAGCAGAACGCCTCATCTTTCTCCAGCGGAGTGGCAGGTAGTTTCGAACTGCTGACCTTAAGGTTTGCAGCCCAATTCATAACCACTACACTACCAGAGCCAAAGAATGATGTTGTTAGGTGCCATAAGTCTGTACCGATCCATAGTGACCTTACGCACAGCAGAACGAAACACTGTCTGATCCTGGGCCAACCTCACTACTGTTGCCACTTGGCCAATCCATCTCATTGGAGGTCTTCCTCTTTTTCTCTGAACCTCCACCTTACCAAACATGATATCCTTCTCCAGTGACTGATCCCTCCTGACAATATGTCCAAAGTATGAGAGACAAAGTTTGGTCATCTTGGCCTCCAAGGAGCACTCTGGCTGCACTTCTTCCAAAATGGATCTATTAGTTCTTTTGGCAGTCCATGGCACTTTCAACATTCTCCTCCAACACCATAACTCAAAAGCATCAATTTTTCTATAGTCTTCCTTATTCACTGTCTAGCTTTCGCATGCATATGAGGTTATTGAAAATACCATGGCTTGGGTCAGGCACACCTTAGTCCTCAAGCTGACATCTTTGCTCTTCAACACCTTAAAAAGGGCTTGTGCAGCAGATTTGCCTAATGCAGTTCGTCGTTTGATTTCTTGACTGCTGCTTCCATGAGTGTTGATAGTTGATCCAAGAAAAATGAAGTCCTTGACAACTTCAATCTTTTCTCTGTTGATAAGAATGTTATTTATTGTTCTAGTGGTGAGGATTTTTGTTTTCTTTGCACTGAGATGTAATCCATACTGGAGTCTGTGGTTGTTTAAATCCTCTTTACTTTCAGCAAGCAACGTTGTATCATCTGCATATTGCAGGTTGTTAATGAGTCTTCTTCCAATCCTGATGCCATGTTTTTCTTCATATAATCCAGCTTCTCAGATTATTTGCTCAGTATACAGGTTGAATAAGTATGGTGAAAGAACACAACTTTGTCGCACACATTTTTTAATTTTAAACCATTCAGTGTTTCCATGTTCTCTTTGAACAACTGCTTCTTGGTCCAGGTACAGATTCCTCATGAGCACAATCGAGTGTTCCGGAATACTAATACTTAGCAATGTTGTCCATAGCTTGTCATGATCCACACGGTCAAAAGCCTTTACATAGTCAATAAAGCACAGGTAAACATCTTTCTGATATTCTCTGCTTTCAGCCAAGATAGAACCTGTTTTTTTAGATCAATGTTGTTGTTGTTGGTGGTGTTGTCAAGAGCCATCAAGTTGGTATGGACTCATAGCAACCCTGTATAGGATTTCCTAAGAACCGCTGGTGGATTTGAACCTCTTACCTTGTAATTAGCTGTCCAGTGCCTATTCTAGAATGCCACACCACCAGGACCAGTATAGCTCGAGTCAAATTAAAGTGTGTGAAGGGCCTAAGCACTGATAATCTGTGGGGCCCTATCCTTGTTTTACTCATAAATTCAAATGGAATATGTAAATATATATATATATATATATATATATATATATATAGAGAGAGAGAGAGAGAGAGAGAGAGAGAGAGAGAATCATGCATGGCATGGCAGTGTGTGTTAATGCACTGGACTGCAACATCGGTTTGTACCTCAAGGCTGGCATTTCAAGTTCACCAGCTGCTCCTCAGAAACCCTATATAAGGTTGCTAAGGGTCGGAAACAACTCGACAGCACTTCATAACAACAACAACATGTGTATATGGATATATTTATGGAGTCCTGGTATAGAGTGGCCGGATAATGCACTCGACCTCAAGGTCAGTCTGAACCACAAGGTCAGCGATTCAAATCCACCATCAGCTCTTCAGAAACCTTATACAGGGTTGCTATGAGTTGGAACCAATCAAGGACACTTAACAGCAACAACATACATATATATGTTGCGTTCTGATGTAACGCTATCAGAAGAGCATTAGTATTTTTATAAAATTAAATACCACAAGGTCTGTTTGAATTCAAAGATCAGTGTTTCAAATCCATACAGGATCATTATGAGTCAGAAACAAGTTGACAGTACTTAATAACAACATGTATATATATGCTATTTTAGTAGAGTATGATGACTTGAATTATACAACTTTTAGTGCATGTAGGGTTCTAAGATTTTTACTATATAGCACATTTTCTATAGAGGGAATGTTCCACATATTCTTTAACTAAGAAAACGAGTCACTGAAGTTAGTTGTTTCAACAATCAATGTGACATTCTTTCTATCTTCTACAACACAAAATTAACTTTCACAATTTTGCTTTAAATGGCTCATACTTCATTTTTTTATGTTTGCTTCATAATAAATGCTATATTTATAAATGAACAAATGAAAATATGTCATAAAAGAAAATTTAATGATCAGGAAACAAATATTACAATATATTTCTATATTTTATTTTTAGATACATCTTTCATTTTAACATGTTATAATTAAAAACATTTTTTCTACTTTTAGCTCTTACAAATTCTTCAATGATTTTATTAAATTAGGCCAAAGAACAATATCTACATCTATTTTTAATAAGTATAAAGATTTGTCTTTCATGAATCATTTTTGTATACTGAAGGTTTTTTAGTCTATTTAGGGAAGAAAATAAGATTTTTGTGGTACCTTGTGAGCATCAAAGCTACAAATGTTCATAAAACAGTTTCAACATTGGGAAATACATATTGTGTTTTATCTTCTATTTTGGAAAATCACATGTCTGCATTGAGTAAATGTGTCTTTACTAAATCTGTGAACTTCATTCTCATGTAAGGATGAAATTATTTCATGCCTCTATAAAAGTTTACATTTAAGTCATCAAGAAAAGACTGCACAAATGTGTGTCACTATAAGATAAGCACTAGCCTACTAACTATTAGGTTGGTGGTTCAAACCCACCAGTCACCACTTGGAAATCCTATACATGGTTGCTATGAATCTGAACTGACTCAATGGAACTTAACAACAATAAATATTCTGGATTACTAGGGTATTTTTTCATCAGGCATGTCTACATTATTTTAGAAGGAAAATCTATTTGAAAAAACTTTACATGCTTGCCCCTCTTTTCATGCAAGATTCAAAGTGTGGTAAAGATGATATAGTATGTGTGGATCCACAGAATTAATCTCTGGCACTCAATACTTCTGGAGCACGACCATCATTTACTTGTTTCTTGTTAATTCTTCTGTGTTGGTGAACTGCTTGATAATCAGTATTTGGCAGCTTTGTTTTGTTGTTTTCAAAATCTTCTTCTAAATCATATAAATGCCCTTTAAATGGGTGGTAGAAATCTGTGCATGCATTTAAATTAACTTCAGAATCTCGTATAGCTTGACTCGTCTAATGAAAATGCTGAAATATGTTATTCTACATAACCAACAAAAATACATAATCAAGTGTTTGCATTTTGTTGGTGATATTTTCAGCTTTATTTGTGGAATATCTTTTTTTGGGGGGGTCTGTAGCATCATTTTCTAAGGCATCTAGAATTAGACTGTACAGCTCCAAAATTATACTCATTGCTACAGCATGTGCATCCCAACACGTATTAGAAAGGCATTATAATACTTGATCATTGCTTAATTATGTTTTATGAACAGCCTACAGGTAGCAAAAAAATGTGAACAGTGTGCAGTAGAAAAAAAATCAACAGCTTGCAAAAAGCAATTTACTAAGGTACAACCTATAAGAGTAAGTGAATGAACAGTTCATGGTAGGAAGATCGTATATACATTACGTATTCATTCTAAAACTTCCTGCTGTATGCCGTTGTAACACCCTGACATATTGGCAGCATTGTCAAAGGACTGGTTTCTGCAATTAAAAAAATCAATTCTGCAAAGTTTGCATAAATAGTGACATACTAGATTTCCAATTTCTTCATCAGTATGCATATTTAAGCTAGTAAATGCTTGATAGGTTTTCCATTGGTTGTATTGATCTACGTATTGTAAAACAGCACTTATTTGATCTGTATAAGGAAGATCAGAAGTAGAATCTACAGACAAACTGTATCCTTATTTCACAGAAAATAGTTGATCAAACTTGATCACTTAAGCTTGTTATATTTTGAAATGTGACCAGTGAAAAATGGTTCAAACTGAGCAATAATTCAAGTAAATCCCCCAAAAGTTCGTTGTGTGGGAACCCAAACTCTTCATTTCTTCCTTGGAAAAGCAGTCCATGATCAGCAATGGTTATGACAAAATGGCTTTCTGAAACTGGGCTTTCTTTAATTTGTTTTCAGTTCATGTCTTTCATTTAAATATGACACTATAAAATTTCTGTGACTTTAATTGTTTTCATGCTTATCAGTAATATTTGAGTTTTACCAACTGTTGAATCTATCTTTAGCAAATTGAGAATCAAATGATTTAAGACTGAGTAGTTTGTAAACACTCAACAACAGTAGTGTTTTGTTGCTGTTGTTTCAGCTTGCAAACAAAATAATAAACTTATACAGAGCCAACTGATGGAGAACTGAGTGTGAAGTTATACCAGATCACTCTGAAGTATGAAGGGAAATATAATTGTTAAAAAATAAAAGTTCATAAAATGTACATTTTCTATTTTAGAGAATGTGCTCAACTGTCATTCTCCATGAGATGCATATAATGATGTAACAATACACGACTTCTCCAAGAACACTTTTATTGGTGAGTCATAATAGTATCAATTTATTAAAAGAAAGTTAATCTGAATGGAAGCCAAAAATAAAAACATTTACATAACTTTAATTATCTAAATAATCATTTAATTTTATTCCTTGAGGAATCACTCAATTTCCTTACATTGTGGTAGTGGTGGTGTGCCGTGGAATCAGTTCCAACTCATAGACCCTGTACAGGGTTTCCAAGGCTGTGAATCTTTACGGGAGCAGAAAGCCTCATCTTCCGCTCACGGAACAGCTGGTAGTTTTGAACTGCTAACCTTGAGATTAGCAGCCCGATTCATAAGCACTACGCTACCAGTGCTCCTTATTTCCTTACATTGTTGTTTTGTTGTTATATGCCGTGGAGTCAGTTCTGACTCATAGCGACCCTGTATTGCCTTACATAGAGATACATAAGTATTCTGATGAAGTCTAAATGGAATGTTCTGTTAAAAACTCTTTGTTGCTTTCTTGGAAAAAAAGTTTAGAGACACATTCACTGTTGAAAAACAGAAACATAAATTTTTCTGATAAACAAATATTTAACTTTGTGACCTCTTAATGTGCCTACTGCCTCATTTATGAGCAAATTCACCAGCTGCTTTTTAACAACAAGAGAATAACATCAAGCACTGTGTCTTGCACAGCAGAAAATAGAAAATAAAACTCACTTGATACATAAATTAAAACATTTTGTGTTAGACAAATATTAATGTTTCTAGTATTTTGAGACATTTGTTATGGCTAGTAGCATATTAAATTATTACTCATGTTAGTGTTATATTAAATGTATACTAGATTGTGTCCTTATATATGCTAAACATATTTTAAAGTTACAATTATAAATACTATTGCTTGCAAATCTAAGGACATAACTGTCTATGTAAATGCTATACAGTTAACACATAACTAAATTGAATTCACTGCGATAGTGAATCTATTTGAATTCACTTGCCTTTGCACATCAGCTGGGGCTGTAGTTTTTTACTAGGACATGTCTAAAGCATATCCTTTTGCGTGTATCATCGCAAACAACATTGCTCGCTCTCCTGGCTGGAGTTGCTGAATCAGTAGATGTTAATGTACAAGACAGTTCTCTCAAAATGGATCAGAGACATGTTATTTATTAATCTAATTTGGTGGTGCTGTAGGATAAGCTTTGGACCGCTCCATAGGAGAAAGATGAGACTTTTTTGCTCTCATAAAGATTTACCATCTCAGAAATCTTATACATGGATGCTATGTGCCAAAATTGACTTGATGGCAGCGAGTTTGCTTTCAGTCTGAGTTCATAAATATAATACCTTAATGTTGCATCCTGTTTCATATTAGGTGAATGGAGCAATAGCTATATACTCAACAGCCTACCTCTTCTTGTTTATTGTTGTTGTTGTTAGGTGCCAACGAGTCGGTACCGACTCATAGCAACTCTATGCATAACAGAATAAAACACTGCCCAGTCCTGGGCCAACTTAACAATTGTTGTCACACTTGAGCCCATTGATGCAGCCACTATACCAATCCATCTCACTGGGGGGTCTTCCTCTTTTTCTTTGACCCTCCACCTTACCAAACATGAGATCCTTCTCCAGAGACTGGTCCCTCCTGACAATATGTCCAAAGTATGAAAGATGAAGTTTGGCCATCCTGACCTCCAAGGAACACTCTGGCTGCACTTCTTCCAACACAGATCTGTTGGTTCTTTTGGCAGCCCATGGCACTTTCAATATTCTCCTCCAACACCACGACTCAGAAGCATCAATTCTTCTATGGTCTTCCTTATTCTAAGGTCTTCCTTACAGCTTTCGCATGTAAGGTTGTATCATCTGCATATGGCAGGTTG
>NW_006408519.1:18439947-18467521 GCF_000296735.1 Chrysochloris asiatica | reverse complement strand
TTGGTTCTTTTGGCAGCCCATGGCACTTTCAATATTCTCCTCCAACACCATAATTCAAAGGCATCAATTCTTCTACAGTCTTCCTTATTCACTGTCTAACTTTCACATGCATATAAGATTATTGAAAATACCACAGCTTGGGTCAGGCATACCTTAGTCCTCAAACTGACATCTTTATTCTTCAATGCTTTAAAGAGTTCTTGTACAGCAGATTTGTCCAATTCAATACGTCATTTGATTTCTTGACTGCTGCTTCCATGAGTGTTGACGGTTGATCTGAGCAAAATTAAGTCTTTTACAACTTCAATATTTTCTCCATTTATATGGATATTGTTTTTGGTTCTGTGGTGAGGATTTTTGTTTTCTTTACTTTGTTATGCAACCATACCAAAGCATGTGAGTGGTCTTTGTTCTTCATCAGTAGTATTTTAAGTCCTCTTTGCTTTCAGCAAGTAAGGTTATGTCATCTGCATATAGCAGGTTGTTAAATAGTCTTCCTCTAATCCGATGTCATGATTTTCATTGTATAATCCAGTTTCCTGAATTGTTTGCTCAGTATACACATTGAATAATATGGAGAAAGACTACAATCCTAATGTATACCTTTCCTAATTTTAAACCATTCAGTGTCCCCTTGATCTATTTGAACAACTAATTGCCTCTTGGTCTATGTACAGGTTCTTCATGAGCACAAGTAAGTGTTCCAGAATACTCACACATCACAATGTTGTCCATCGCTTGTCATCATCCACACAATTGAAACCTTTGTGTAGTCGATAACAGTCTACTCATGTGAAAGTTGGACAGTGAATAAAGAAGCCTGTAGTAGAAAAAAATCAACAGCTTTCAAAAAGCAAGTTACTGCAGTACTACCTACAAGAGTAAGTATATGAACAGTTCATGGTAGGAAGATCTTCATCAGTAAATGTTTGAAGTCCTCTTCACTTTCAGCAAGCAAGGTTGTAGCATCTGCATATCACAGGTTGTTAATGAGTCTTCCTCCAATCCTGATGCCACATTTTCCTTCATAGAACCCAGCTTCTCGGATGATTTGCTCAGCATACAGGTTGAATAAGTATGGTGAAAGAATACAACGTTGTCACACACCCTTTTTAATTTTAAACCATTCAGTGGTCCCATGTTCTGTTTGAACAACTGCTTCTTGGTCCAGGTACAGACTCCTCATGAGCACAAATCACTGTTCTGGAAAACTCATACTTCTCAATGTTGTCCATAGCTTGTAATAACCCACACAATCGAAAGCTTTTGCGTAGTCAACAAAGCACAGGTAAACACCTTTCTGATATTCTCTGCTTTCAGCTAAGATCCATCGGACATCAGCAATGATATCCCTCGTTCCACGGCCTCTTCTGAATCCTGCTTGAACCTCTGGATGTTCTCTGTCGATGTATGATTATAGAAGTTTCTGTATTACCTTAAGCAAAACTTTACTCTCATGGGATATCAAAGATATTTTCTGATGATTTCCGCATTCCTCTCTTTGGGTCAACTCTCTTTGGAATGGGCACAGATATGATCTCTTCCAATCAGTTGGCCAGATAGTTGTCTTGCAAATTTCTTGGCAAGATGAGTGAGTGCCTCTTGTTTTGCCTTACTTTCCTGAAAGATTTCCATTTTTATCCCATCAATTCCTGGTGTCTTTTTCTTTGCCAATTCCTTCAGTGTACCTTGGACTTCCCCCTTCAGTATCATTGGCTCTTGATCATATGCTACCTCTTGTAGCAGATACTAGCAGCTAAAAGATACAAAAGTGACCTTCCCCCTAGGGCCAACATTCTGAGTTCAGGCTTTTCGTCTTCAGAACTAGAAGAGAATTCATTTCTGTGCTTTAAAGCCATCCTCTGGGAGTATTTTTGTTATGGCAACCCTTGCAATCTAACATACACTTTTCTTTTAATTTGTCAAATCAGTTGATTGAAGTATGCCTAAATAATACAGAAATTACTGAGAGAACTAGGAGAAACATTGCATTAGCATCAACATACAAAGGGGTTTTTGTTGTTGTTTAGTGCTGTTGAATCAATTCCAACCCATAGTGGCCCTGTGTAGGGTTTCCAAGGAGCAGCTCTTGAGCTTGAACCACCAACCTTGCAGTTCAAGACTTTGCAGTCTGACACATTAATCCACAGCACCACGCGAGGACTCCTACAAAGTGGTTGTTGTTGTTGTTGTTGTTAAGTGCCGTTGAGTCAGTTCGGACCCATAGTGACCCTGTATAGGATTTCCAAGGAGCAGCTGGTGAGCTTGAACCACCAACCTTTCAGTCTGTCATATCAGCCCACAGCGCCACACCAGGACTCCTACAAACGGGTGGGTGGGGAATAAACAAACTATGTCTGAAATTTGTGAGGTCTGCTTTTTTGTTGTTGTTGTTGTTGTTGTTTTACTTCTGCAACTGCCCTGGAATCTTGCACTGCATAATTTTTGCATTTTCATTTTAAACATAAACTGCAAACTGAGCAGGAATTAGCCATAAGGAGATTCACTTTGTATGACTGCCTACGAGTGATCCAGTAACTTGGGTGTGGTAAACTTCTCATTGTCCTGCTGGAGAGTCTGGGCTTGTTCTCCTATTAGTTGTAAACTGCCTAAAGGCAGAGAATGCTTGATTCTGTGTTTGTTATTGTGTTACTTTTCTGCAGACATTGGAATTTATTATTTTTCCCCCTTGTAATAAGTACAAACAGAAATAAAGAAATTAGCGTTCCAATTTTCTATGTTGCTGTGTGTTGGTTCAACTGCCTTTTTTAAAAAAATGCTGTTGTGATCTTCCAGAATTGTATTTCTTAGCCTATTTGTGGTGGTGTGTGATAAAGCACTGGACCCCAAGGTTAGCTTGAACCATAAGGCTCATGGTTCAAACTCAACAGCTGCTCTTTGGAAACCCTATACAGGATTCCTATGAGTCAGAACCGACTAGACAACACTTAACAACAGCAACAATTTGTGGTGTGTGTCCAGGTTTATTTCCACAATCATGATTCCATCTTATGGATCAATACCATCATAAAATATAACTAAATGAGTTATTAAAAATATATAAAATGAATGCTACTCAAATACAAGAAAAATGATTGAAAAAGACAAAATCAAAATATGCAAAATTACTCTTAAATTTCTGTAATTATTTCTAAATATTTACTCTCTTTCTGTATTAATAGTATTGCTATGAACTAAAAATAGTTTGCAGGTCAGAAATGCTATGAACTTATTATTTAAGTAGGGTCGTTCTGACTGAATCAATATTTAGCATACTTTATAATGTAAAAAACTCATAGAAAAAAATATTTAAAGTAGTAAATTGTACAACCCACACTCTATAGAAAGAGATCCTAACAACATTATTAATTCTCTCTTATTAAACCAAAACACTATATGCTTAGAAACAGATCACTAGTTATATTGTATCAAAGTAATGTTTTTATTCTAAATACTGCTTCCGTTTACTTCTTTTCAGATTCTGAAAGTCTCATATGCAATCTTACATTGTTTGCTTATATGGAGCAAATTTAATTAACAAAGAAGCCCTGTGGATTTACTAAAATGAAAATTTCTGGTCTCCTGGTGTGGCGCAGTAGGATAAGCACTCCATCACAAGGTCAGTTCGAAACACACCATCCTGTGTAAACTCACCAGCCGCTCCTCCAAAATCCTACACAGGGTTTCTATGGGTTGGGACCAACTTGATGGTCATAAACAACAACCGCCACCATAAATGTGATGGAGGACTGGTGTGGCACTGTAGGGTAAGTACTGGATGCTAACCAAAACGTTAGCTTTTCAAACCCACCAGACGCTCTTCAGAAACCTTATGCAGGATCGCTGAGTGTGAACTGATTACATAGTACTTACCAACAATAACAACATAAATAGGTTAAGAAAGCAAAACTAATTTTGTTTTTTTAAAATGAAATTCCAGAGTTCCTAAAAGCAAAAAATAAAAACCAAAACAAAGTAATTGAGTTTCATTGAGAAAATCATTTAAAACTGAAAACATTTAAAGTTTTGTCAAAATCTTCAAATTGAAATAACTTGTAGTGGCTACTATGCTTGCAATATAAATAATATTATTTGGAAAAATAAGTTATTAAAAATATACCCCAGAATTTTTGAAAATATCTGAAAGTCAGGAATATTTAGGAATTATGTTTTATTCACATTTTAATATGTTTAATATGTAGTATATCATAGTTTTAATATAGAATCAAAAGCTGCTCACCCAAAGGATCATTCTTCCAATTATTAGATAATGGGTTTTTTATTATCAGTTTAAGCATGCAATCTTCACCGACCACAGTAACATTCTTTCCACAATGGGCTGTCTGTCCAGAATACAAAAATAAATAAATAAATAAATAAATAAAAAGATGCCATCGAGTCAACTCCAAGTCAAGGTGACCCAATTTTATCTCCTATATATCTTTAAAGAGAAATTACAAGCCATGATAATTCTTCAATGTATACATACATACATATATATATATATATGTATGTATACATGCAAGAATTATTGGCTCTTGATCGTATGATATATATATATATATGGAGCTCTGGTAGCGTAGTGGTTACGAATCGGGCTGCGAACCTTAAGGTCAGCGGTTCGAAACTACCAGCTGCTCCGCGGGAGAAAGATGAGGCTTTCTACTCCCGTAAAGATTTACACCCTCGGAAACCCTATACAGGGTCGCTATGGGTCGGAATCGACTCGATGGCACATAACAACAACAACAACATATATATATATATATATATATAGTGTAGTGGTTACGAATCGGGCTGTGAACCTTAAGGTCAGCAGTTCGAAACTACCAGCTGTTCCGCAGGAGAAAGAGGAGGCTTTCTGCTCCTGCCTTGGAAACCCTGTACAGGGTCACTGTAAGTCGGAACCGACTCCACGGCACACAACAACAACAATATATATATATATATATATATAAAATCTTTTTAGCATTAAAATATTAATGATAATGATTGAATTCTTTTCTCTGGAATACTGGCAATTCAACCTGCATTAACAGTTAAAGCATTAGAAAAAATGCAGTTAAATTTATGCATTGAGCAACCACAATTGTATCGCAAACGGTCCACCTTTAACAAGAAGGGTAATAATAATGCTCCAGCATATTACAACTTCTTCTACCTCATAATTCCTCATGAAGTTTAATGATAGCTGAGTTTATAAATAACATCTGGTAAATATGCTTTCAACATGCAAATAGAGTTATGAAGCTGACAGCTCACAGAAAGCCTTGAGGATGTCAATATATATTGCAACATTTCTTTAAAAAAATAATATAGTTTGTGTATATGAAGAAAATGAATGGAGTGGGCTGAACAGTAGCTCTCAGTGTTATCTGAGGAAAATAACCTATAATATACTATCTGGTAATAAAAGCACATTGGGAGAGCAGTTGATATTTTAAGGCTACAGAAAGCTTTTCACTTCACTACAAGAGCTACTACTACTGAGAAAGGAATCCACAGTTGTCTAATATTATCATACAAAAATAAATTCAATATAGATAAGAAAATAACAGCAATATGAAGAAGAGAAAACCTGTGGAGTGAAAATTTGTTAACTCTCCAGGAAGAATTCAATAACAGGAAAGTTGGTCTTTTTGAAGAAAGCCTGCTTCACACTGGGCCTCTGGGGCCGTTTGTTCATGTGCCAGGGCACCTGCTATTAATTTCTTACATCCCATTCCAGGAAGAACAATTCCTATTTATGTCTCCCTCCTTCCTTACATCATGCTCTTTTAGGAGCATCTAAAAATAGTCCTAGACAGATACCTAAGACACATAATTTTTGGACAAAAATCTGTATTAGGAGCCATGAAAGTTTTTAACACTTTTTTATGACAGAGGTCAAAAATAAATAAATCAACTTCTCTAATCTATATTATTTCTTCCATTATTTAAGAAGTCATTTAATCATAATGTCCTATTTCTTAAAAATATATATATGCAGAAGGATTTAGTATGTTTTCATGCTAAGGCTAGTTATATTTATTTAATCTTCTTATAAATTATATCCCTATCTTGAGAGTATACATGCAGTCTCAGTTTTTCCTAACACAGTTCTTGGGCATTGCTGCATTTCATACCACAATTCACCTTCCCAAGAATTCCTGGGTTTCTGCTTAGACATTTTACTGTCTTATAAATGCAATTATATTCTTTGGAAGGTAAGTTAATAAAATATATGCCAGACTTTAAAAAAAAAATCTGAAAGTCAGGAGTATTTATGAGTTATGATATACACATTTTTATGTATTTAACATATAATATGGTTTCAATATAGATTTAAAAGTTGCTCACCAAAAGGGTTTTAAACTAATACTTTAATTCATTATTCCTCCAATTATTGGATTTAATGAGCCTACAGACGACGTATTGCATTAGGCAAATCTGCTGCAAAAGACCTTTTAAAAGTGTTGAAGAACAAAGATGTCAGCTTGAGGACTAAGGTGCGCCTGACCCAAGACATGATGTTTTCAATAGCTTCATATGCATGTGAAAGCTGGACAGTGACTAAGGAAGACTGTAAAAGAATTGATGCTTTTGAGTTATGGTGTTGGAGGAGAATATTGTAAATGGTATTGCTTTCCTAATGTCCTTTTCAGTGCTGTCATTATTGGTATAGAGGAATCCGACTTATTTTTGTTTGTTGATCTAATATCCTGCTATTTTGCTGAATCTTCCAGTGAGGCATAGTATATTTTATACTGAGTCTTTGAGGTTTTCTACATATAGGATCATATCGTCTGCAAATAGAGTTTTACTTCCTCTTTGCCAATTTGGGGGCCTTTAATTTCCCTGTCTTGCAGTATAGCTCTTGCTAAGACTTACAACACAATATTGAACAGGAGTGGCAACAAAGGGCATACTTGTCTGGTTCCTGTTCACAGAGGGAAGGGGTTCAGTTTCTCTCCATTTTGAGTAATGTAGGCTGTTGGTTTTATATATATGCTCTTAATTATATTGAGGAATTTCCCTTCAATTTCTACTTTGTTGAGTTTTTATCAAAGAACCAGCTTCCTGTCCTGTTGATTCTTTCTATAGTTTTTCTGTTTTCTATCTCATTTATTTCTGCTCTAATCTTTATTATTTCTTTTCTTTTGGTGTCTGTAGGTTCCCTCTGTTGGTATGTTTCTAATTGTTGTAGATGCTGTATTAATTTTGGTTCTTAATTCTTTTTGGATGTGTGCATTTATTGCAATAAATTGTCCTCTCAGCACCATTTTTGCCGTGTCCCAAAGATTTTGGTATGTTGTATTTTCATTCTCATTTGTTTCTAGGAACTTTGTGAATTCACATTTAATTTCTTCTACTACCCAGTCAATTCAGCAGGGTGTTATTTGGTTTCCATGTATTTGACTTTTTTTTCCTTGGTCTTCCTATTGTTGATTTCTAATTTGATAGGATTGTGGTCTGAGAAAGTGCTTTGTAGTATTTTGATATTTGTAAATTTATGGAGATTTGTTTTGTGGCCTAAGACATGGTCTATTCTGGAGAATGTTCCATGTGCACTGGAAAAGAATTGTGTATTGTGCACTGGAAAAGAACATGTATTGTGCTCTGTATACATCTATGAGGTCCAATTAGTTGATTATGTTAATTATTTCTTCTGTGTCTTTGTCAAGTTTCTTTCTGTTTGCTGTATTCTTTTTTAAAAACAATCTATTAAAATCACCCACTATTATTGTAGATTTATCTATTTCTTTCTTCAAATCTATTAGAGTTTGCTTTATATATTTTGGAGCTATTTCATTGGGAGCCTAAGTATTTATTATGGTCATGCCATCTTGTTCAATTGTCGATCTTTATCTATTATGCTGGTTTTTGCCTTAAAGTTTATTTTATCAGAGATTAGTACTGTCACCCCTGTTCATTTTTTATTGCAATTAGCTTGGTATATTTTTTTCCATCCTTTGACTTTTAATCTGTTTTTGTCTCTGTGTGTGAGATGTGTCTCTTACAGATAGCATATCGAAAGATCTTGGTTATTTTTTAGCCATTCTGCCACTCTGTCTCTTAACAGGTGCCTTTAAACTGTTTACATTCATTGTAATTATCGATAGGTATGGATTAATTGCTGCCATTATGTTTGTTTTTTTGTGGCATTGCTGCTTTCTTTGTTCTGTGTGTCTTCCTTTGTTGAGTTCATGCTTTTTGTGTTCCTTCTATGAGTCTCTTTATAGTTTTATGTTTCCATGTTCTTCTTGGATTTTCATTTTCTTGGTATGTTGTGAAGTGTTAATTTTCTCTGAGGTTGCCTTATAGTCCATTAACTTTTCTCTCCATTTAGTGCAGTCTATTTTATCCTGTAATCTACCCGACGTTCTCACTATCTGGATCTCTGTTCCTATGTATTTACCTTCTTTTACATTGTACTTGTTCTGATCATAGACTGACCTCCCAGATTCTCTGAGTTTGTTCTTATAGTTTTATTATTTTCTAGACTCTTCCTTCTGTCAATTTAATTCTGGGAGGTGCTGCCACGTATGTCAGTCTCACGTTGTTGTCTGTATTTGTTGGTTCTCAGTCCACAGAACTCCCTTAAGGATGTTTTGGAGCGCAGGGTTGGCTTTGACAAAATCTCTTAGCTTCTGTTTATCATGGAATGTTTTGGTTACATGGCTGTATTTGATTGATAGCGTTGCTGGATAAAGGATTCTTGGTTGGCAATTTTTTTCTACAGGGTTTTATATATGTCTCCCCATTGCCCTCTTGCTTGCATGGTTTCTGCTGAGACATCTGAGCTTAATCTGACTTGCTTGACTTTGTATGTAACACTTCTGTTTTCCCTAGCTGCTTTCAGGAATGTCTCCTTATCTTTGATTTTGGAGAACTTAATTATGATACGTCTCGGTGATTTTCGTTTGGGGTCTATCCTTTCTGGGGTTCATTGAGCTTCTTGAATTTTTATCTTTTCACTTTTCAGGATGTTAGAGAAATTATCTTCCAGCATTTCTTCAACTATATCAGGAGGAGAATATTGAAAGTGCCAAATATATCAGCTTGAGGACTAAGGTGTGCCTGACCCAAGCCATGGTATTTTCAATAACCTCATATGCATGCAAAAGCTGGACAGAGAATAAAGAAGATTGTAGAATTGATGCTTTTGAGTTATGATGTTGGAGGAGAATATTGAAAGTGCCATGGGCTGCCAAAAGAACCAATAGATCCATTCTGGAAGAAGTAAAGCCAGAGTGCTCCTTGGAGGCAAGATGGCCAAACTTTGTCTCTCACGCTTTGGACATATTGTCAGGAGGAACTAGTCACTGGAGAAGGATATCATGTTTGGTAAGGTGGAGGGTCAGAGAAGAAGAGGAAGACCCCCAATGAGATGGATTAGCCAAGTGGCAGCATCAATTGACTCAAGTGTGGCCACAGTAGTGAGGTTGGCCTAGGATTGGACAGTGTTTTTTTCAGCTGTGCATAAGGACACTATGAGTCAGTGCCGACTTGATGGTACCTTACAACAACAATAACTGTTATAAGTTAAACACGTGATCTTCAAAGACCACAGGAAGATTCTTTCCACAATAAACCAATTAAAGAGAAAAAAAAAAGTTACCACTGAGTCACTCTAACTCATGGTGACCAAGTGCGTCTTGCACTAGCACAACTGTGCTCCATGGAGTTTCTAAGGTTGTTACCTTTTCCAACCAGATTATCTGATTGAGAGTGTGTTCCTTATGGTACCTCTGGGTAAAATTCAAAGTGCCATATCTTTTTGTTAATGTTCGAGCATAAGCTGTGTTATTCAGGGACTCCCTGTTGTTGATAAGTGCCGTAGAGTTGATTCTGACCCATAGTTACCCAGTATAGGGTTTCCAAGGGGCGGCTGGTGAGCTTGAACCACTGACCTTGCAGTTCAAATGACTTTGCAGTCTGACACATTAGCCCATAGTACCACACCAGGACTCCCTAGCTACCTGTTTATTCAATCCCATGTTGTCAAGTCACCCTACAGGGCAGAGTAGAACCATCCTACATGTGAGCAGATCATAGAGTTTTCTCTCATTGAGTGCCTAGTGATTATGAACTGCCCACTTTTTCTTAGCAGCTGAGGGCTTACACATTGTAACACAAGAGCTCCTTTATCTCCTTTGCTGTTGTTAGGTACCATTGAGTATGCTCAGAGTCATGGTGTCCTTAGCACAACAGAACAAATTGCTGCCCACTGCTGTGCCATTCTCACAATTGTTATGTTTTAATCCATTGTTGCGTCCACAGTGTCAATCCATCATGTTAGGGGTCTCCCTTTTTCTTCTGACCCTTCACTTTACCAAGCATGATGTGTTTTTCCATGGACTGGTCCCGCCTGACTTCATGTCCAAAGTATGAGAAGCATAGTCTTGCCAATATTGCCTTCACAGACATTCTAGTTGCAATCTCTCTAAGACAGACTGGCTTGTTCTTCTAGCAGTCCACAGTACTTTAAATATTCTTTACCAACACCATAATTCAAATGCATAGATTCTTCTATTATCTTCCTTATGCATTGTTCAACTTTCACAGGCATAGGAAGTAATTGAAAATACCATGGATTCAGTCTAGTGACCCCTTTGCTATTTATCAAAAGAGGTCTTTTGCAGAAATGTTGCCTAAAGTTTTACCTGCAGTAGTTTCTCTACACTACTGAAACTTTATCTACAGTACTCTAGTGGAAAGAAGTCATGGTGGCTAGATGTGCTAAGGGTTGGGCTGCTAACTGCAAGGTTGTTGTTGTTGTTAAGTGCCGTTGAGTCAGTTCCGACCCATAGCGACCCTGAACAGGGTTTCTGAGGCTGTAAATCTTTACAGGAGCAGAAAGCCTCATCTTTCTCCCACAGAGCAGCTGGTAGTTTTGAACTGCTGACCTTGTGGTTCGCAGCCCGATTCGTAACCACTACGCTATTTAGCAGTTCATATTCACAAGCTATTCTAAGCAAGGAAGAGAAGATCATCTGCTCTTGGTTTCTAGGAGTTGGAATCCACTTGTTGTTGTTGTTAGGTGCCATTAAGTCGGTATTGACTTTATGACCTTATGAACAGCAGAACGAAACACTGCCGATCCTGGGCCAACCCCACTACTGTTGCCACGATTGAGTCCATTGATGCTGCCACTTGGCCAATCTATGTTGTTGGGGTCTTCCTCTTTTTCACTGATCCTCCACCTTACCAATCATGATATACTTCTTCAACGACTGGTCCCTCCTAACAATATGTCCGAAGTATGAGAGATGAAGTTTGGCCATCTTGCCTCTAAGGAGCATTCTGGCTGCACTTCTTCCAGAATGGATGTATTGGTTCTTTTGGCAGCCCATGGCACTTTCAATATTCTCCTCCAACACCATAACTCAAAAGCATCAATTCTACAATCTTCCTTATTCCCTGTCCAGCTTTCGCATGCATATGAGGTTATTGAAAATACCATGGCTTGGGTCAGGCGCACCTTAGTCCTCAAGCTGATATCTTTGCTCTTCAACACTTTAAAAAGGTCTTGTGCAGCAGATTTGCCTAATGCAATACATCGTTTGATTTCTTGACTGCTGCTTCCATGAGTGTTGATAGCTGATCCAAGAAGAATGAAGTCCTTGACAACTTCAATCTTTTCTCTGTTGATAAGAATGTTGTTTATTGGTCTAGTGGTGAAGTTTTTGTTTTCTTTAGATTGAGATGTAATCCATACTGAAGGCTGTGGTCTCTGATTTTCATCAGTAAATATTTTAAGTCTTCTTCACTTTAAGCAAGCAAGTGGTATATTTGTCCCGCGGAGCAGCTGGTAGTTTCGAAATGCTGACCCTGAGGATAGCAACCTGAATCGTAACCACTATGTTACCAGAAAGAAGCTCAGGTAACGACGTAGTGGTTACGAATCGGGCTGTGAGCCACAAGGTCAGCAGTTCGAAACTACCAGTTCCGTGGGAGAAAGATGAAGCTTTCTGCTCCCGTAAAGATTTATAGTCTCGGAAACCCTGTGCAGGGTCGCTATGAGTCGAAACCGACTCCACGGCACATAACAACAACAACAACAACATGCTACCATAGCTCCTATTCCCTATGAAATGCTCTTAAACAGGGCTCAGTCTATGGATACAAATCCACTGAGCCACGTGCCAGCACAATAAAAGTACTTCTTTTGGTACAACCCGCGTGGCATTGGCAACTCCTTCAAAGCGACTCTGGTAACAATATTATAATACATGAAAAATAATATGGCATCAGGATTAAAGGAAAACTTAATAACATATACAGATGTCAAAACCTTGCTTGCTAAAAGTAAAGAGGACTCGTTTTACTGTGGAAATCAATATGGATCATACCTCCACATAAAGAGAACAAAAATCCTCACAGCTGGGCCAGAAGTCAACACCACAATAATTGGAGAAATTATTGAAGTTGTTTGGATCCAAAATCAACATCCACAGAAAATCTGCTGCAAAAGATCTCTTTTAAACCACAAAGATGTCAGTTTGAGGACTAAGTTGTTCTTGATTCAAACTGTGGAATTTTCAATAGCATGCTATGGAACTCTGATTGAAAAGCAGTTATGAATTGGCCTGCTAACCTCAAGATCAGCAGTTTGAAACTACCAGACATTCTACAGGAAAAAGATGAGGCTTTCTGTTCCTGTAAAGATTTGCAGTCTCAGAAACCCTAAACAGGATCGCTATGAGTTGGAAATGATTCCAAGGCACACCACCACTACCACAATATGCATGCTAATGCTGAACAATCAATAAGGAAAACTGAAGACTTGAAGCCCGCATGTTACTGTTTAGTGAAGACTATTCATGGGCTGCCAGGAGAATGAACTAATAATCTGTCTTGAGAGAAGTACAACCAGAATGCTTCTTTGAAGAAAGGATGGTGAAATGTCATCTCATGGACTTTTGAACTCATACATCTTATCAAAAGGGACCAGTCCCTGGAAAAACTTGGTAAAGTAGAGAGTCAGTGAAAATAAAGAAGTCCTTCAATGAGATAAATTGCCAAGTGGCTGCAAAAGTGGGCTTCAACAACAGTGGGCTCAAAACAGTGGACAGACTGTGAGGCTAGCACAGGACCAATCAAAACAGTGGGATAGACTGTGAAGCTAGTACAGGACCAATCAAAAAAGTGGGACAGACCGTGAAGCTAGCACAGGACCAATCAAAACAGTGGGACAGACTGTGAAGCTAGCACAGGACCAATCAATGTTTTGCTCTATTGTATATAGAGTCGTTATGAGTGGGAACCAACCTGAGGGCATGGAACAACAATTGTGCTATTTGATAGTCACCAGCCACGTAGCACCATTCCACAACATTTATAAAATGTGCTCCCATAATATTCCAAGATCATCAACATTTGTCTTTTAATGTCATTCTGTAACTTTTTTCCCTAACTATTTATTCTGAGAACAGATTAATATATCTTCTGTAAAAATCGGCTAGGAAACAGTCTTCCCTCTTATTTATTATTCCTGCTCATATATAATAATTTTCTTAAAATTAAAGATACAATCATGTGAACTCTGGGTTAAATGAAACTCTGTGCTTCCCCATTTCCTTCAGATAACTTCCAATATACTCTGTCTTATATTCAAAGTATTTTCTTACCTGGTTCCAGTTGACCTTACTTATATCTGTATATTGTTTGCTAAATTGATCAATTATTCATTGTTTAATATGCCTCTTACTATGCCTTTTCTATAAATCAATTCACATTTTTCATTTTTCCTGGAAAGCCCTCTTTCCAATTTCTGACCATATAATATTCATTCTTTAAGATCTTGCTTGTGAAAGTAATTGTATTCTCAAAAAGTAGTCCTACATTCTTTCATAGTGTATCCCCACTTTTTTCAGTTATGTATTGCTTTTACTGGAGATAGTAAGTACTAACATGTTCTACTTGCCACCATTCATCTGACAGTTTATCGTACCATGGTGGCTTGTTTGTTGTGATGCTGAAAGTTATGCCTCTGGTATTTTAAATACCATCAGGGCCATCTTTGGTGGACAGGGCTTCCAGACTAGTCTGAGCTTCCAGACTAAGACAGACTGTTGTTGCTAAGTGCCACTGAGTTGGTTCCAATTCATAGCAACCCCCTATAGTGTTTCCAAGGAGCAGCTGGTGAGCTTGAATCGCCAACTTTGCAGTCCAAAATGACCTTCCAGTCCAGCACATTAATGCACAATGCCACACCAGGACTCCAAATAAGAAGGTTTAGCAGAATGCTTCTGAATGTGTAGCCACTGAAAACTTTATGAAAATCACTTTAACACTGTCAGATAGCACAAGAATATTGACTATTGAAACATTATTAATAGCACCAGAATATTGTCAGATATAATGCTGGAAGATGAGCCACTGAGATTGGAAGCCACTTAATTTGAGGATGAGCTGCATCCTGAAAGCAGAGTTGACAGTGCTGACACAAATGGAGTAAAGTTTCTGCGACCTTCATTTGCTGATGGGACACAACTCAAATTAAGGAGAAATAGCTGTAAACACCCATTAATAATCAGAACATGGAATATATGAAATACAAATCAAGGAAAATTGGAAGTTGTCAAAAGTGAAATAGAATGCAAAAAGATTGATATTGTAGGCATTAGTGAGTTGAAATGGAGTGGGTCATTTTGAATCTGACAATCATATGGTTTGCTCTGTGGAAAAGAGAAATTGAAGAGGATGATGTCACATTCATCATCAAAAAGAAAATATCAAGAGCTAGCTTGAAGTGTAATGCTGTCTGTGATAGCATAATATCCATACAACTACAAAGAAGACAGTTAATACCATTATAACTCATATTTATGTGCAGAGCACTAAAGCCTGTGATGGTGATATTGAAGAATTCTGCCAACTTCTTCAGTCTGAAACTGATCAAACATGTAGTCAAGATGTATTAGTAATTTCTGAACACTGAAATGCAAAGCTTGAAAATAAAGAGAAAAGAGTAATGCTCAGTGGTTGGAAAATATGGTCTTGATGATAGAAATGATGCTGGAGATAGCATGATAGAAATTTCTAAAACCAATGACTGTTTCATTGCAAATACCTTTTAAAAACAACATCAAAGATAAGTATACACATGGAACTCACCAGATGGAATACAAAGAAATGAAATTGACTATATCTGTGGAAAGAGATGGTGGAAAAGCTCTATATCATTAGCCAAAACAAGGCCAGGGGCAGACTGTGAAACAGACCATCAATTGTGCATATGCAAGTTCAGGCTGAAACTGAAGAAACATTTTAAAAGTCCAGAAGAGCCAAAAGATGACCTTGAATGTATCACAATTGCAATTAGAGATCATCTCAAGGACAGATTTGATGCATTAGATATTAATGACCGAAGATCAGAAGAGTTATTGAATGACATCAAGAATATCATACAGGGAGAAAGCAAAGGTCATGAAGAAAACAAGAAAGAATGATAAGACTAAAATGGATGTTAGAATGGAATCTGGAACTTGGTCTGTAGTGCAAAGATGCTAAAGCAAATGGAAGAAATGAAGAGGTAAAAGAGCTGAAAGGAAAACTTCAATGGGTGTGCCAAAGAAGACAAAGTTAAGTATTATAATGAAATGTGCGAGGACCTGGAGTTAGAAAGTCAAAAGGAAAGAACACGCTCAGCATTTGTCAAGCTGAAATAAATGAAGAAAACAATTCAAGCGATATTGACACATTCTAGAGGCAAAATATTGAATTATGCAGAAAGCACTGAAATAAGATGGAAAAATACACAGAGTCACTTTTCCAAAAAGAAATGGTTGATGTTCAAACATTTCAAGAGGTAGCAAATGATCAAGCAATAATGGTACTGAAGGAAGACGTGTGAGCTGCCTGAAAGCACTGGCAAAGAACCAGACTCCAGGAATTGTTGAAATACAAATTGAAAATTTTCAATAAACTAATGCAGCACTGGAGGTACTCACTCATGAATGCCAAGAAATTTGTAAGACAGTTACCTGGTCAACTGATTGTAAAAGATCCATATTTGTGTTGATTCTAAAGAGAATGCAGAATGTGGAAATCATTGTGTGACACCATTAATATCACAGGCAAGTAATATTTGCTTAAATAAATTCCAAAACATCTGAACCAGTACATTGACAGGAAACTGATAAAGATTCAAGTCAGATTCTTAGGAAGATGTAGAAGGAGGGATATCTGTTGCAGACCGTGTAAGACTGGTCAGAGGTTCGAGGCCCTATAGGCCCGAGTGTAACAGATCTAGCCATCTGGCAGTCAATGGCAAATTGTTTTTCATCTTAATATTCAGTTACATGTATTAATTTAATACACGGAGCCCTTGATAATCCACAGATAACTGTGATATTTTCCTAAAGCCTAAGACTAAAAGTTGCAAGGTCAAGCCTTCCTCCAAAGGATTAACTAAAAACATCTTAGCTACTTCACAGTTCCTTGTTCTACAGACAAAAAAGCCATCCACCCTGAATCTCTCCCAAGTGTTAGCTATTCAGCCAAGTTCCTGAAAACCTGGCTCAGGAAGCTGAAACAGTGGGACTCCGCCCAAGCTTTTGTCCTTACCTCTCACCTTCCCCCACCTGAGCTCAGGGGCTATAGATATGTTAATTTATCCTGAGAAACCAAGTTGCTGGGCTGGGATTTGAACCAGTGAAGTACGATGTAAAGTTATCTGAATGTCTGGAAAAGTACTGATGTTAGCTGTACCTTGCCTAAGTCCCTCCCAGCTTGGTATGAAGCTCCTCCCCTAAATAAAAGGAAGGCGCAGAATGAATCCAGGTGTATTACGACTGGCAAGGTGTGCGTTACAGCATGCAGGGGCACAGTCCAGCCTTGCAACCATACTGCCTGTTTAGCTAAGATGTTTACTATGCAGGATATTACGGCCTTCGTGGCTGAGATGTTTGCAATGCAGGATCTACCTGATGTCAGTCCAGCATTCACTCTGGTTTCGGAGTGTCTCTTTGTCTCTCTCTTTGTCTCCTTCTGTGTATTCTTGATATATCTTTACCGCCGTCAGGTATCTCCTCCTCATGAACCGAACCCCTATGTCGAGGCGGGTCCCCGACAGATATCATTGGCTGAAAGCATAGAACACCAAAATGGTGTTTACCTGTGCTTTATTAAGTATGCAAAGGCTTTCAATTGTTTGGACAACATTGCTAAGAATGGGTATTCCAGAACACTTAATTGTGCTCATTAAAAACTTGTACATAGACCAAGAGGCAGTTGTTGGAACAGATCAAGGGCACACTGAATGGTTTAAAATCAGGAAAGGTGTGAGCCACGGTTGTATTCTTTCACCACACTTACTCAATCTGTATGCTGAGCAAATAACTGAGAAAAAGGATTATATGAGGAAGAATGTTGCATCAGGATTGGAGAAAGATTCACTAGCAACCTGTAATATGCAGTCAATACAATCTATCTTGCTAAAGCAAATGGAAGAAATGAGGTCCAAGAGCTGAACAGAAAATTTCAAAGATCAGCTCGAGAAGATAAAGCCAAGTATTACACCAAAATGTGCAAAGATCTGGAATCAAAACACCAAAAAGGAAGAACACACTCAGCATTTCTCAAGCTGGGGAAACTGAAGAAAAAATCCAAGTCTCGACTTTTGTTATTGAAAGATTCTCTGGGCAAATTATTGAATGATGCGGAAAGCATCAAGAGAAGATGAGCAGAATACACAGAGTCACTGTACCAAAAGGAAATGGTTACTGTTCAACCATTTCAAGAGGTAGCATATGATCAAGAGCCAATGATACTGAAGGAGAAGTCTAAGTTGCATTGAAGGAATTGGCAATGAATAAGGCAGCAAGAATTGATGGAATAAAAATTGAAATATTTTAAGAAAGTGAGACAGCACAGGAGGCACTCACTTATCTCTGCCTAGAAATTAGAAGACAACTATCAGGCTGACTGATTGGAAAAGATCCATATTTGTGCCCATTCCAAAGAGACCCAACAGAATGAGGAAATCATCGGACAATCTCTTTGATAACCCATGCGAGTAAAGTTTTGTTAAAGGTAATACAAAAATGGCTACAATCATACATTGACAGAGAACATCCAGAGGTTCAAGCCAGATTCAGAAGAGGCTGTGGAACAAGGGATATCATTGCTGATGTCCAATGGATCTTGGCTGAAAGCAGAGTATATCAGAAAGATGTTTACCTATGCTTTATTGACTACGCAAAGGTTTTTGATTGTGTGGATCATGACAAGCTATGGACAACATTGCGAAGTATGATCCCGAACACCTAATTGTGATCATGAAGAATCTGTACCTGGACCAAGAAGCAGTTGTTCAAACAGAACATGGGAACACTGAATGGTTTAAAAATTTAAAAAGTCTGCGACAAGGTTGTATTCTTTCACCATACTTATTCAACCTGTATGCTGAGCAAATCATCCGAGAAGCTGGGTTCTATGAAGGAAAACGTGGCATCAGGATTGGAGGAAGACTCATTAACAACCTATGATATGCAGATGCTACAACCTTGCTTGCTGAAAGTGAGGAGGACTTAAAACATTTACTGATGAAGAAAGATCAAAGAGCACAGCCTTCAGTATGGATCACATCTCAATCTAAAGAAAAAAAATCCTCACCACTGGATGAATAAACAACATTCTAATCAATGGAGAAAAGATTGAAGTTGTCAAGGACTTCATTCTTCTTGGATCAACTATCAACACTCATGGAAACAGCAGTCAAGAAATCAAAGGACGTATTGCATTAGGCAAATCTGCTGCACAAGAACTTTTTAAAATGTTGAAGAACAAAGATGTCAGCTGGAGGACTAAGGTGCTCCTGACCCAAGCCTTGGTATTTTCAATAACTTCATATGCATGTGAAAGCTTGACAGTGAATATGGAAGATCATAGAAAAATTGATGCTTTTGAGTTATGGTGTTGGAGGAGAATATTGAAAGTGCCATGGACTGCCAAAAGAACCAATAGATCCATTTTGGAAGAAGTGCAGCCGGAGTTCTCCTAGGAGTTGAGGATGACCAAACTTGGGTCTCGCATACTTTGGACATATTGTCAGGAGGGACCAATCACTGGAGAAGGATATCATATTTGGTAAGGTGGAGGGTCAGAGAAAAAGAGGAAGATCCCAGCGAGATGGATTGGCAAAATGGCAGCATCAGTGGGCTCAAGCGTGGCAACAATTGTGAGGTTGGCCCAGGATTGGGCAAAGTTTCATTCTATTGTGCATAGGGTCACTATGAGCCAGTACCAACTCGATGTACTCTATGAGTCAGTACCAACAACAACAACATGGATAATTATTCTAAAAAATTAGTATCTTTAAATATTCATTTGTTATTTTGCTTCTTATTTAATGAACTATTTCAGTAGAAAAAGTAAAATCTTGGTTCTTTATAATAATGACCCCAAAGCCAGAAAGGGCTTGGAATTAAAACATTCTAACATAAAATAAAATCATAACGTTATAGACATATAAAAAGAAAGTTTAATTAGCTGAATCAATTCTTTGTTTTATGAAACTAAAGCTGTAACTTATGTGAAGGATCTTTTATAAACTGAGAGAAAGTTGTATATATATATAAAATAATCTGCTGTTACAAATTTGCACATAATTGAGACAACTCTTAAAATATGCTAGTGTTGTTGTGTGGTATTTGCTAAAGGATATGAGTGGCAATATAATCATATATTACACTAGAAAATCTAATAAAAATAGTTGTTTGTATAATGTATGATTTCTGCAGTAAGAAAATAACATAATATGAGAATAGAAGTGATTATCACTTATTGCAAAAAATAAATGTCAGTATGTAGTACAGTGAATTACTTAAAATGTCCCTTCTAGCTGTAGCTTTTGAAGTGACCACCAATTATTGCATTGTTGTTGGAGTTGTTAGGTGACATGATCAAGTTGGTTCTGACTCCCACTGACCCTTATGCACACTAGAATGGAGCACTATCTAGTCCTGTGCCATCCCCACAATTATTGTTATATCTGGGCCTATTGTGGCAACCAGTGTGTCAATCCATGTCAGTGGGCGTCTTCTCTATTTCACTGACCATCTACTTTGCAAAATATAATGTCTTTCTTGAGGAACTGGTACCAAATGACTGAATTGTTGTTGTTAAGTGCCAGCAAGTCAATTCCAACACAGAGCGACTCTGTTTAGGGTTTCCAAGGAACAGCTAGTGGGTTTGAACCACCGATCTTGTGGTTCACAGTCCAGTGCTTATCCAACAGCACCACACCAGATGTCCTAAATGACTGAGCTGTTGTTGTTTTTGTGAAGTGCCATCGACTCGGTTCTGATCCATAGTGGCCCTTCATAGGATTTCCAAGGAGTTTGCCAATCTTGCAGTTCAAATTGACCTTGCAGTCCAGCGTAATAACCCACAATGTCCCACCAGGATTCCAAATGACTGAGTTGTTGTTGTTGGTAAGTGCCATCGAGTCGATTCCAACCCATAGCAACCCTGTATAGGGTTTCTGAAGAGTAGCTGATAAGCTTAAACCACTGACCCTGCAGTTCAAATGGCTTTGCAGTCTGGCGCATTAACCTACAGTACTATTTCAGGAGTCCAAAAATGACTGAGTAGGACTATGCAAATGTGATGTGCTTTAGTCCCGTCAGAAGGATTGGATAGCTTGATCAGAATGTAAGAGTGGGACAATCCAAAATAGGTGCATGAAATGCTAACATGGGGACTGGTGAGTTTTGCCATCTTGCTAGGTTTAAAATGAGTCATCCCAAAGGTAAAAAGGGTTATCTCACAACAATTAAGAGAGAAGAGTCAGGATGTTAGCATGTTCATGCTATGCTATGAACCTTCTTAATCCAGAAAACAGAGATAGTGAGAATCTGAGAGAAATAGCAATAGAGAAAAGGTGGTAGCAGAGGAAGAAGAACCTAGAGAGCAGCCGAAGACTGAGCAGTGGGCTTCCTAGCCGAAGAGTGAGAAAACTGAAAGCCTTTAGGCAATGATGCTTGCTGGCAGAGTGGAGTGCATTGAGGCTTAAACCAGCGAATCTTGTAGTGTTAGCAATAGTGCTGGAAGAGACAGGCCTGGGGGCACAGTTGTGAAAAGGCTGCTCTAATTAAGGAACTCTATTTTGAGCATTGCTGAAAATGAATTGTAGCATGTTATTTTCATTACAACCCCCATTATAGTGAGTATTGTCAGTTAAGTGTGGCAATATCAATGACTTATCAAACCAGGAAAGAAGTAGAAAGTGCCATAGGATGGCCAGGTGGTGTCAGAATTGGTAAAAAATAATGCTAGAGAGTAGAGGTATGCCTAACCTCCACTTTGTAGGAATGATGTTGGGTTTTTTATATTGATTCTCCTTCCTGTTTATGAAGCTAGAGGAGATTAGACACTTCCACCTCATGCCATTTTTGCATAATGTGTTTAAATATAGTTTCTATAATTTCAGATTATATAATTTGGTGATTTTTATCATTCCAGAAAAGAGGCACTATAATTTTCCATTAGCATAGTTTGTTCAAACAAACAAACAAACAAACCTAGATTTCATCCTCAAAGAAAATACATTTTTCTATGAGCTTATTATACAATGCCCCCGTACTCCAGAGATTAAAATGTTATTTAAGGTCAACTTGCATTCACTGAAGTAAAAGAAATAAATAAAACAATCAATCATTTTATCTTTGTTCAGTAAATATGCTTTACAGAGTATCTGGCATAAAATGTATTTTCCACAAATGCTTATAGGATATTATATATTATAATTTCTTTCTTTACAATTGATAATAATTTTACAGATAAATTTATATCTGTTTCTGTTTTTTTTTTTGTTTATTCTAACAATAAATGTAGGAAGTTTTTATAAAGAAATTATGCAAACTATTTTTGGGTAACAATTATCTAATAGTCTGAGTGACTATTTTCAAAATATACTTTAGTATTACAATATTTATTCAAATTGAACAATATGAAGAAGAAGGTGCATCAGGATTGAAGGAAGACTCATTGTCGGATAGACTATCACTGTATACAGTATGGATTACATCTCGATATAAAGAGAGCAAAAATCTTCAAAACTGGACAAATAATCAACATACTGATTGTCATTATTGTTAAGTGCTGTCAAGTTCATTCCAACCCATAGCAAACTTGTATAGGGTTTCTGGTGAGCTTGAACTACCTACCTTGAAGTTCAAATCAACTTTGCAGTCCAGCACATTAACCCACAGTGCCACATCGGGATTCTAACATTCTGATAAGTGGAGAAAATATTGAAGTGGTCAAGAATTTAATTTTTCCTGGATCCACTATTATGAAACTCAAAAGTCATGGTGTCACCTAACAGCAATAACAGAGATAAGCACAATATTTCAGGTATTGTACATTATTCATTAATATTCCACATGAGTTCCTATTGTTACAAATAAAGAGGGATCTTTCTTCTTGTTGCCTGATATTCATTCCTCCTCCCTGAGGAGCGGCATCACTCATCATTTAATATCATCTCACATGTATATTTTGCAGTTCCCTCTTTAAAACAAATTTTCCTTGGCAATTTAAATATAGATGGAAACCTCTTTTGCAATGATAAACCTCCCTTGTTTCTGATTTCTATTCTGGTTTCCCCCTTTGTCATAGTCTATTTCATTTTAGAGAGTTTTCACAGCCCTTTAAAGACAAAGGCTGCAAGTTTATAGAATTCAGTGCCTTAAAGCTTTTCATAAAATATCAATTGTGTGAATTAGAACTCTACTGTGTTTGGGTGAAGACTTCTGGTGTGACGCTGTAGGATCAGCACTGGCTGCAGACTACAAGGTCATTAGTTCAAACCTATCAACTGCTCCTCAGAAACCCTATACAGGGACACTGTGAGTCAGAACTGACTTGATGGCTTTTAAAAACAACGTATGGGTGAAGTACATGGTTTCAGTCACTCATGGGTCAATTATTTCTTCTTAGGATTTTGTTTTGAAAGGTTGTCAAGCTTCTTGCTCTTTCCCAGGCTGAAGGATAGAATTTTACCAGGATGACAATCTCCAGGCCTCTGATCTAATGCAGCCTACTGCCTCAACAGTCTTGGAAAGACAATCAGAACACCAGATTCCATGTTGATGTTACTGCTGGTTGCTCTGCCACTCTTTCCAAATCTCTTATCTTTGGAATTTCATTATCCATTCTCTTGGAATGCTTGCTCATTTATATCTTTTTGTGGATCTTTGCTGTTTTTCTCCCTTTTTTGACTTGCTTTCTGGTCTGAGTAAATCGCACTGTGTACTAGTTCCTGAGAAATGAAAAAAAAAATGGTAATAAAAAGTGAATTTTTGTGACCTTATACATCTGGGACCATCACTCATCTGTCAGTTTGTTCTACTGTGATGGCTTCTGTGTTGCAAAAAGTTATGCCATCAGTGTTTAGATACCAGTATGATGACCCGGAGCTCTGGTAGTGTAGTGGTTCTGAATCGGGCTGTGAACCGCAAGTTCAGAAGTTCAAAACTACCAGCTGTTCCCCGGGAGAATGATGAGGCATTCTGCTCCCGTAAAGATTTACAGCCTCGGAAACCCTGTACAGGGTTACTATGAGTCTAAACCAACTCCACGGCACATAACAACAACAACAACAACAATGATGACTTATGGTGGACAGTCTCAGAGGAGCTCTTAGATGATGACTGACTAGGAAGAAGGAAATGCTGTACACTTCTGAATGGTTAGCCACTCAAAATTGTGTGAATAGCAGCAGCATATTGTTTAATAGACTGTCAGAAGATGGTTTCTCAGGTTGGAAGTCACTCAAAATGCAACTGGGAAAGAGCTGCCTCCTCAAAGTAGAGTTGATCTTAATGGCATGAATGGGAAAAAGACTTCAGGACCTTCATTTGCAAATGGATCACAATCCAAAATAGGGAGAAACAGTTGTGAACATCCATTAGTAATCAGAACATGGAATGTAAGAAGTTGTTAAAAATGAAATGAAATGCATAAAGATCAATACCCTAGGCATTAGTGAACTGAAATGGACTGGTATCGGCTATTTTGAATCAAACAATCATATTGTGTACTATGCTAGGAATGACAAATTGAAATGAAATGGCATTACATTCATCAACAAAATGAGCATTTCAAAACCTGTCTTACAAAGCACTGGAATGCAAACTACAAGGTCAGTGGTTTCAGCCCACCAGTTGCTCTGACAACAAAAGATGATTCTCTGTGCTCCTGCAGATATGGACAGCCTCAGAAACCCTCTATGAGTCAGAACTGACTCATGGGAACTTAATATCAACAGCAAGGAAAACCAGTTAATACAACTATTATTCAAATTTACATGCCAACCAATAAACTCAAAGATGATAAAATCAAAGAATTCTACCAACATTCCATCAAGATACATTCATGTCACTGGTTATTAAAATGTGAGAGTTAGAAACAAAGGGGGAAGATCTGTAATTGGAAAATCTGGCCTTAGTGATAGAAATGGTGCTAGAAATCACATGATAGAATTTTTCTAGCCCAATGACTTATTCACTGCAAATACATTTTTAAACAACATGAAAAGCTGTTATACAAATGGAACTCACCAGATGGGATACACAGTAACCAAATTGACTAAATCTGTGGAAGAGATGATGGAAAAACTCACTATCATCAGCCAAAATAAGGCCAGGGGCACACTGTAGAACAGACCATCAATTGCTTATATGCAAGTTTAGGTTGAAGAAGAAGAAAATTAAAACATTTATACAAGAGCCTAAATACGACCTTGATTATTTCCCACCAGAACTTAGAAACCATCTCAAAAAGAGATTGAATGCAGTAGACACTCATGACCAAAGACCAGAGGAGCTGTGGATTACATCAAGAATACCAGACATGAAGAAAGTAAAAAGATTAAAAAGACAAGAAAAAATGAGAAGACCAAGATAGATATCAGAAGACATTCTGAAACTTGCTTTTGAAAGTATAGGAGCTAAAGCAATTGGAAGAAATGATGAAGTAAAAGAGCTGAACATAAAATTTCAAAAGACAGTTCAAGAAGACAAACTCAAGTATTACAATGAAATGTGCAAATTATCTGGAGTTGTAAATCAAAAGGGAAGAACATGCTCAGCATGTCTCAAGCTAGAAAAAAGCTGAACAAAAAATTTAATCCTAGGCTTACAATATTAAATGGTTCTATGAGTAAAATTTTGAAAGGCACAGGAATCTCCAAAAGAAGATGGAAGAAATACAGTCGCTGTTTCGAAAGAATTGGACAATGTTCAACCACTTCAAGATGTACCATGATATAAAGAATTCATGATGTTAAGAGAAGAGTTTTAACCTGCACTGAAGGCAGAAAACAAGGTTCTAAGAATTGATGAAATGCAAACTGAAATGTTCAACAAACAGATTCAGTTCTGAAGGTGCTCACTCATCTAAGCAAACAAATTTGGACAGCCACCTGGGCAACCAATTGGAAAAGATCAATATTTGTACCAAACAAAGGTGCCCCAATGGAATGCAGAATTCATTGACCAATATCATTAATACCACCTGAAAGTAAACATTTCCTGAAAGTAATTCCAAAACAATTGTAGCAGTATATTGATGGGGAGACACCATATATTCAAGCAGGATTCAGAAGAGGATGTGGAATGAGGGATATCATTGCTGACATTAGATGGATCTTAGCTGAAAGCAGAGAATACCAGAAAGATGTTTACTTGTGTTTTATTGCCTACCTGAAGGCTGTCAATTGTGTGGATCATGACAAGCTGTAGATAACATTGAGAAGAATGGGTATCCCAGAACACTTGATTGTACTCATAAGAAACCTGCATAGACCAAGAGGCAGTTGTTCGAACAGAGCAAGGTGATAGTGAATGGTTTAAAATCAGGAAAGGAGTGTGCCAGGCTTGCATCCTTTCACCACATTTACTCAATCTGTATGCTGAGCAAATAATCTAAGGAGCTATATTATATGAAGAAAAATGTGACATCAAAGTTGGAGGAGGACTCATTAGCAACCTGTGTTATGCAGATGATACAACCTTGTTTTCAAGAAGTGGGGAGGATTTGAAATACCCTCAGATCAAGATCAAAGTCTACAGCCTTCAGTATGGATAGCACCTCAGTGTAAAGAAAACAAAAATCCTCACAACGGAACCAATAAATAATATCATGATAAATGGAGAAAAAGATTGAAATTGACAAAGACTTCATTTTGCTCAGATCTTCAATTAACCTCATGGAAACTGCAGTCAAGATATCAAATGATGTATTGCATTAGGCAAATCTGCTCCAAAAAAACACAACTCTGTAAAGTGTTAAAGAGTGACGATGTCACTTTGAGAAGTAAGATGTGCCTGATCCAAGCCAGTATATTTTCAATCACCTCTTATGCATGTGAACATTGAACAATGAGTAAGAAAGACTATAGAACAAGGGTTGTTGCTGTCGTTAGGTGCCATCAAGTAGGTACCGACTCATAGCGACCCTATGTACAACAGAATGAAACACTGCCCTATCCTGGGCCAACCTCACAATTGTTGCCACGATCAAGTCCACTGATGCTGCCATTTTGCCAATTCATCTCAATGGAGGTCTTCCTCTTTTTCGCTGACCCTCTACCTTATCAAACATGATATCCTTCTCCAGCGACTGGTTCCTCCTTACAATATGTCTGAAGTATGAGAGACAAAGTTTGGCCATCCTGGCTTCCAAGGAACACTCTGGCTGCACTTCTTCCAGCACAGATCTGTTTGTTCTTTTGGCAGCGCATGGCACTTTCAATATTCTCCTCCAACACCATAACTATAAATCATCACTACTTCTACGGTCTCCCTTATTCACTTGTCCAGAATAAGAGTGGTAAACCTTTTTTTTTTTGAGAAAATTTATATCATTCACAAGCCATACAGAATTATGAACTTAAAAATTAGCCTTCTATATTTGGTACTGTATTTTTAATATATAAAGAATATGCTCTTGACCTAGAATAGGTTTAGTTAGTACTTATGATACGAGGTTATGGGAGGGGGGCGCTGTTTTAATTTTGCAGGGTCTAGCAATTCTGCATTATCAGTTTGTTTGAATTAACCTTATTCAGTGTCAGACTTTAATAACTACTAACTGAGACTGCTAGCAACACTCACATTTTTTTAATGGATTATTTTGCTTAAATAACTTGTCCCAATAGAGCAGGCTTTCAAGAGACAAACAACTCAGTTACAGGGAGTGCTTTGTTCACTTCAAAAGGTGCCAAGAAAGCAGAATTCAATATTAAAAACTTCAAAATTCACTGCTATTTTTTTTTAAGGTAGCATTTCCTCCTGGGTAAAGGGGAAGGCTAGAGTCCTGGTATGGCACTGTGGGGTAAAGCACTGGAATGCAAGGTCATTTTGAGCCACAAGTTTAGCAGTTCAAACTCACCAGGTGCTCCTTGGAAATCCTATACAGGATCACTAATAGTCGGAATTGACTCAATGACACTTAACAACAACAGCATTTGATGCTGTAGGATTGGCGCTTGACCTCAAAGACATTTGTACCTCAAGGTCTGTGGTTTAAGCTCTCCAAGGATCTCTCAGAAACCCTATACAGAGTCGGAACCATCTCG
>NW_006408519.1:18427986-18439491 GCF_000296735.1 Chrysochloris asiatica | reverse complement strand
GCACGTTATCAGGAGGAATCGACATGTTACCAGGAGGGATTGACTGTAGGACATCATGCTTGATTAAGTGGAGTGTCAGTGAAGAAGAGATGACTTCCAATGAAACTGACTGACATGGTGGCAGAAACAATTGGTTCAAACATAAAAACAATCAGGATGCTGCTTCATCAGGCAGTGCTCTATTCTGTTGTGCACAGGGTTGCTATAAATAGGAAACCATGGATGTCACCTAACAAGAACAGCATAGTTCTGATCAAATATTTATTTAATACACATACTTGATGGACTGTTTATTAGGACATGGAATACTAGATTGAGGATTTAAAAAAAAAATGCTTAAGACTTGGCAATTTTCATCTAGTTTAGATGTTACTATGGTGGTGGTGGTGGTGTATCTGGGAATTGGTTCTAACTCATAGTGTCCCTGCATAAGGTTTCCAAGGTTCTAAATCTTTATAGAAGCAGAAAGCCTCATCTTTCTTCAGCTGAACAGCTGGTAGTGTTAAACTGCTGACCTTGAAATTAGCAGCCCAACTTGTAACCACCCCGTTACCAGAGCTCCTTAGATGTTACTACAAAAAATCATATTATTCTTATTTATAAGTTTTGATAAAATCTCTCTCTTCCTAATTATCTATAAGCCTTAAGTACTAACGGTTTTCAAACAGTCATTAGAGAAATTCCATTCTCTTTTAATTCAACTATTCTATTAAAATTTGAAGCTCTCTCATATGTTCCTTAATATTTTGTATTATTAATATTGAGGTATGAGGGTTATTTATTTATTTTTCATGAGTTAGACTGGGTTGATTCTGTAAATCTGGAAAATAATGTTTTTTGGTTATGATAACTTTTATTGTGCTATGTATTCATTGAAAGATTTAACTAAATACTTTGTTGCAGGGTGTTTGGGATACTTGGAAATCATAAGATAAGAAACAGCAATGTCTGTGTCTTCATATGACTTGTATTTCTATACTGTTGTTGTTATGTGCTGTGGAGTCAGTTCTGACTCATAGAGACCCGTTACAGGCTTTCCAATGCTATAAATCTTTATGGCAGCATAAAGCCTCATCTTTCTCCCACGGAACAGCTGGGAGTTTCAAACTGCTGACCGGGAGATTAGCAGTCCAATTCATAACCACTATGCTACCAGAGCTCCTTGTTATACTGGTAAACAAGTAATTAAGATAAATAAAAAAACCACATTTCAAAGAATGTGAAAAGGTGGTAAATGATTTAAGAACACACAGAATGGTGTTATAGAGACTGGGAATTCTGGAGTCAGAAAAGTTACAGGCTTTAATGGGGGATATAGGCTATGCCTGCCAGAGAAAGGGAAATTTGACAAAATAAATTGAAGGATGTGAGAGGGAAGGTCATTTGGTTATTTGAGTGAAGAGATTCACATGCAGAAGTCACCAAAAAGTCCCTTGGAACTAATATGCCGATACGTTCAGGAGGCAATTGTGGCATGAGCAACGATCAAGAAGGAAATCAAAAGGGAAATCAAGAGGCCTGCAGTAGGACATATAGTGAGAGATGTTCTAAAAGGAATCATTACAGATTTTGTTGGTTTGAGCATAAGGTAACAACATAGTTAACAGTACAAACTAGGATAGTGTTGATAAGGACAATGGACAATAATACTAGTAACATAAGGGAGACAGGCATCAACTGAGATTGTCCAAGGAAAACCAGTATGGAGGTTAACTTTAACTGATATTGCTTTGAGTAAATTGATGAGATTTCCCATTGTTTGTCTCTCTCTATCTATGTACCTATCCATCGATTTTTTAGCAGATGAATGACATAAACAGAGATACATTCTAAAGGGATGACCAATGCTACTGTGTTGATAACAGGGGAGAAGCAAGGGTGGGAACTTGTGGATATGTTAGAAGTCCACTGCAGTAATATAAGAGAGGAAAAATGGTGACTCTGACCAGCATAATTAGAGTAGATATGTTGCAAATTAATTGATGGAGTCCTGGTGTGGTACTGTTGGCTAATGTGCTGGACTTCAAGTCGGTTTGAACTGCAAGGCCGGTTTGGACTGCACCTGCCGCTCTTTGGAAACACTATACAGGGTCACTGTGGGTTGGAACTGACTTCCACAGCACTAACAACAACAACAAATACCTTTGAAATGTATAATGATAGGTTTTATTGGTAGATGATGAATGCAAGGATGAGGGAGTAAATGGGGATTCTGATGTTTCTATGTGAGTATGAGGAAGTCAGGGGAAAAGTTAGGAGAGCAACGAGTATATTACTGAAAATATTTTAATAGTTCCTTTTGAGTGAAATATGAAGGGCAGAGAAATCAAGGCATAAGAGATAACAAAAAATGAAAGCATTCATGCAGTGAGACAGAAAAGTAAGAGTTTGGTTTTAAAAAATGGGAAGAAAGAATTGAAGGATGGTCATTGTAACTTTAGAAGGTCCACAGCTATGGAGTTCTGCTGTGGCATTGTAGGATAAGCACTGTAATGCTAACTGCAAGATTAGTAATTCAAACACACCTAGTTTCTGCTCCTCAGAAACTCTATACTTGAGAACTATGAATGGGAACTGATTCAACAGCAATTAACAACAACAACATCAACAAGTTATATCAAGGTATGACCTGGGGTGTGAATTGCTGAGATCAAATCAGAGGAGAGAAGTTAAAGAACTGAGGAAGTAGGAATTTAGTAAATCATTTCTATTTATACTGAAATAGCAAATTATCAAGGCAGGAATATTGTTGGTGGAATGGTCTGAAGCCTATCAACAAGCACAGAAGAAATATTTAACTTATTTAATCACATGCGATTCAATCCTTCAGTGTTTTAGGGGGAAAGGACTACAAAGTGATTGGGATCAGAAATGAGCCTTATGTGTTCAGAGGCCTGTGATACAAAAGTAGCACTGGTGGCACTGTGGGTTAGGAATTGGTCAGCTGACTGCAAGAGCAGCAGCTGAAACCTACCAGATGCTCTGAACAAGAAAGACTAGACTCCTGTGGGGAGTTCTGTAGGGACAGAACTGGACTGCTAGCCACAAGGTTGGTGGTTCAAACCCACCAGCTGCTCCTTGGAAACCCTAAGCAGGGTGGATATGATTCGGAGCTGACTTGACAACACTTGACAACATCATATATTTATGGTCTTTGAAATGCTATACAGACAGAGTTGCTGAGTCAGAACCAAATGATGGCAATGGTGTTCGGTTAGACGAAAACAACCAGTACTAGACAGGGCTTGTCTTAGGCTGTGTTCCCTAGAGAAACAAAACCTCTGATTTATCACAAGAAAATGGCTCACATGGCTTTAGAGGCTGGCAAGTTCCAAGTCTGTGGGTCAGATGGCAGGCTGAGGCTTCTCCCAACTCTTGTCATTGCAAGAACTGATGAATCCAAGATCAACAGGCAGAATGCTGACTCACAGGCTGCAGAGGCTAATGAACACTAAGATCAACAGACAGAATGCTGACTCACAGGCACAGAGGCTAATGAACACTAAGATCAACAGACAGAATGCTGACTCACAGGCTGCAGAGGCTAATGAACACTAAGATCAACAGGCAGAATGCTGACTCACAGGCACAGAGGCTAATGAACACTAAGATCGGCAGATAGTGCAGCAGCCCACTGGCTGAAGACCAAAGAACTGGAGTGTAGATGATGATGAGCTAAATGCAAGATTTGTTGTTGTTGTTAAGTGTTGTGTGGAGCTCAGTTCTGACTCATAATGACTCTGTAAAGAGTTTCTAAGGAATGCCTGTTGTGTTTAGGTCGAGCAAAAAGCTAAGAACTATGCCACAATGTTGAGGAAATTCCTTTTCAACTGATTGGGTGCTCAAAACGATTGCATCATGAGATCTTCTTACTGAGATGATCCCATAATTACCCATGGTTTTTTATTTTTCTTGCTGCTATAAGGAATAACCTCATTTGTCAAATTGTGAATGTATGTCTGAATATCTTTGGCTGGAGAATATTAACAAAAGATATGGAATATCCTTATATTAGGAAAGTTAACAGGATATAATTCAAGATCAGAAACATCTCAGGATATATATACCAAGTATACCTTTTTGACCCATATCAATGAAATATTTATTTGGTTCAGAAAATAATCATTGTTCATTATGCCACCTTGGGAGTGTGGTGGCTCCAAATGGTAAACACTGGGCTGTGAACCACAAGGTCTGCAGTTGAAGCTTGCTAACCATTCTGTGGGAGAAAGATGAGATTTTGTGCTCCGCCGGTGTGGCATGGTGGGTTAATTCACTGGACTGCAAGGTTGGTTTGAACCACAAGGTCAACAGTTCAAGCTCACCAGCCACTCCTCAGAAGCCCTATACAGGGTCACTATGAGTCAGAACCGACTCAACAGCACTTGACAATAACAACAATGCAAATTTGATGACACTTAGCAACATGCCAACTTATTCTTGACATAGTTGCTAACATTAAGAAAATGATAGTAAGGTATGACAATGCTAAAGTACTTGTATATTTTAATTTTTGATAAGCTTATTTCATATTGATATCTAATACTATCATCTGACATTGTTATTGCTTATATTTTGTGAGGACTCCTGGTGTGGCACTGTGGGATCAGCACTGGACTTTGAACCACAAGGTCAGCAGTTCAAAACCAACATCTGTTCCTTGGAAACACTATACAGGGTGGCTATGAGTCAGAATATACTCAATCGCAACTAACAACAACATTTTGTGAAGATATTTGTTTGTTTGTTAGATCAATATTTTCACTGACTTCTAATTGTAGGAAAAGACTAAAGCATACTCCCATTCAAGTGTCAAATTGTGTTGCCTTTTCTTGTTAGGGAGAGCCCCACCCATACATCTTTAAATAGGGAACACTTGGCAGGTACTTGCAGTCTCTTTCAAAGATATATTTCAGATTCTCTATACACAGTATGAACAGATGTTTAGATTTGGAAATGGGCGTCCAGAAGGATGGCTCTTGCTCAAAACTTTAGTAACTGCTCTATGTCATTAAGAAACCAGAATAAATACCTGCAAAAAATTGTTATACAAAGAGTCCTGTGAAGTCTTGAGCCCCTGGACACTGACATAGCCACTGGAGGCTAGAGTTGAGAGTGAAGTGGCCAGATGGTCTGAAGTGGGGAGAGAAGGGCAGGAGCACCCAAACTTGCAGACCTAGCTTGGATGGCATGTGGACCAGAACTCTACCAGATGAAGATAAAGAAGTTTGATACAGGGAGCAAATGTAAATTGCTGCAATTTGATGAACTGACCTTGGCTTATGGATGTTGTTGTTCTTGTTGTTACATGCCATCAAGTCGGTTCTGACTCATAGCAACATTGTATAGGGTTTCTAAGGAGCAGCTGGTGATCTTGAACTATGAACTTTGTGGTTCTGACGACTTGGAAGTCCAATGCATTAACCCACAGTGCCACACCAGGACTCCTGCTTATGGATGTAATTGTTCAAAATTCCTATTGAACGGGAAGGAATCTTCATATCAAGGATCAAGTTTGCCTCCTCAATACACTGGGTGGATAGGGACAGGCAACTTAGACATTTGCTATCAAAAATGGGGGACTATAAACACACAAAGTAACTGGCTAACTAGCTGTCATAAGTGTGCTTAGTTTCCGAACAAGGGAAGTAAGGTAGAATTTCTACTGAATAGTTTTCCTCTTGTCCAGATGGATCTGGTGAAAGGGGTTAGGGGAATGATGGAGATACAATTTTATCATTCAATAGTGAGTAACTGTTGTCAGGACTAATTGAAATTGTCACAATTGTAAATGTGAAACTAAAAGGGGGAATAGTTAACCTTTCATTTCAGGAACACCGCCCTAGGACCATTGAGAGAGAAGAGCAGGAGAGGAGCAAGGGATCCTAATCAGACACAGACGATTGCATAGAGAGATAAAGCAGCTAAAGAAGACTATAGGCCATGGACTGAGAAAGGCAATATGCCTACAGTCAGGAGTCTGGCTTGCAAAATGTGCCCTTTGGCATATTTTGGACATTTAATGAATATATATTTTTTGTGTTGTATGTGTGCATCAAAAAAAAAAAAGAGGGATTAGACGTAACTACTGTTAAGTGATGGTACATGTAGGGGTTTGTGAGTTTGTGATCATTGCATTGAAACAAAGTATGAGAGACAAAGTCTGGCCTGCTGCCTTCTAAGAAGCACTCTGGATGTAATTCTTCCAACACAGATGTGTTTGTTCTTTTGGCAGACCATGATACTTTTAACATTTTCTTCCATGATCATGGCTCAAATGCATCATTTCTCCTATGGTCATCCTTATTCATTGTCCACTTTTCACATGCAGATGAGGATATTGAAAATACCATGGCTTGGTACAGACACACCTTAGTCCTCAAACTGACATCTTTGCTCTTGAGCACTTTAAAATGATTTGCCTAATGCAATAGGCCATTTGATTTCTTAACTGCTAGTTCAATGAATGTTGATGATTAATCTGAGTTAAATGAAGTCTTAGACAATTTAAATCTTTTCTGCATTTATCCTGATGTTATTTATTGCTCCAATAGTGAGAATTTTTGTTTTCTTTATATTGAGGTGCAACCCATACCAAAGATTGTGCTCTTTTATCTTCATCAGTAAGTATTTTAAGTTCTCTTTGTCTTCAGCAAGCAAGGTTATATCATCTGTATATCTGAGGCTATTAATGAGTCTTCCTTTAATCTTGATGTCACATTCGTCCTCAGATAATTGAGGTTCTCAAATTATTTGCAGACTGAATAAATATGATGAAAGATACAACCCTGGCACATACCTTTACTGATTTTAAACCATTCAGTGTCCCCTTATTCTGTTTGAAAAACTGCCTCAAGCTCTACACAGGTTTCTCATGAACATAATTAAATGTTCCAAATACCCATTCTCCACAGTGTTGCTCATAAGATTGTTATGATTCACACAATAGAAAGCCTTTGAGTAGTCAATAAAGCATAGGTAAACACTACTCTTCTATCAGTCAACAATGAAATAGAAAGGTCTAAATTCCTATGAGATGATTATTTAAATGACATTAAGAAAGAATCATCAAGAAATACGAGATAACAGAAGAGGTTGCGTTCAGTCCAGGTCAGAAAGATGTCTAGGAGTCAAGTCTTGATTAGGCCTTTTTTTCAATCATTTTGAATTTCAGGCTACATTATTATTCCATTATATCTGTGCCTGCATTTTAATCCTGATCAGAGCAACTGGTAGTGGTATCTGGGCCCCAACTAGTTGTTCTGAACTCAGACTAGAGGAGGCTGTGATTCACATGGTCCATAGTCCACTGAATGAATTATTTCTATGATTCTTTTAATTTCTTCACTCTTGTTTGTTCCAGCAGAGGAAAGAATAGTAGTTTTCATCTTAGATGGCCACTTGAAAGATTTTAAGACCTCAGTCACAACTCACCAGAGAAGGATGTAGCACATTTTCTTTGTGGACTATATTATGATAATAGATCTAGATGTCCACCCTCACTTACCACCCATCCCAGAAATTATGATCCTAAACTATTCAACCCCATGATTGAGTCACTCAAGGTATTGGGTTATGGCTAAGAAGATTTTATCACTTTACTTCCAGTATGTGCTACTATATACATCAGTATATGTGCAGTATATGCAATATATCCTCATGTATACTCTTGGAAACACTCTTTACTAGGTTTGTGTCCTTTTTGGGTTTATTAACATCTTTATGCCTTAGTTTCTGCATGTGAAAACTGAGGTTTCTATCAGTTAGTGTGCTTTTGTGTTTTTTACTGTTAATTATTATTAACCAAAAGTACAGTGAAGCATTGACAATTTATAAGCATTCAGTAATAACAGCTTCTTTTAAACACTGAAAGACTGTTAAATTGGGAAATGGAGACCAGTATTTTCTCTTCTATTTCATTCTAAGAATTCTGTCTTTGAATCAGATAGTTATGAACTCCAGGAACTAATTTTCCAAAGTCAGCATAGATACAAATAAGCACACATGAAATAATTAGAAAGGAAAGCACCATACCGCTACATCAGAGGCAGCATATGAAAAAAGAAGTGAAAATGTCATTTCATAATGGGAAGCAGGAGGAAGCAACTGAATATTTATTTTTAAGAAGAAAAATAAAGACACTCTGAAATAGCATCCAGCCTGCAATGTCAGAGAGATTTATAAAACATTTATATAATTTCTTAACCAGCAAGAGAAGAAGCCACCACAAAGTGTCTGCAGACTTTGGTGATTGGGAATTATTCACAGTGTGCATTTAATATGAATACATTTCCTGTGTCTTAGAATTTGACCTTGTGTGTGCAATAGTTAATAGGAACATAAATAGGGAAGATTTTTTACCACTGCCTTTGCAAGAAGAGTTGGTACAGCATTTATAGCATTATACACATATATGCAATTATAGATACATACTTAGATGAATAATCTAGCTACCACTACATAAGAAATTATGGCAGAACATATTGTTGTTGTGCGTCATCAACTCAGTTTTGACTTATAGCAACCCTACATAGGGTTTTTGAAGAGTGGCTGGTGGGCTTGAACCAACAACTTTGTGGTTATCAGTTCAGTGCTAAGCCTACAGTATCACACCAGGACTCTTTGCCAAAACATAGTTCTTTGAAATATCAAACAAGTATCTTACAGTTACTATAGGTCAGGAATCTGGCCCTAGGTTAGTCTTTCTGATTCAGAGTCCATTACAAGGCTGCAATCAATGTAATAGCCAAGGCCAACTCACCTGCTTTTTGAGTTATTTTCAACAAGTGTATCGACCCTGGTTTAATTAAAATACATAATCTAATAAATCCTTTGTGAAAATTGATTATTATCTAGGAGTCCTGGTGTGTTGCTGATGGATAAGCATTGGACCACAAAGTCGGTTTAAAGTGGTTTAAACTCACCAACCGCTCCTCAGAAACCCTATACAGGGTCACTAGGAATCGAAACTGACTCAACAGCACTTAACAAGAACAACAGAGCAGCTATTAGATGCAATTGGAATCATCAAACTTCCATGCAATAATGGAGTTGGAAAGTAAGAAGCTCTGTAATTCTCCATTAATATCTTTAACCAGGAATAACTGTAAAGCTTTGATTGAGCAGTCACTTCTGGATGTGTATATCATGAAACAGTTGATGGTAATGTTCTGTGTATTTGCATTATTTTTAAATGTGTTATGTCTGTATGATAGCGGCTAGATATTTGAAATGTGGCTAGTAAGACTGAGGAAGTGAATTTTAAATTTGATTACATTTTTAATAATTTAAACCTAAATTTAAATAATTGTTGTTAGTGTTGTTAGGTACCCTAGATCCAGTTCTGACTCAAAGCAAAGCTGCATGTAACAGAACAAAACGCTGCCCGGGACTGTGCCATCCTCACATTATTTTTTTTGTTCCTAATGTTGCAGCGCTATGTCAATCCATTTCCCTGAGGATCTGTCTCTTTTGTGCTGATACTCCACTTTACCAAGCATGACATCCTTTCCCCAGGGACTGGTTCCTCACGATAATATGTTCAAAGTACTTAAAATGAAGTCTTGTCATCCTTTCTTCTAAGGAGCATTTTGGCTGTACTTCTTCCCAGACAGATACGCTGTTATTCTGGCAGTCCATGGTAATTTCAATATTCTTCACCAACACTATGATTCAAATATATCCATTCTTTGGTCTTTCTTATTAATTGTTCAGCTTTCATATGCATAGGAGGCAAATTAAAATACTTGGGTCTGATACTCCCTAGCCCTCAAATTGACATCTTTGCTCATTAACACTTGAAAGAGGTCTTTTGAAGCAGATTTGTCCAATGCATTAAATCATTTGATTTCGTGACTGCTGCTTCTAATGAATGTTGATTGTGAAGCTATGCAAAATAAAATGTTCGAAGACTTCAGTCTTTTTTATGTTTATCATGATGTTATTTATCGGTCCAGTTGTGAAGATTTTGTTTTGTCTACATTGAGATGCAATTTGTAATGAAGTCTTTGATCTTTATCTGTGTTTCAAGTCCTCTTCACTTTCAGCAAGCAAGGCTGTGTGCTCTTCATGTCACACCGGTTGTTAACGAGCTATCCTTCAATTCTGATGCTGTGTTTTTCTTCAAATAGTCCTGCTTCTCAGATTATTTGCGCAGCATACTGATTGAATAAATATGGTGAAAAGATATAGCCCTGACACACCTTTCCTGGTTTTAAATCATCAGTATCTCCTTGTTCTGGTCTAGGTCTATGTACTAGTTCCACATGAGCACAATGAAGTGTTCTGGAATTCCTATTGTTTGCAATGTTGTCCATAGTTAGTTATGAGGAACACAATCAAATGTCTTTGTACAGTCAATAAAAATTTAAATACCGACATGTGAATAATAGTCTTTATAGTAAACATTATAGCTGTAGACTGATAAAAGAATGTAGCTGGCATTTAGACAAAGCAGAAACAAGAGTCTCTGTGGCTCTGGAGAAATTGAGAAAGTAATTAATGATGGTTTGGGAGCTTTTGGGCTTGATAATTCTTTGTCCCAGTTTCTGGTGAAGGAAAACTGCACATTTCCTGCTCTCATTCAATTCCTCTCATGTTATAAGCAAAATTCCGGTTCCTTTCTTGAGTTATTTGTCCCTTCATATTTTTTACTTAAATCAGTTTTGGAAAAGTACATTTTCCTAGGAATTGTTTGTTTAGTTGGGAATTAACAACCAGAAGAACTTCCTCTATTCCCTTAAATACATGAATAAATAAATAAATGTTACCTTTACATATGATGTTATATTTCCATTTGCATGACTATCTATATGTATCTCTATTTTCTTGATAACTGAAATCTGATATTTTTCAGTGATCTTGAGATCCTTAATTATTTTTTCTATTTTCTAGCTAAATGATTCCTGCTTTCTAATTTAAATTCATTTTGGTTGCCTGCTTTCTATATCTTATAGTTTAAATAAGTTTCCAATGCTGTATAAAAAAGTTATTTTAATTCTCTCTAAGACAATATCATTTCATGGTGTTTTTATCAGAAACATTCTTCCTAGTTTTTGAAAAATAAAATTCAAACTTAATCAAACTAATTCTGAGACTAGAAAAAGGTAATCAAATCCAAAATCTTAATACATATATTTACAGTGACATTTATTCTTGACATTAAAACTAAAAAAACAGAAGGTGAGAAGAACAATTGTAGACCACTATCACTCCTAAATAAACAAAATATAAGCAAAATATTAGCAGAACTCTGTAATATGTAAGAATGAAAAATGCCATAATATAGTTTGGTTAATCTAAGGAAAGCAATTCAACCATTATTATAGTACTTATAGTCTTTATAACTCCTACCAATAATTGGGTTTGTTGTTAAATGCTGTCAACTCAGTTCCAACTCATAGCGAGCCTATATATACAGTTTTTCCAATGAACAGGTCGTTGTTGTTGTTAGGTACCATTGAATTGGTACCAACTCATAGTGACCGTATGTACAGTAGAACAAAA
>NW_006408519.1:18422391-18424606 GCF_000296735.1 Chrysochloris asiatica | reverse complement strand
CTGACTTTACAAATCACACCAGGACCTGCTATGTCCCACCAAGGTACTAGATCACTAGCAATAAGACTCATAGTACCTATGTGGAAATGAGACCATGAAAATAACTTGTATGGAGCCCTAATATGGGGATTGGTTAGTTTTGCCAGCCTGCTAGGTTTAAAATGAACCATCCCAGAAGTGGAAAAGGAGATCTCACAATCATCATGAAAGAAGAACCAGGAGAGGAGTATGTCCTTCTCAATCTAGGAGCCAGAAAGCTGTGACACCGTAGATGCCGAGAGACAGAGAGAAGCAGCAGCAGAAACACAGAAGCATCAGAGACAGAATTTTGAGCTTCCCAGCCCACAGAACAGGAAACTGAGTGGCTTGGGCAAGAGGCTTCTTGGCAATGTGGGCGCTTTTGGAAAGAGCCTTCAGATGCTGCTTACAGGCCAAGAGGGGTGGCTCTAGACACTTATCAACAGAGGTAAAAGAGCTCTGTAGTACTTGACCAAGCAGGACAGAACCTAAGGGGCCATGAAAACATGGGATCAAGAGGTAGAGAGGTCAAACAGCCAAGGGCCAGAGAGTGGTGTGTCTGTTGGCAGGGTTGAGAATTGGCTGTTCTCCTTGAAGAACTGTATCCTGAGACACTTTTTAAACTCTGAATTGTAACCTGTTATTTCATGAGTAATGTCTGTATGACCATGATAAAATCCAGCAAATTATATATTATAAAATGATAATTTCCAAATTATAAAATCCAGCAAAGAAATAAAGAGTGTCATGAGAGGGATACTTGGTGTCAGAATTGGTAAAAATGTTGGATGGTGGATGCATGTCTGACCTCTGCCTCATTAAAATTAGCATTTGCCTCTTGATTTTGATTCTTCTTCCCCCTTGTGAAGTTAGAGGTCAGACACCACTGCCAGGCAATTTTTATAAACATTTTATTTTTAAGATGCTTTAAAGAAATGTCAAATGATTAGAGATATGCTACTGGGTGGTGCAAACAGTTGAACTCAACTGTTAGCTGGAAAATTGGTGGTGTGAATCTATCCAGAGGGGTCTTAAAAGAAAGGTTTGGCAATTTGCTTTTGAAAGAAAGGTCACTGTCTTGAAAACCCTATGGAACAGTTTTACTCTGCAGACATGGGGTCTCAATGAGTCAGAATCAACTAAATAGCTGCTAACTATAACATTAGGATCATGGATAAGACAACAATGCCAATATTCAAAGAGTTGATATCAATAGTCAAGGTAAATACAATCCAAATCACCAAAAAATTTCACATTTTGAAAATTAATTTGTACATGTGGATAAACTTTGATACATTTATCTTTATTAATAAATAAGTGTGGCATTGTAGGATCAGCACTAGACTGTGAATGACAAGGTCATCAGTTCAAGCCCACCATTGTTCTTTGGAAACCCTATACAGGGTCTCTATGAGTCAGAACTAACTCAAAGGCAATTAACAACAACACAAAAGGTCAGTAAGAGCAATTATAGTTTTGAGAAAGAAGAATGAGTGGTAAGACATATCCTATTGGTGGTGGTGATGGTGTGCTGTGGAGTCGGTTCCAACTCATAGCGACCCTGCATAGGGTTTCCAAGGCTGTAAATCCTTACAGGAAGAGAACGCCTCATCTTTCTCCTGCAGTACAGCTGGTAGTTTCAAACTGCTGAGCTTGAGATTAGCAGCCCAACTTGTAACCATTACTCTACCAGAGCTAGTTAACAGGAATTATTAAAAAGCAATGTCACTTAAGCCCACACAACATTGTCACTAACATAGTAAAATTGGATGTTAAAGCAGATCAGAGAGCTCAGATACAGGAAAAGAAACCCTAATCAATGTAAACTACAGACACACACATACACACACACACACATTTGTGTTGTTGTTGAGTGCCATGGAGTTGGTACTGACTCTGTAAAGGGCTATCAAGGAGTGGCCGGTGGGTTTCAACTGCTGACATTGAGGTTCGTATTTCACTGCTTATAACAGCACCACACCAGAACTTCTCAAAAATTATATGCACACTATTAAAGACCTTAATGAAAAAGAAAAATATTACAGTTTAGATACATATGACTGAAAAAAAAATTGATGTTTTAACAGGAGGCTTTAAAAATCTTACGAAAAAATTCCATTATCTTTCTATTCTACTTTTCCAGGAATGTTTTGAAGACCCCTTATATATATTTTGTTGTTGTTATGTGCCATCGAGT
>NW_006408519.1:18386999-18419376 GCF_000296735.1 Chrysochloris asiatica | reverse complement strand
CAAACTTTGTCTCTCATACTTTGGACATATTGTCAGGAGGGACAGTTGCTGGAGAAGGATATCATGTTTGGTAAGGTGGAGGGTCATAGAAAAAGAGGAAGAGCCCCAATGAGATGGATTGGCCAAGTGGCAGCATCAAGGGACTCAAGCATGGCAACAATTGTGAGGTTGGCCCAGGATCAGGCGGTGTTTTGTTCTGTTGTGCACAGGGTCACTATGAGTCGGTACCAACTCGATTGCACTTAACAACAACATAGCAACTCTATATAGAGTTTCCAAGGAGTGGCTGGTGAGCTTGAACTGCTGATCTTGCAGTTCAAATCAACACTGAACTGAGGTCCAAACTGACCTTGTGGTCCAGTGCTTATCCAACAGCACCACACCAGGACTGCATATACATAATATAACATGATATGATATATGATATGATACGACATTATACAACACAATACTATACTATACCATATAATACTCCTGGTGTGTCTCTGTGGGCTAATGTGCTGGACTGCAAAGTCAGTTTGAATTGCAAAGTGATGCTTCAAGCTCACCAGCCTCTCCTTGGAAACCCTATACAGGGTCGTTATGGGTTGGAACCGACTTGACGGTACTTAACAACAACATAGATATATGTATATGCATATATGTATGTGTGTTGCTAAGTACTGTTGAATTTGTTCAGACTCATAGCGACCCTGTATAGCGTTTCCAAGGAGCTGCTGGTAAATCTGAACAACTGCAGTTGAAACCGAACTTGCAGTTGAAACCGACCTTGTGGTCCAGCAGATGTCTCAGTTTTAAAGATGTCTTAGTAAGAAGGTGACCTCTACCTAATGACCTACAGAATATAAAATTCAAGTCATTAAATTGTTAGTAAGTTCTAGAGCAAAGGCTGAATAACAAGTGTGCTTAGTAGATCCAACCTTCATCAAGGAGGTTATTGAAATTCAAGTTGAATAAGAGTGAACTAAGATTCAATGAGGTCAGAGAGGTAGCATATCAGACCAAAAAGGTCCTAAAATTAGTTGTGAGAAAATATCTCACATGGTATTACTCAACCTCTTGTTAAGTGCTGTGGAACTGGTTCTGACTCATAGTGACCCTGTTTAGAGTTTCTGAGGTTGTACTCAACTTTATTAGTATCAGAGGAATTCAAGTTAAGACCAAAATGAGTACTATTTTATACCACTAAAAGAGAAAAAGGATGGTTCACCATTAGAAATGCTGTTGAGGATATGTAGGAACACAGTGTCAAATCATTCTGGTAGAATTCTAAATTCTAGAGTAGACTTGAAAGTAATTCACTTACCTATGTCTTAAGAATTCAATTCTTAAATTTACAGAGAACTCCTTTTATATGTGATGCTCATGACAGTATTATTTATAATAGCAAATATCTGAAGTAAACAATCTAACGGGTCTATGGTCACACTGAAATATCATATAACAGTGAAAATAAATGAACTAAGACTGTAGGAAAGATAGACAAATTTTAGATATAAAAAATAATCAGCACATGTTCATATTTCAGAGAACTACATATAAAAGACTAACTAACTTTTGTTTTTAAAAGCTTGTAGTTGCTGTTAAGTGACTATAAATCATTTTTAACACATAGCGAACCTATATAGGGTTTGAACCTATACTTGGTGGGTTTGAACTGTCAACCTTGTAGTTCACAGTCCAGTGCTGATCCTACAACACCACACCTTAAGGAAATACATATATTGGACAAAGGACTAAAAAATTGTAATAAAGAATGATAATCACAAATTTCTAAATGTTGGTTATCTCTAGGGAAGTGGCAGAGAGATAAGATCAGGGAGGAGGAAATAGAAATATATCTGGTTATTTGTAGTATTCTAATCCCAAAGTTTGTTTTTTAGTTCCTAAGTGTTCCAAAGTTTGTTAGATGTATGTTATATATCAAATATAATTAAATAGAAACTTTATATACAACAACACAGCCATAATAAAGTTTATATAAAGTCAAATGATTCCATGCTATTATATTATATTAATTTAGACTAAGATTTTAAATTTTACTTAAACATATTAATGTCCTGTGGTTGTTGTAGCAAACTACTACAATTGTGATGGCATAAAGAAACAAATATATTTTTCTTTCATCATTTTGGAGGTTAGAAGTTAGAAATCTAACAGGGTTTCTAACTGTGGGCACTAAGGGAGAATCTAGTCTGTCTCTTCCTGTTTCTAGTAGCTGCACCATCATTTCAGGATTTTCCTTGACTTGTGGGTGTATCATCGCAATCTCTATCTTTGCCATCACATGAGCTTCTCTTCTATTTATTCCATATCTTCCCATTTGCCTTTCTTTTATAAGTACATTTATCAATGAACTTGGAGGACATAGAACCCACCCAAATAATCTAGGATTAGGTCTTCTTCTTAAAATCTTTAATCACATCTGCAAAATTTCTTATTTCAAATAGGTGGCATTCACAGATTTCAGGGTTTGAAGTACATCTTTGTGTGATGAGGAGGGTGCATTTTTTAGCTCATCATAAAAAATATTGGCATTCAATGATTTTAACTTGATTGTTAAACCAAGTTAAAAATTGACATTTAGATTTTTACAACTCATTAAAATATATTCCTGAAATGTGCTATGTAAGTTAGACCAATTTCATAAATGTCTAACCATGTGGAAGTGTAGAAGATAGTATGTATAAACACAACTTGGAAAATCCTGTACATCCATTTCATAAATCATATAGTTTGAAAATATCTCTAGGGGTCAGCTATTGTCTTTCCTTGTTTCTAGGTACAGCAACATTTAAACTCACACAGACAGATAGATGTTTATTCTGTTCCTAAAGATTTACATCGAATGAGATTACATAACCACTCCCAGCAACACATTTTTTTATCTCAAGTAATGAATATTTAAAATCTAACTCATATTCCAGAGGCACTGGAAATAGTAAAATCTTTAAATATACACATTTACTGAGAAGTTCCTACAGTCAATATAGTGGACTGTAAATATGAGGCAAATAATAAAACTAAAACCATTTATGGATTTCATTTTTATATCATCATTGATGTTATGAAAACTAAAATATAATTTTGTATCAAAATAAATTTTGGTCTCACATTTTTGTTTTAGTTTTTTTAGAAGAAAGTTTCCCCTTTTTAAAAAATGTTAGCCTGAAGTGATTAGAAAATACGTGAAGAAAAGCTTTCAAGTTATTCTCACTCCCACAAATGTTTCTCTCTAGCACCAAGTCACATTGAGACAAAAGAGGAGAAAATTATTTTAGGGTAAATGGAGGACAGAAAGCAAATGTGCAAATGAAAATTAAGCACAGAATAATCTGGGGATTCTAGTTCATCAATAACTTAGAAATGTTGATGGCTTCAAATGTTAAATTGCAAATAATAAGAGGCTAGATAACTTATGCCAAAAAATCTCTGTTATTAAAGAGACTTAATCTAGATGGAGGTACAAAACATGCTTTGCTTACCAAACGCTTTGACTACCTCCTTTATGGTTTTAGATTCCTTTTCACTAACATAATTTCTACTGACATACAACTCAATCAACTTTCTGTGGTTTTCAAAGGAAATGATATCATTCAGCTCACTGTCCTTGGAGATTAGAGGTTTTACAAGAAATTGTTTTACTATAGAATTACAGAGATTATGCAGTCTGTGGTACAGGTATTCCACCATCTGAATAAAGCTGAAAGGGGGTACATCTAGACCACTATCTAACATATGGAATGGTAGAAAAGAGTTTTTCTATGTTTCTCTGTACTGTCAATTTGTTATACTGTGGTGGTTTGTAGTTGTTGTGATTCTGAAAACTGTTACCTCTATTTCAAATATCAGAAGGGACACCCATGGCAGACACGTTTCAGTGGGTCTTCCAAACTAAAACAGACTAGATAAGAAGGACTGACAATCTGCTTCTGAAAATCAACCAATTAGAATCTTACGGATCACAACAGAACACTGTCAGACCCACGTGCTTCGGAAGGCTTCATCTGCGCATGAGGACACCATTTTTACAGATGTAGAGAGCCAGCGGTTACGGTCTGGTAGTGTAGTGGTTGCGAATCGGGCTGCGAACCTCAAGGTCAGCAGTTCGAAACTACCAGCTGTTCTGCAGGAAAAAGATGAGGCTTTCTGCTCCGGTAAAGATTTACAGCCTCAGAACCCTGTACAGGGTCTCTATGAGTCAGGACCGACTCCACGGTACATAACCACCAACCAGAGGGCCAGTGAGGGCAAGGGAGACTCTCAGTCTCCCTTGTTGGCACAAAACCTGCACTGATGGGCTTAAATCATAATACAGCAGTGGGAAAAGTTTCATTCTATAGTATATAAGATTGTCATGTGTCAGGTTTAACACCACAGCATCTATCTGTCTATCTATCTATCTATCTATCTATCTATCTATCTATCTATCTATCTATCTATCTATCTATAGTTCTATAGTTCTATATTCTTGAGACTCCAATATCTAGCATCAGTGGTAAATATAAAATGAAATTCTGGAATCTTTAACTTTTTAAATGAAAGGAAAGGTCTTAAAATTTTATCTGAGATTCTCATTTGGGAAAACATTGCTTTAATTCCAAATGGTTCTTGATTATTAGTACATGTTATGTGGTGTTTCTTAAACTCATTCTCCTTAATCGCTGTATCTAGTGTTGCGCTTCAACTTTTTCTTTTCTTTTTTTTTTGAAATAATAGTAATTTGGCAACATGTCTAAGCTGATTAGGTAATGCTGTTTTGTCACTGCAATTTAAAGACTGATTAGTAAGTGATATGCATAACAATACTGAACACTTCAAATTTTTAGTGAAATGTATTTAAAATGGTTGAATTAATAAATTACTATTTATTATATATATATATAAAACCAATGTATTGATGCTTTCTAGCAGATGTGAAAAAAGACTGACCTGCAGGGGGAAAGTTAGAAAGAAATAAAGTGCAGTCATAGAATGTGGGCGTTCTGATAAAGGTCACACTAAATTTTGATCTTGAATATATTTCAAGATGTAGAACAATATCTCAGGAGGGTAGAGTGGTATGTGATTTCCACTAGCTATTTTCCTCACTAACACACAGTTGTCAGATGATTATAACCATTTCCTTCTTTTATTTTGAATTTAAAAGAAAAACGGACAATTCATTCTTTGTGAGGGGTTTTGTCTTTCCTACTTATCTCTTTAGGGATTTCATGAGCTTAAGTGTGCCAGAAAATGGAAATTTTCATCCATCAGGTAATGGTGAATAATATCATGTAGATTAGTATGGATATGGAAGGATAGGGGGAAAAAACAGGAGGTAAGAAATAATGAACAATGTAATAGATCTCTTCATAGCAATTATCCCATGAAAATTGTGCATTTCTACTGCAATGCTAGATATACTTTTAAATGTTTTGGATTGAAAAAATAAAAAATGCAGTCAATTCTTAAGTTACAAAGTTTTTGCTTTAAAAGTTCTGTAAATTGCTAGCTTGGGGTGAAGGACTATGTTTTAAATCATGGCAAATTTCCCAGCCAGTCAAATATGAATACTTTTTTCAAGTGGAGAAAATTGTTAACTCATTACTAAAGTTGTTCATTACTGAACATTGCCCAGGAGAAATCTTAGTCCATGGGTACCTTTCCAAATCCACATGTATAAGCTTACATCAAGGGACGAGCATTTGGGGAAGGACTATGAGTGACATCATCACTTTCTTACCATTTTCAGTATCACTACTTTGCCCCCAATAATGTTACTTTGGACTATTTCTTTAAATGTTGTTTCATGTTAGTGTCGTGTATCCATAGTAGCAGGAAAAAGGGAGAAAGATAAAATCCCAAAATAATGTTAGCTGGGAATAAGGCAAATACTTTTGTATCCTTTTTTAACTAGTTACTCTATCAGGCAAGTCATGTTTCAAAGGTATTTATATGAGAGGATTACTTGGTTGACACTAAACTGTACAAACACACTATAAGCAGTTCAGTGTTTTGAATACAGAGTAGATGAAGGCAGAGTAAAATAATTTGCTTTGTACACAAAATGTTATCTATGAAGAATGACACTAAACCATGTAAATATATGATTTTTTTTTCCTTTCATTTAAATTGACACTGTGGTTACTTTTCAAAATGAATGAAGCCCATGCTTTGAGTCATTTGTGGTAGCACTTCAAAGAAACTAAGATGTAATAGAATTTAAATGCAGGTGACATTGTACAAAATATCTGCATTTGCTGGAAATATAGAAGTGCCTCACATATTTATTAATGGAAACATTTTAGTTAGGAGTCAAGAATAATTTGTATCAAAGAATGATTACATTAGCAGGTTGAAGAAAGCCTGGTATTGCTGGAAGAGTATTTATTGAATAGAGCACTGTCATAAAATGATGAAAAAGGCTTTACAAATTGCAGAATTATAAGAAGGAAACATTTGAAGGCTAAACATTTGTATATGCTGTCTTGGTTCCATAACTGAAATATACAAATTAGTGAGTACACATTGATCTCATATGGCCACATTAGTGTCTCTGTACGTGTTCCAAAATCACTTCACTTCGAAGCCAAAGAATCCACTTGTTGAAATTACTTTCACTTCTGTGTGTGATTTTTTTTTAAAGGGATGGCTAAGAAAACAGGATTCATCTGGGAGAGGAGAGTACTGAGCAGCAGACATGCAAAGCTATTTTGAGTAAATTATGGGTGTGCAAAACCTGGGGAGAGGGGAGCTATCCGTTCAACCCTTTAATCACCAGTTTACTGACTATGATTTTCCAATTGCCTTTTACATAACTATAGAATAGGAAATATACAATTTGAATAAATTTTATTGTTTTGAAATGCATTTTAATGTCACTCCTTGCTCATTTTCTACAGAAGAACACAACTGGGGAACTAGGAATGAAATCAAGGATGGCAGGTGAAATTTGTAGGAAGTGTTGCATCAGGTAATGGAATAAAGTTGGTTCATATAGATACTACTTAAAATAAATAAGGAACAGTTAATAAAGAATATAATTAATTAAATATTAGCCTGTCACCTAAAGTTTGGAAAGGAATCTTTTGTTTGAATGAAATTTTCCTTACCTTTTTTGATAACCAAAATAGTAATCATTCAATGATCAAGAATGAGGTATGGGCATGAGGAATTGGCGGGGGAAAGGCCTAATTTTAATCTAGGCCTAATATTAGATGATAGAGTCCTAGTGTGGCACTGTGGGTTAATGTGATAGACCCCAAGGTCAGTTTGAACCTCAAGGTCAGCAGTTCAAATTCACCAGCTGCTCCTTGGAAACCCTATAAAGGAATCAACTTGGTAGCACTTCACAACAATAACAATGTTAGATGATGGAGTCCTGGTGTGGTGCTGTGGGATAATGCACAGGACCACAAGGTCGGTTTGTACTGCAAGGTTAACAGAAACCCCATACGTAACGAACTTGAAGGCACTTAACAACAACAATATTAGATGAGTAAAAGAATCATTTCCAGATGATATATACTATATATAAACAAGCTCAGTAGGTATGGAATTTCCACATTGGAGATGGGGCTAAAGACTAAGAAGTGATTTTGTTGAACTTCACCTCTATGTATTTTCTTACTAAGCATCAGGGGCAGTAGGTGCCTAAACAAGATCTTTCAATGTTCTCACAATTAAAGGATGGAAGAAACAATGAAAAAATGCTTGCTTTGGCAGCACATATACTAAAATTGGAACGATACAGAGAAGATTAGTTTGGGTCCTGCACAAGAATGACACAGAATTTCGTAAAACATTCCATATTTTTTAGGATGAATGTAAAACTAATGTTCTCCCATGTAAACTATCACATAATTCACAATGAAACAATGAAAGAACTTTGTATGACACATGATGGAAACAGTCTTAGTACAAAGATAAAACTATGATGTCATGAAACTGGACATTTGTCCTACATGCTCTAACTGCTAAGTTGACCTAATGGAGATCACAGCAATACGAGGCGACATACCTGACTCATCATGGCCTGGTGTGGCACTGTAGGATAAGCACTGGATCAAAAGGTCAGTTTGAGACACAAGTTGGTGGTTCAAACTCACCAAGCTGTTCCTTGGAAACTCTATAAAGTGTCACTATGACCCAGAACCAACTCCACAGCACTTAACAACAACATGGGTAGTTCCACTAAATAAATGCAGTTCAGAATGGAAAGTTAATAGCAAGCGGATTGATAGCATACTAAAACTCTTTGTGTTTTTCAGGAAAACAGCTAGTTTAAAGGGAAAAAAAGTATTTCAGTAAGAAGCTGTCAAATTCTTACCAAAATTCCTTAGATTTCTCATAAAAGTTCTTCCAAAGCATTTAAAGTTTTCTAGATTTAATGATTTAAAGGTCTGTTATGAGTAAGGTGTCTTGCTACTTTAGTGAATTGAGAGTGAGAGATCAATAAGAAACACATTGCATTCCAATCATTGAGGAATTTTGGAATTCTCTAGTCCTGCCTAAAACATCTTCTTTCAGGTGTTTGTTTTTGTTTTTGTTTTTAATATATAAAAGTAAATAAATTAAGAAAACAGAATAGTAATTCAGTGAGTTCCAAGTTAGCTATAAAATTATATTACATGAGTGAGAGAACCCAACTTTCAAATGGAAAAAGCACAAAACGATCTTATCAAGAGTCACATGGAAAAATCACACAGAGTGTCTTAATTCTCTTGCAGAGCGGTCATATGAGTTCAAATTGAGAAATCATAGCTTCTTAGAGCAAGCAGGTGACCTGAACAGGAAACAATACCCAATAACAGAAGAATAAACTGAAGGAAAACTTAAATAAACTATTTTATATTATTGTTACCAAGCCATATGAGGACTTCTATAATTGAAGTCGGTACCATTCATTCTGTTGTGGCATGTTAGAGGCTAAATCATGTTGTATAAATATTGATGACATTTTCAATGGGAGTGAAGCAACTCAAACAGAAATAAAGAGAATATTGAAACAATGTGAAGAATGTAACCAGAGTCACTGATCACTATGTCTAGAAACTGTTGAATGGGAAGGCATTTGGCTATGTATAATTTCACCAAAAAGAAAATTAAAAATTATTTTTAGGATTTGACATTCTAATGGTGAAAATATTTAATATGAAATAAATGTATATAATTTATTTTTTAAGACAAAATTATTCCTAGAAAAGACTGTCTCCCAAATTTGGTTGTATTTAAGATTATCTATTCTTGTTTTTGGAGTCCTGGTGTGGCACTGTGAGTTAATGCACCAGCCTGCAAAGCCATTTGAACTGCAAAGTCAGCAGTTCAAGCTCACCAGCTGCAACTTGGAAACCCCATACAGGGTTGCTATGGGTCAGAATTGACTCGACAGCACTTAACAACAACAAAAATCGTTTTTTTTTTAAAGAGAAGGACATAATAGCTAATTCTCAAGTTGAAAAAATGCAGAATAAAATTCAAGGTCCAATTGACCTATTCAGGAAGCATCAAAAGAAAATGGAAGGAATACATAGAGGCAATGTGCAAGAAAGATTTAATCAATGTACAGCCATTACATGAGGTAGCATATAATGTGGCAGTATAGGATAAGCACTGGATGGCAATGTCAGTTTGAACCAAAAGGTCAGTGGTTTAAACCTACCAGCCACTCCTTGGAAACCCTATACAAGTTTTCTGTGAGTCCAGACTGACTTGACAGAACTTTACAACAACATTGGATAAGCACTGGAATGAAAAACACAAGGCTGGTGGTTCAAACCCACCAGTTGTTCCTAAAAAACATATACAGGGTCACTCTGAGTTGGAACCAGCTCAAAGGCATTTAACACTAACAACAACATGATACTGAAGAAAGAAGTTCAAGCTGCTCTGAAGACATTGGTGATAAATCAAGGTTCCGGTAACTCCCAGAATACCAATTGAGATGTTTCAACACAGGAGTGGAACACTGGAAAAGTTTACTTGTCTATGGCTAAAAGTTTGGAAAACAGTAACCTGGCCAACTGACTAGAAGAGATCCATATTTGTGACTATTCCAAAGAAAGTGATACAATGAAATGCAAAAAATATTGAAAAATATCATTAATAGCACATATAAACAAAATGATGCTGAAGATAATTCAAAAATGATTGCAACAGTACACTGATATGGAATTGCCAGAAAGTCAAGCTGGATTCAGAAAAGCATAGACTCAAAGTGGAACGAAGCTTTCATCACTGATGTCAGTTGGATCTTGGGTGAAAGAAGGGGAAACAAGAAAAATTTTATGTGTTTTACTGACTATGCAAGGGCATTCGACTCTGTGTATCATAACACATTATGGATAGCATTGCTAAGCAAAGGAATTCCAGAAGACTGAATTGTGCTCGGGCAGAACCTGTACATACACCAAGAGACAGTCATTCATACAAAGAAAAGTATACTGTGTAGTTTAAAATCAGAAAGGTGTGTGAATATTAAGAAAAGGTTGTTTCTTTTCATTATATATATTCAATCTGTATGTTGAGCAGATATTTAAGAGCTGGACTCTATATGAAAATACAGCATCAGATTTGTAGGAAGACTCATTAACAACATGTGAAATGAAGATGACACACTTTGCTTACTGAAAGTGAAGAGAACTTGAAGCACTTACTGACAATTATCGAAGACTACAGTCTTTAGTATGGATTACACTTCAAGATAAAGAAAAGAAAATTCCTCACAACTAGATCAATCATTGGCATCATGATTAATGGAGAAAAGATTGAAGTTGTCAAGTTCATTTTACTTGGATCCACAATTAATGCCCTCAGAGGCAGCAGTTCATAAATCAATTTATATATTGAACTAGACAAATCTTATGCAAAATACCTATTTAAAGTGCTCAAGAGGTCTAAGGTGTGCCTGACCAAAGTCATGTTATTTTCAGTCACCTCATATGCATGAGAAAGATGGACGATAAATAAGGTGGACCATAGAAGAATCTATGTATTTGATTGATGTTGTTGACAAAGAATACTGAATATATCCTGGAATGCCAGAAGAACAAATATGTGTTGAAAGGAGTACAGCCAGAATGTTCCTTAGAAGGAAGAGTGGTGAAACTTCATCTTAAGTACATGTTATCAGGAGGGACCAGTCCCCAGAGTAGGACATCAAATATCATGAAGATAGTACAGAGCCAGGCAGTGTTTTGTTCTAGTGTACATAGGGTCCCTATGAGTCAGTACTGATTTAAAGGAACCCAACAACAACAATGAGAGTCCTGATGTGATGCTGTGAATGAAGGCACTGAACTGCAAAGTCTGTTTGAATTACAAGGTAGGTAGTTGAAGCTCAGCAGTTCCTGGGAAGTGACTATACAGGATCTCTGAGTTGGAACCAACTCGATGACATTTAACAACAACAACAACAGTTAATTAAGTACCTATTTTGTGTTTTCATGTTAGTTCTGTTGACTAGAGTTTCCCAGAGGGGAAGTCTGTGATTTTATATTGTATATACGTTTTTCTGCTCCTGCAAAGATGTAAAGGATCCATTATAGAGGATCGTGATGTGACTGAACCTTCCTGACGACAACAACAATGATTTAAAACCAGTCAATCAGCAAACATACGTACATGAAAAAGTGCCTACTCTAAACCAAGTTCTTGAGTATTCCTAACAACAATAACCCAGTCATTTGGTAGGAATTAAGTGTCATTGAATTGCTTCTGACTCATATGCTGACCTTGTGGTTAACAGTCCAGTGCTTGTCCTACAAAGCCACACCAGGAGTGGCTAGGACTATGCAAATCTGAGGTTCTTGTAGCCCTGCAGGGGATTGGCTACAGATATATTGATATAATTAAGGGCTGTTGTTGTTGTTAAGTGCGACCCTGTATAGGCTTTACAAGGAGTGGCTGGTTAGCTTGAACCACTGACCTTGTGGTTCAAGCTGACATTGCAGTCCAGCACATTAACCTACAGCGCCACATCAGGACTCCAAGTAAGAGCTAGGACCATTGAAACAAAGTTTTGCTATCCTATTAACATTAAAATGAGCCATCCTACAAGCAAAGAGGGGAAGTCACTACCATCAAGAAAGAAGAATCAGAAATGTAGTGCATCCTTGGACTCAAGATCCTTGTATTGAGCCTCCTTGATCCAGGAGACAGAGAGCTATCACTGGAGATGGTGAAAGATGATGTGAAGCAGTGGCAGAGACAGTAGCACCAGGAAGACTTGTGGATTTTCTGGTTCGCAGAGCTGGAAAACTGAGTACCTTTCAAGAGTTTTGTAACACTATCCAAGCAGGGAAGAGGCTGGCCAAGGACCAAGGACCAGAGAGTGACGTGCCTATAAGCAAAGCTGAAAAAAGGCTATCCTGATCAAAGAATTGTATCTTGAGCATTCTTGATCCCGAATTGCAATCTGTTATATTCTGGTGTGGCACTACAGGTTAATGCACTGGACCGCAAGGTCAGTAAGAACCACAGTGTCAGCAGTTCAAACCCACCGACCACTCCTTGAAAACCCTATACAGGGTTGCTATGAATTGGAGTCTACTCGACGGCGGCACTTAACAACAACAACAAGTTCCCTAATGAACCCCATGATCATGAGTATTGTCTGTGAGTTCTTTGTGGTCATTTCAATGAATTAGAAAACTCAGCAGACAACTAGAGTGCCATGAGAGAGATGGTTGTTGTGAGAATTGGTAAAAAAGGAGGGTGAAGGTATGTCTGACTTCCGTCTCATAGGAATCAGTCTTGGGTGACTGATGAGAGCACTTCTCCTAATTCCCTTTGTGAAGTTTTAGGTCAGATCCCACTCCAAAACCATTTTTTTTTTTTACACTAGCCTTTCCAATTTCCTTAATTCTCTCTACCCTGACACACTTAAAGGATATAAAATGAAGAACAGAGGACCATGTAGTTTATTCTGGCTTGAAAGACTAAAAAGAAAATATGAATACTGATTGAAAAGGGAAAGTAATTTCAGATAGAAACTATCTACATAACATATTGTAGCAAGTGATTTATCTGCGGGCTCAATTTGTTTTCCACATATTTCCTAAACTTGATATAATTTGAAGTATAAGTGTTTTAACATAGTCTGTGGCATTATTTTTAATCATTGGAGATAATAATTTCTTTAGGATCAAAGTTGTGAACTTCCCACAAAATCACCTGAAACAAAGTTTATAAAAGTTATATTTAGTAGAACATTATCATATAATCTTTAGTGCTATCATTAATCTTCAATTTTGTGCACTCAGAGAGCTATATAAGAAGTTTTCTGGCCATTTTAATACTTGAGCATAGTTTTACAGATAAGGTGTACACCTTGGTGGTGATCTTAATTCATTTGTTTTTATTAAGTTAGAGTTGCTTTACTATAAATTTGCACATAACTACACTTACCTAAGTGAAAAATAAAAATGGCTGCAGTTACTCAAGGCAAAAACTAATTTACTACAGATAATTTGCTTCTATAGACGCCCTGTTCATTTCAATGTATCTTTTTTGGGAGACAAATAGAGCATCAAGAGTGTTCTTGTCAGAATGTTTATGGTTTATAAATATTGCAAGTCCTTCTGGAATTAATATATTCTTTTATTTACTGTATAAGACCTACTGAGCACTGTTAATACTGCAGGTGCTGTGGTATGTGTAGGGCATAGGGTAATGGAGTGCCCCTTCTCATCCAGTTTGCATTAAAGCTCAATGGGTGTGTATATCTTATTTGTTGATCTGTGTTCAGGTTGCCTCATAAATTTTAAGACAGCATTTGATGCTATGATTTATTTTTTTCTTAATCCCGAGACAATGGTTGAAAGAACAATATGTAGCCAACAATCTCTGCAGCATAAATTAGTTATGAGGTCTATGATTTGGCTGACAGCAAAAGCAGATCACGTCAGTGTTTGCTGGTCTGCCTTTCAGCCAGCACAGTGTTCTTAGTTCACTGAAAACAGACCATCTCAGCCTAATTCTAGCCAATGCCCTCTGACTTCTCACTATGTTATGTAACTTCCATGTGTGACTGTGTGTTTACCTAATGTCTTGTGTACATGGTTTACCTGCTTTTTATTTAGCTCTCACCTTCAGCTCTTCTCATGACTATTAAATGGACAAAGACTCAAATAAATTTGAGATGTCTTTCTGTAGTGGTGATGCTATGACATTGGAGCAATACAATCGTGAAAGTGACATGATAAGATTTGCGTTTTAGAAATCACTTAGACAACAATAGTGAAAAGAGTTGAGGGCGCAGAGTCAGAGAGACAATTTAGTTCCTATTTAATTGTCGTGGTGAGAAGTAATGAAAGTCTGTGAAGTTGTATGTTGTTGTTGTTATGTGCCGTGGAGTCGGTTCCGACCCATAGCGACCCTGTACAGGGTTTCCGAGGCTGTAAATCTTTACGGGAGCAGAAAGCCTCATCTTTCTCCCGTGGAACAGCTGGTAGTTTCGAACTGCTGACCTTGAGATTCCCAGCCCGATTCGTAACCAGTACGCTAGAAAAGGAAGTTATTCAAGATATATTTATAAGGCAGAGTTCAGAGAATTAATAAATTTAATTTGGGGAGGATGGACATTTAAGGAAGGGATAAGTTAATATCGGAGAGGGTTTACATTATTTTTCTTCAAAAGAGAAGGAAGATGGGTAGATGAAAGGGAACTTGGTTTGGAGGAAAAAGTGGAGACTTCAATTTTGATTTTATTACTTTTTTTTTTTTTTTTTAAACTTTATATTGTGAACTGGTAGCGTAGTGGTTACGAATCAGGCTGTGAACCGCAAGGTCAGCAGTTCAAAACTAATAGCAGTTCCTCGAGAGAAAGATGAGGCGTTCTGTTCCCGTAAAGATTTACAGCCTCGGAAACCCTGCACAGGGTCGCTATGAGTCGGAACCGACTTCACGGCACTTAATAACAGCAACAACAAATTGTGAACTAAGTGAAGGTTTACAGAGTCGGTTACCAGTTTTACATTCAGCAAATCATGTACCTTGCTTCATTACAGTGATTTCAATCCCCTCCATGTATGAACGTTAATATATTTTTGTCTATTCACTTTAACTATTGCATTCCTCCCTGTGCTTCCCACTACTATCATCTTTCCTCTGCTAACCTCCCTCTTGCTGCATATTGCCTGCCCTGTCATCCATGTTATTAAGTTTCTACCCTTTAGCCCTGATATGGCACTGTGGGTTAATGCACTGGCCTGCAAGTTCAGTTTGAATGACAAGGTAGGCAGTTCAAACCCACCAGCTACTCATTGGAAACCCTACACAGGATTGCTATGGGTTGGAACTGACTCGATGGCACTTAACAACAACAACACCCTCTAGCCTGTGAATGATTTTCCCTCTCCACAACCCCATAACCATCATAGATAGATTTTTTTATTAAGAAAAAGTTTTCTTAACTTTTTCAACATTGGTCTCATATAATATTTATTCTTTTGTAATTGACTCATTTCTCTCACTTTGATGTTCTCCTGGTTCATCCATGTTGCGAGGTGTTTTGAGAATCATCATTATTCTTCAGTGTTGCATAGCATTCCATTTTGCATACGTACCAAACTTTGCTTAGCCATTGTTCTGTTGATGGGCATTTAGACTGTCTCCATCTTTTTGATTTGTCTCTTATAGACAGCATATTGAAGGAGCCTGTTTCCTTATCCATTCTGCTTTCTCTGTCGTTTGATTGGTGCATTTAATCCATTTACATTCAGTGCAGTTATCAATAAGTCATTTTGCTGTGCATTTTTTTTTTTTTTTGATGTACTGTTGGTTTCTTTGTTCCACATAATTTTCTGTACTGAGTTCATTTTGTTTGTTGGTTTTCTTTTCATTTTCTTTATTTATGTTGTGTTAAAGTTTACTAAATATTTCTGGTTTTCCTCTTTTTAAAAAAATGATGTTCAAGTGTTTTAATTTTCTTTGCGGTTAGCCTGTAATTTATCAAATATTTTCCCTATTTAAAATAGTCTGTTTTGCCTTGAAATCTACTTGACTTTGTAGCCATTCGGAAGTTCTGTATCTACACCATTCCCTTTTTTTGCTTCACAGTCAGCTTCATTATAAATTGACATTTCAGTTTTGTTGCTATCAGTAAAAAAGTCAGCAAAACATGAGAAATATCTGTTTTATAAAGTCTACAGCTACATCTTTGTTAATTCTGTAAAGGTTATATCCACCTGTGTCCTGCAATTCAAGGTTCTAAAGCAGTGCTGTTTATTACAAATAAAGGAGAAATATACATAACTTACTAAGTGCAGTCGAGTGGGATCCGACTCACAGTGACCCTGTACAGAGACTCTGTACAAGGTTTCCCAGGAGCAACTGGTGAGTTCGAATTGCTGGCCTTAACCGCCCAAACTGACTTTGTAGTTCACCACATTAACCAGCAATGCCACATTAGAAGTCCATTAAGACATATGTTGTTTTTGTTAAGTACTGTGGAGTCAGTTCCGACTCATAGTGACCCTGAACAGGGTTTCCAAGGCTGTAAATCTTTATGGGAGCAGAAAGCCTCATCTTTCTCCCACAGAACAGCTGGTAGTTTCGAACTACTGACCTTGAGGTTAGCAGCCCGATTGTAACCACTACGCTACCAGAGCTCTGTATTATACTGGTAGACAAGTAATTAAGATAAATAAAAACGGCACATTTCAAAGAGCGACATATAGATATATATTAATTAGAGAAGTCCATTAAGACATATAGATATATATAAATTGCATGCAACTTATTTGTACAATTTATATATAATAGTGATACATCTTTAAGTATACTTTATGCTTTATGCACTTTATAAACTCCTAGTGTGGTGCTTTAGGATAAGCACTGAACTAAAATGTCGACTTTATCCACAACTAATATGTCAGCCATTCAAACTCACCAGTTGCTCCTCAGAAAACCTGTTCATGAATGGAACCAGCTCGACAGCACTTAACAACAACAAAAAAACATATCTAGATTGCATTCTGGGTTTTGTTGTTATGTATGGTAATCTCAGATTGTTGTCTGCTGTTGTTAGTTCTGAGTCCAAATAATATCCTTTAGTATTTTTTGTAAAGTTGGTCTCATCATTACAAATTCCTGTAATATCTGTTTATCAAGAAATGTGTTAATTTGAGAGACAGCTTTGCTGGGTATATCATTCTTGGTTAACAATTTTTTTTCTTTCAGAGTTTTATATATGACATCCCTTTGCCTTCTTGCCTGAATGTTGTTTTTTTGCTGAGAAACTAGAGCAATCTTATTTGTTCTTCTTTATAAGTAATTTTTTGTCTTTCCTGACCTGCTCTCAGGATTCTTTCCTTGTCTTTAGTTTTGTAAAATTTGATTATGATATGTCTTGGTGACTTTCTTTTGGGATCTATCACATCAGGGGTTTGTTCAGCTTCTAGTATGTTTATCTCGTCGTCTTTCAGAATGTTAGGGAAGTTTTCTTCCAACAACTCTTTGACAAGTTACTCTGTGCTTCTTACTGTCTCTTCCTGTTCTGGAATTCTAATCACCCATAAATTGTGCCCCTTCTTGCCCCATATAACTTAGGCTTTCTTCAGACTTTTTTCATTATTTTTTTCTGATTGTTTTTCTAGCAAACTTGTACTGAGAAATTTATCTTCATGCTTACTAATTTGGGCTTCCATTTCTTTGAATATACTCCTTTGCCTTTTCAATGTGTTGCTCATTTCTGAAATCTTAGGATTAATCTTCCAGATTTTTAATTGTAGGTTTTGTATTGTTTCAAATTTTGCATCGTCTGTTTGTTCTTGTAGTGTTTTCCTGAATTTTTCTAAAAAATTTTTTCAGTGTTCTCCTTGATTTCCTTAATATTTCTATCAAGGTGTATAAGATATCTGAATACCATTTTTTAAAATTATTTTTCAGCTCATTCCATTATTTGTTCTTCCTCTGAAATGTATTCTGGCTCTGCATCTTGGTCATTTGTGTGAACCATTCTTTCTTATATCTTCTTCTGAGCTAAAATTGTCTGCTGTCTCTGAGGCTCTGTGGGGTTATCATATTTGCATTTAATTAGTGATTGTGTGTTGATGTGTTCTTAAGTTCTCCCTAACTGTCTCCTTCATGTATACTTAGAGAATGAAAGTACGCACCCTGTTCTGCTCACTGTCCACCTCAGTTTAGGGTGGGTTTGGCTGGTGTGGCTGCTGAATAACATTAATTAGGTGGTACAGGAGCTCTTGCACAGTAGGTAGAGTTTCAGAGGGTACATTTGTGGCTGGGCTCTTTGGGCATGGTTACTGTCTCCTTTTGGATGGGAAAGAGAAAACCCCTCTGCCACACACAAGAAAACAAAATAAAATAAACCATCAAGGAAGCAATAATGAAATGAGAAATAAAAAGAAAAATGAATGAAAACAAGCAGCAACCAGAAAAAAAGAATACAATAACTATAAAGACAAAAGAGGACCAGGGAAATGGAGCTATATAAGAAAAAAAGCAAGAGAAAATAAAAGGAAGAAATTAGAAAACTCCTTATGCAAAAATAAAAGAAAAGAGGGAGAGGAAAGTATAGCTGGACAAGAGAAAAACAACAGAGAAAATAAAGGAAGAAATTTTAGAAACACTTATAAAACCAGGGAGAGGAAACATGATAAGAGACAGTACAGTTTAGTAAAGAAACATCAAAGGGGGGCGGGGAGACGGGGGAAGAAGAGGGGAAATGACAAACAGAAGACGAGAAGGAAAAACAAAAGTGGAAATCTAGAGGGGAAAAAAAATCCCAAGGAAATGAAAAGACAAGGAGAAAGAATAAACAAAAATAATGAAATAACCAAAGGATAAAACAAAAGAGAACAAAACAGAATGGTGCAGCTGTTGGACCTGGGGAGGGGAAAATTCTGGGGCTCTTGCAAGCCAAGGAGCTCATGAGGTGAGTGTGACAAGAGAGTTTCTGTTGGCATAGGTGTTATCTGGGTTCAGCACTCTCAATCTGGAAGTACTTTGTGGAGGTCCTTGATGGAGCTGAATTCAGTGTCTTAGGACCACAGGACTGCTGGGGGCAGGGTGACTGGCTAAATGCTGATCTAGTGACTCTGCCAGTTCTGGAGTTCTAGAGTCCATCCTGCCTGAATCCAAGTACCAAATTCATGCACCAAAGTGGCAGAGCAGCCCCTGCCTCACACTGGTATGGCACCCAAGGCTCCCAACCACATGGCGCTGGGGATGGGTGAGGGTTGGATCTGGCCACCGGGGCAGGAATCACACCTTTCCTGTTGCCTGTATGAATCTGCTCTGCTAGGCCTCCTTCTGTTGTAAATGTTGCTCACAAGATGGTTACACTTCATCTGGTTGGCTGTTCATGAGTCAGTATCCCTCTCTCACCATCCTGCTCAGCCTCTCCCATCCAGCAATCACTCAAGTCACTTCTCTAACCTTTCCTCCAAAGTTCAGGGTTCCAAATTTTTCATTTGTTCAGTTTAATTTGGTCTCTCGTATCTTTGTGGTAGCAAGTCCATACAGTGAATCTGCCTAGTCCACCATCATGCCAGAAGTCCTAGTATTAACTTTTTTATTGAGTTTATTGGGTTTTAAATGGCAGCAATTGGATACGTTCAGCAAACAGATTTTTTAAGTGAATCTGGGGCTGATAAGAGATGTCAGAGTTGGAATGTAGATTTGGGAATTACCAGCACACAATAGAAATTAAAATAATGAGTTCAGGTGAAACAACTGGGAAATTATATGTGAAAAAGATGCAGAAAGCCAAAGTAAGACCCTTGGAGAACAATAACAAGAACAAAGGGGAAATTGTTAGAGATAAAGGAAGAAAATAAGAAAACCTGGAGAGAGAAACTTGAGGTATTACTGAAAACTTTTTACACCCTGCATGTAAGGGTCCCTAACCAGACCAGATTATAATTGATAATTTTGTCAGTTAATGAGGGTTATCTGATTCTAACTGAAATTATGCTTATAAAAAATTTATAAGGACACAGACATTCTTTCAACATCCAATTTCAGGAATAAGGCCAGTAACAAAAGAAAAATGTTGTTGTTAAGTGTTGTGGAATAGATTCTGACTCCTAGCAACCCTGTATAGAGTTTCCAAGGAGCAGCTGGTGAGTTTGAACCACCCATCATGTGATTAAACCCGACCTCGTGGTTCAGTGCTGTATCCTGCAGAGCCACATATCAAAAATGTTATAAGAACACAGGCATTCTCTTAGTATCCAATGTCAGGAGTAAGGCCACTAATGAAAGAAAAACAGAAGATTTTTTTCTTTTCTTTTCTATTTCCCTTTTTGCTATATAAGTATATGCTTTATTCTTCTGATTCTAATTTTTCTGATTATAATTCCCATAGTAATAAATGATAACTAGCAATTCCTCCTCATAGACATCAAGAACTGAGGATTTTCTGAGTTCAAATATCCTCCTGAATGCGGTCAGTAGTTCAACTGACAGCAGGCATTTTTTTTACTGGCCTAGTCAAAAATTGTAAAGGAAGGTCAATATTTTGTAAGAACAAAGGTACTCATTATATTAAAGCCTCTCAATGAAATGAAATGGTAAAAGAAAACTCTTGGACCACTTAAGTTCTTGGTAGACAAAATTATAAATGTAAATGAATCTTAATGTGATCAAAAATAATAATTCAGTGTTCCATCACAGCTGTAACCATTGGAACCACATTATTATCTCTAACTTATCAAACTATTTTATGTATATTTCTCAATTCATTTGAAAGTGATTCTATAATGCAAATACTAGCTTTATGAAATAACTATAGTTCTGAAAATAAAATGAGTGAAAAAACTGAAATTGCTTTGCATTTAAAAAAAATCTTTCTAATGCCTAGCTTATTAGATGGTATTTAGATTTCTATATCAATTTCTGTAGCCAATTTGTCTAGATATGTTAGTGTGTTTCCTGAGACATATGTAGTTAAAAATGTTTTTAAAACATTGAGTTGTATCTGAATATAATTGAAACCAAGAAAGGTATTTTAACAGCTTTTTTCAGACAGTTGTGAATATTTTTATTTGACAGTACACAGAACTCAATAAATTATAGTATAATTTAAAAGCATATCAAGGGACTGTGATATTAAAATTCAGTGGTTTATTTTACACTGTGTGTTGATTATTTAAACTTGCAATTACCCTTGATTTTGTGGTAACTTTGCTGATGATTTTGAAAATACTGGTTTATAGAGTTGTGCATATTATCCAAATCTGCTGTATTTTAATTTAGAATGTAGAAATATTACTTTTGTTTATATCAACATACATTTTATTAGAAAATTATTTAAATATTGTCAAGCAATCAATTTCATGCTGGGACACACAAGTTTTAATTTTCTTTGAAGAACAGAATTTTATCATTAGCAATAAATTGTCATTTGTTTTTCTTTTGGTGAGCAAATACCTGCCAAATAATAAACTCAGGATAATTATTTTCAGTTATTCTTACAAGTAAAAAATGACTTTTTAGTATAAAAGAAGCTGCTAGTTCAACTGGTAACTCCATTTTGCAAATTGAATCTCTCAAGAAAAGTCTCATGCTTAAGTATGCAGAAATGCTAATGTGTACTTACCATGTTTTCACTCAGAATTTTAAAAGACACATGCATAGAAATGTATATTTAATAAAATTAATGAATTCCACTGCTTCAACAAGGTGGTTTCTTGTCCCTGTGAATATGCAAACTATAGTAAAAATTTTTAAATGACTTTTACTTTATCTTGGTAGCACATTAGTCGCTTATGCAAAGGTTCTAAAAATGTTACCCTTTTTCCCTCACCATGTCCTTAGTATCATCAGTAAATCTATTCTCAAAAAAAAGCAAATCACATGTTAGTATTTTTATGAACAGAGTTCTGGTATAGCGCTGTGGGATAAAGCAATGGACTTACCACCAACAACAATTTTTATGAACATATTATTATTATTTCTTTTTACTGGGTTTGCTGATAGTACAAAAGGAATTGGTGGGGGATGTGGGAAATATTTTTGGAACTTTAGCATGAATGGAAATTCTATTACCAAAATATGTTATTGTTGTTATTAAATGCCAATTCATTGTGACCCTGTATAGGGGTTCTGAAGCAGTACATCTTTGTGGGAGCAGAAAGCTTCATCTTTCTCTCATGGAGCAGCTGGTGAGCTCAAACTGCTGATGTTGAGTTTGCTGTCCAGTGTTTATTCTCTACAGCACTGTGTTCCTATACCAAAATATACTAATAGTCATATATTAGTATTATTATGAAGGGAACCTCATGTGGCACTGTAGGATAACCACTGGACTGCAGGACAAGATGGGCAGTACAAACTCACTAGCTGCACAACATAAACCCTATACAGGGATGCTGTCAGTTGTAGCTGACTCATGACAATAACAACAACCACCACAGTATTATGAAGGAGTTCCTGGGTGGCTAAAATAGCTAACGTGCTTGGTTGCCAGAAGCATCACAAAAGAAAGGGCTGGCTATCTACTTCTGAAACATCAGTCACTGAAGACCCACCGGAGCACCTTTCTCCTATGGCACATATAGGGTCACCATGAGAGAATGAACTCAATAGCAAACTTTAAAATTGTTAATGAAAATAGTTTTGATCTTGTGAATCCCTGAAAGCACTTAAGGATCTTCAGATCACATCTTGAGAACGACTAAAACATATTCAAGACAAGCTTATATTAAACACAGACAGAAGTAACCAAAGAAACACATTTCAGTTGTGCTTTATACACAGTATGAAACCAAGAGATTATATCTAGGTGAAAACTTGCCTATAGACACAGTAATAGAAAACATGGCTCTACTGGGAACTTTTTAAAGTCTAAGATTGCTGTCTAAAGATAGAAGCTAATAGCTACTTTTTAAATGTGATACAGTTTTTTATTCTATCATTTAGCTGTTATGACATTTAGCAGTGCTAAATGTTTCTATGCTTCTCTGATTTCTCTGTTCTTTTGAAAGTACTGTGCAATCCTTCATCTCAAGCTGGTATTTATGCACCACTCATTACTGTCAAAGTTGCATAGAAGAGCTATTTGGACATCCTAGCAGCAGCTGTCTCATCATCTCCTAGATACTATCTTTTCTTAAGCCTTTGAGAAAGCCATTATAAAGATATCATATTTTGATATATTCTCAACACTAGGATTCTTTATACTGGTCAAAATACTCTGCTGCATTTAAATGTGTCCAGAATTCTTACAACAACTAATAGCATTAAGTAGAGTCCAGATATAAAAAGAAAGTTGGGCCTGTGTATATGCATATCCAGCACAAGCACTTGTGTGCTGATGTACTGAAAGTGTAAAAGATTTTCTACTCACATTGTTGTTGCTAGGTGCCTTGGAATTGGTTCCTGTTCATAGAGATCCTGCATAGGGTTTCTGAGGCTGTAAATCTTTGCAGGAGCAGAAAATATCTTCTTTCTTCCATGGGATGGCTTGTGGTCTCAAACCACTGACCTTGTGGTGAGCAGTCCAGTGTTTATCCAACAGAACCAATGCACGCCCATTTTATTCTGCTCATATAATTTGTGTTTTATCAACAACGTTATTCACAAGACTCAGGTTACTTATAGAAGTAAGAGGGAGAGTGTCTTAGATTTTTATTCATCTACTTTTTTTTTTTTTGCACAACATATAACCAAAATTTGACATTTTAAGTATTCACTTAAATTCTGTGTTAGAAATGTCTATTCAGTCATATTACTGATTTTTACCTTTTTTAAATTTAACTTTTTAAAATCAAAGATAAAACCAAAACTAATCTTTGAGGAAATTGTACTCCAAGACGGATGCAAAAGAGCAGACTGTGGATCATGTATTATTTGTATTTGCCTTTCAGAAAGAGGATTTCAGTGGCTAAAACTCTAATTCACAATAGAATGTGGAGACTATTCCAAAGAGTGAGTCTTAAATATCTGTTCTCATAGAACTCAGTGCTGGTCAGATGCAATTACAATGAATCACTCAGGGAATCAAAATAATTTCATCTAAAAATGTTTTTTATTTTAGCAAATAGAGCTAAGTTAGCTCAGCTACAGAGGTTCCTTGATGGAAAGAGTGAGTCACCAAGCAAAACAGAACAGCAAGAGAATTTCTGTTGCTTGCTAATGATGGTCTATGTATTGGTTTTTTGCCACTCATGAGTTCTGTGTTTGGTTTCCTTTTATTCTTCATCCCAGAAACTGTCCCATTATCTGCTGAAAAAAAAAGTCCCCTAAAGAACTCATTGGAAATATCATGTTTGTTTCCCTTCCTAGACTTAGCTTTGAATTTAGCCTGTTGACACTCAAAATTCACTAAGATTACAGGTGCTATATCATGACCCATAAAGTGTTCAAGATTTTATTTTTGTTTTTTGAACATGTTTAATTTATGGATTTATAGAGTCCTGGTGTGGGGCTGTCCATTCAGCACTGGACCTCAATGTCAATTTGAACCACAAATCTAACTCACCAGCCACTCCTCACCAGCATACAGGGTCTCTATGAGTTCAAAACTACTCAATGACACTTAGCAATAACAGCAACATATTAAAATAGTTCTAAGGTAACTGAAAGAAGCAGCATTAATGACTTAATACAAATTTCACATTCAGATTAGACAAACCACTTAAAAAACACAGATTAGCACTTTGAACGTAATATTGAAAAGAGTGACTGTATAAATAAACATAAATGTAAGTACTTTATTTGTATAAGTAATCAATCATGTACACTAAATGGATTGTATTTATAGAGGTATTTTTGTTCCTGATTATGTTCTTAAATCAATAATTGTGGTTCACAACACTATTGTTGTTAGCTGACTTCCATTCAGCTCTGATTCAGAGCGACTTTATGTAAAACAGATAGAAGCTTCCAGTTTCTGCTCCAGCCTCACAATTGTTACACTTCAGTCCACTGCTGATGCCACTGTGCCAGTCCATTACCTTGGGGGTCTTCCTCTTATTCGCTGACCCTCCACTTTAAAAGCATGATGCCATTCTCCACTGACCTGTTCCTCCTGATGACATGCCAAAGGATGAGAGCCCAAGTTTCATCATCCTGACTTCTAAGAAGCATTCTGGCTATAATTCTTTCAGCACAGATTTGTTTGTTCTGGTAGTCCAAGATACTTTTAATATTCTTCTTCAACACCATAACTCAGATTCATCATGTCTTATACAAACTTCCTTACTCATGGTCCAACTTTCACATGCATATGAGGTTATTTAAAATGTCATGACTCGGTTCAGGTTCACCTTAGTCCTCAAACTGACATCTTTGCTTTTGAACACTTTGCAGAGGTCTTGTGCAGCAGATTTGCCATATGCAATACGTTGTCAGTTTTCTTGACTGCTGCTGCCATGAGTGCTAATAGTGGATCTAAGAAAAATGAAATCTTTGACAGCTTCGATCTTTTCTCCATTTGTCACAATGTTATTTATTGCTCCATTGGATTTTTGCTTTCTTTATATTGAGGTAAAACCTATACTTTATTTTGTAATGTTTGGTCTTCATTAGTAAGCATTTTAAATCCTCTTTACTTTTAGCAAGCAAGGTTGTGTCATCAGTATATTGTAGGTTGATAATGAGTCTTCCTCCAATCCTCATTACATGTTCTTTTTTATATAATCCAGTTTCTCACATTATTTACTCAATAGACAGACTGAATAACTATGGGACAGAATACAACACTAGTGCACACCTTTCCTCCTTTTAACCATTCAGTATCCACTTGTTCTGATCCCCATACACACTAATTAAAATAAAAAATCAGTTCAGCTAATTGAACAGTTAGAGCATGTTGGTCTCTCAAAATTCACAATAACATTGAGCACTGAACTTTTAGGTTGATAACAATTTCCTAATGGCATTTTTTTCAAATAGCCTAAGAAACCAATTTCCTCAACTCACAGAAAGCAATAAGGAGTCTCTTACTTGGTATAATAATAATCTCCACTGGAAAAGAATTAAATTGCCAAGGGAAATACATATATGCTCCTATCAGTGGAATACACGAATTTCAGCTGTTTTACTTGATTTAAGGAAGGCAACACAGACCCACACAAAAGCTGCTGGGGTAGAATTTCTTTCTGAACACAGGGATTCATAATTTTTGTATAAGCCATCTTGACATATTGAAAAATAATGAGTTTACTTTTAAGAGCTATAATTATATCTCTGTTGTTGTTGTTGTTGTTGTTGTTGTTACATGCCCTCAAGTTGGTTGTGACTCATAGCAACCCTGTATAGCGTATACGAGGAGTGGCTACTGAGTTTGAACCACTGACTTTGTGGTTCAAACCAACCTTTCGGTCCAGTGTATTATCCTACAGTGCCACACAAGGACTCCATAATTATATCTAGAGCTTTATAAATATAATTTAATCAATGCCATCAAATGATTGCTATTGCTTGTTTGAGTATGTAGCCTGATAATTGGACTATATAATTAAATGCTAGTGTTACAGAATGCAGTAATGCATAATAATGAAAGTAACAGTCGAAAAATCAAACAACATATTGCATTGAGCAAATTTGCTGCAAAAAACCTTTTTAAAGTGCTGAAAAGCAAAGGTGTCACTTTGAGGACTAATGTGGGCCTTAATCAAGGTATAGTATTTTCAATTGCCTCATATGCATGTGAAACTTGAGCAATGGATAAAAAATCCTGAAGAACTACTGATGTGTTGGTGAAGGATACATGGACTGCCAGAAGAACCAACACATTTGTCTTGGAATATGTACAGCCAGAATGTTCCTAAACAGTGGGGATGGCAAGATTTTGTTCTCGTGTACTTTGAACATGTTATCAGAGACCAATCCCTGCAGAAGGACATCATACTAAATAAAGAAGAGGGTCAGTGAAAAAGAGGAAAACCCTCAGTAAGATAAATTAGCACAATGGCTGCCACAAAGTGTTTAAACCTCACAATGATTGTGAGGATTTTGCCTAAGCAGGCAATGTTTCATTCTACTTTACATAGGATCTTTAGTAGTCAGAGCCGACTCTATGGCACCTAACATCAGAAACAACACAGTTTTTATCACAAAATATAAAGTATTTTATATCTTATTGCATTTCACTCAAATTTAAAGCATCATTATAAATCTTTATCAAATCAATTAATGGATATATGTGTATATTTGATGATTTCAAGCTAGATTTAAGAAAATTGATAGTTTGTACCTATGGATTCTTCTTTTCTAAAACTTCTCTTTAATTAGATATATGAAACTTAGTTTTGTTATTGTCAGGTGCCATTGAGTCAATTCCTAACAACAAATGTCATATATTTTCCCATTTTGATTATAGTTTCACTGCATTATACCTATGTTAGAAAGAAAAGTCAATGTTTTAAAATTTAGGAGTCTGTACTGAAGAAAGACAAACATTTTTAATACTCATAATTTGTTTCTCAGAAGACCGAAATGTTATTTTTTCTTCTGTCTGTCCAAGGTATGTTGTTGTTGTTTTTGTTGTTAAGTGCCATCGAGTCGGTTCCGACCCATAGTGACCCTGTACAGGGTTTCCGAGGGTGTAAATCTTTACGGGAGTAGAAAGCCTCATCTTTCTCCCGCGGAGCGGCTGGTAGTTTCGAACCGCTGACCTTAAGGTTCGCAGCCCGATTCGTAACCACTACGCTACCAGAGCTCCTTAGGTATAGCAAAGATTTTTTTGCTGTCACTATGACTCAAATGCTTCCATTCATCTTTGGTCTTACTTCCAGCTATTGTATGCATATTAGGAGACTGAAAATACCATGCCTGAGTCAGGCCCACTCTAGTGTATTGAATTATTTTATACGTCTCTTCTAGTCTTATTCTTTGTAACTCTCACCAAATGACTCTTTTTCTCTCAGGTGTGACTAAGAGAAAATACTGATAGGATGACATTATGCAGCTGTGGATGTTAACAAATAATGGTAATTGTATAACCTTGAAACTCTACTATGGGTATTACATGAGCCATTGCAGAAGCAGAAGAAGGGATCTCAGTTCCATCAAAGAAGAGGAGCCAGGTATGCAGTGTGTCCATTGGGCCTGAGAACCCTGTGCATTGAGCCTCCATAACAGAAAGCTGTGACCCTGGAGGAGTAGCAGAGGAGCAGCAGTGGTAGAACCAAACACCAGAGTACAAGACAGAGTGGTGGGCTTAGGCAGGAAACTTGCTTGCAGAAAGAGATGCCTTCGGGTACTGCTCTTTGGAAACCCTACACAGGATTGCTATGGGTCGGGATAGACTCGATGGCACTTAACAACAAGAAGAGCTCTTAAAGGAACAAATACTTTCTTGTTTTTGTTTTCTTATTAGATTGTTTGTTGTTTTTGTTTTCTTACTAGTTTTGACAGCCTATGGAATAATATGCATAGTTGCTGGATAGCTAACATAGTTGTTGTTAAGTACCGTGGTGTCGGTTCCAACTCATAGTGACCCCGCACAGTGTTTCCAAGGCTGTAAATCTTTAGTTTCCAAGGCTGTAAATCTTTACGGGAGCAGAACGCCTCATCTTTCTCTCATGGAACAGCTGGCAGTTTCGAACTGCTGACCTTGAGGTTGGCAGCCCGACTCTTACCCACCACGCTACTAGAGCTTCTTAGCTAACATAGTAGGCAAGAAAATGTACATATTCCAACAGAACAATGCAACTGGCACCATGGATCTATTGGTGGTTGTTTCTTAAATCTGTAAATATGGCTTATGAATATAATCTTGATAAGATGGTTATTGGAATAAATAATTCATAATGTGTACTTTTGCTCAGTTCAAGAGAGTTATATAGGATCATGACCAGAGGTATAAGAAAACTTTCCTTTAATATTTGTTATAATAGATGTTTTACTCTATTTCTTATAGACATTAAGACTGCTGGGTTGTTGTTGTTAAGTACCATTGAGTCAATTCCAAGTCATAGTGACCCTTGTGAGGGTTTCCTAAGAGAAGTTGGTGGATTTGAACCACCGACCATACCTTGTGGTCCAGTGCATTATCCTGCAGCGCCACTCCAGGACACCTTGGAAGATGTTTAAAATATGCTCTACTATTTCTGTGTGAAAGCTTAGCATAATTGCAAAGAACATTAATAGTTACTCAAAGTCTTACTATTTATTCCATTTCATTGCTTAGTTCTCCAGCATATACATAATGAATACATGCTCTACCCACCATTTTACATTTTTACTTATCTCCTCCTTTCTTAATCCCCATTCCTTGGATATTTTCTGCTACTCAAAATTTATCTAAAGTGTGTAAATTTCCTTAGGGCTTTTAAGCATGTGTGGTAAGTTAGCCTGATAGATTAATTTGTGTTAAGGTGTTATACATAATATATTTGCTGCAATTTGCAAGAGTCTTCAAAGGAATAATTAATATTCATATCTTAGTAATTGCTTTTCCCTTGAGAAAATCACCCATCCTCCAGAAAAAAAAAAAAAAAAAAATCTGTTTTTCAATCTTCTCACCTTCTTATACTACTGCTATATATGACTCAATTTGTTTATTGGGACACGGTTATTTATTGTTGTTAGGTGCCATCAAGCTGGTTCCGACTCCCTAACCCTTTGTATAACAGAATGAAACACTTCTCTGTCCTGTGCCGTCCTCAATCATCCCTCTGTTTAAACATATTGCTTCACAGTCAGTTAAGCATCGGCCTGCAAACCAAAAGGTCAGTGGTTTGAACCCACCAGTCACTCTGCAAGAAAAAGCTGAGACAGTCTGTTTCTGTAAAGATTTACAAGCTCAGAAACCCTCTGGATCACTTTTACTTTGTCCCCAAGACTAGTTAGGAGTTGGAAATGTTTCAATGGCGTCTAGTTTGTTTACATTATCTATAGTTGGTTCAGTAGTAAAATAATGATAACTCAAATAATTTTATTTAAGTTCATTTTTAGAGCAAGGACAATATTTGGAAAAATGTAAAATTCAATATATATTTAAAAGTAAAATTACGTAGTTGTTCTGATAATACAGACGTTGACAAAGCTTGGGGGAGCTAGTGAATGTATGAACTATTTTTATTTTCTATCCAATGTGGATGGGCCATTTTTTGTTTTAATTAAGGTAAATGAAGTTTAGGAGGAAGCAGTACTAAGGAGGATGCATTTATGGCTATTAAAAGAATATGGTACCCATATTGACATACTTGCATAGAGAATGTTTGTTTCATAATTTTCTCAATCTCCACTACCCATACTTCCTAAAAGCACAATTAATGAATGACTAAAGCACTGGACAACTAACCCCAAGTTGTCGCTATGAGTCAGAAACAACTTGATGGCACACAACAACAACAATAACAAAGAAGACTTTTTTATTTCAGTGTATCTAAGGTGTTTGTTATTTTAGTGACAGAGTAATTGTTAGGAGGTCATATGTTTTTCAATTTCCAAGATTTTAAAAATTAAATTATAAAGATGTGTGGAAATAAAGAATTTAACCTTTTCCAAAGCAGTTTGGCTTTTATCCCTGTTTTCTGATAAACTACTCTAAACTCTTGCAATTTCCTGCACAATTAAGGTGCCTTAGTTTTCTATAGATCTCCAGAGCAGACCTGTCACATTGTATTAACGATGCTACTGAGGGTTGAGCATGTCAGAAGGACCATTTCTTGATAAGAAACTATCAGAACTCCTCAACGAAGTCTCTGGACATGACATTTCCATTTGGGAAGCACTGATGCATGTGGGAGGGCATTACATCTCTTTTGGAGACATGAAAGCTTCCCTTCAGAAATTCTCCCAGTCTTCACACTATGCATCTCATTATTTGTATTCTTCTTGCTGTGCTAAAACTGCAAGCATAAGTATTGTGTTTTCCATAAGTTCTGAAAATTGCCTAGCAAAGTATTGAACCCAAAGGATTAGTGAGCACCAGCAGGTCAGAAATGAGGAGCACTGGGAAACCCTGGGCTTTACTGCTGGTGTCCTGAGGGGGTAGATGGAACTTCCAGATAGTAGCTAGGAGGTATGAGATGAGAGAGCTCAGGTGGAGATAGGAGCTGAACTTGTAGCCTGCAGATCAGAACTGTGGGGATTTGTCAAGCACGTGGCTGGCATCTGAGGCTTGGGACAGCCTTGGCAGTCTGAAGAGCTGTGGTTAGGGTACAGGATGTTGCTGGTGGAATAGAGTGAACAGAATTGATAACAGAATTAAACTGAATGGAATTGATCAATACAGTTTAGTGTGAGACAGTGGAATTTGATATATTTTTAATGTAATATAGCTTACAAAATGCAATTTAATAATATCAGCTGAAATAATTATAGAAAAACATTGGTATATTTTAATGATAAGAAAGTTAAAAGGGACTTCCAAATGATAATGCTGCTGTTAAGGCCTGTATGTCTTTGCAGGAGCAGAAAGCCTCATCTTTCTTATATCAAAATTATAATAAAGAGCATTGAAATTAGTAAATATATGAATAAATACAAAGTCTAATATCTGGGCTTCTTTTGTCACACCACCCCATGTGAAATGTATATTGGCCATTAAAGTAACTGGTTTTGATCATTCAAGTAATTGAGATGTGTTGGGTTTCTTTTCTTTTCTTTTTTAGCTTTTCATTATGAATTGAGTGCAGGTTTACAGAGCAGATCATCATTTTTGCATTCAACAAATCATGTACTTTATTTTATCTCAACTTTTGCAATCCCTTCAATGTAACATCATTTACACCACTTCTTCCTTGTGCCTCTAGTTTCCATTCCTCCTTCTTGGCCTACCCTTCAGAATTTTGTCCTTAAGTAAATACTGCCCTTTAATCTTGTTACCCTGTCTATAGACCTTTCTGTTATTTGGCTTAAAATTTAGCCACAAAGATGAGTTCTGTTCCAGATCTGAAGGATAACAGTCTCAGAATTCTACAAATCTCTATCTGATAAGCAAGCCTGGTCTTTTTTATATTTTTGAGTTCTGTCCCACATTTTTCTCCCCTTTTTATATTTTTGAGTTCTGTCCCACATTTTTCTCCCACAATCTAGGAGCTTCGAATGTGGTTACTTTCATAGCAGTTAGTAGTGACAAATAGGTACCATCTAGTACTTCTTGTTTCAGGGTCATGGAGACTGATGTTCATGTGGTCCATTAGTTCTTTGGACTATTTCTAAGCATCCTCAGTTTTCATCATTGTTCTTTCCTCCAAAAAGAGAGAGACCAGTAACTGCACCTTAGGAGGCCACTCATGAGTTTTTAGATCCCAGTCACTACTCTCTTGGATGCAAAATAATAAAAGTAGGATGTAAAATATTGTCTCTGTGTACTATGTTAGGTGAATTGATCATGGTGTCCTCTGGGACTGTGGTCCTGAGCCCCAAAGACCAGCAACTCATTCCCTGAGATTATTTGGTAATGTCTAAGAAGTTTTGCTAAAGGTAATACAGAAACAGCTATAATCATACATTGACAGAGAACTTCCAGAGG
>NW_006408519.1:18380316-18385909 GCF_000296735.1 Chrysochloris asiatica | reverse complement strand
GTTCCGACTCAATGGCACCTGACAACAACAACAAGAAGTTTTCATAATTTTGCCCCTTGTATGCAATGTGGTGCTGGGAGATTAAGCACTGGGCTGCAAGGTCAATTTGAATCACAAAGTTGGTGGTTCAAACTCACCAGCCACTCCTTGGAAACCCTGTATAGGAACAGACTTGACAGCACTTAACAAGAACAACAACAAAAAATGCTCAAACATGGAGTCCTATGTAGCACTGTAGGATAAACATTCAATTGCAAGTTCAGTTTGAACTGCAAGGTTGATGGTTCAAACTCACCAGTCCCTCCTTGGAGACCCTATACAGGCTTACTATGAGTCGCAACAGTTTTTGACAACCCTTAACAACAATGTTCCAACACATTCATGGGTATGTTCATAGGAATGGTAAATGCCCATGTACAAATATCCTCTATCAAACCAGTATATATCTGCAGGTTTTGAAGATTCATCATTATTTTTCAATGTTTTGTAGTATTCCATTGTTGTAATGATTTTAATCTTCTTTATGTTAAGATATAATCCATATTGAAAACTAGTTTTTTATCTTCATAAGTAAGTGTTTTAAGTCCCCTTTTCTTTAAGCATGCACATGTATTGATAATAGGGATTCAGCTTGGTTCATAAAATTTGGCAAATTAGGAACAGAATTAATTGTCTTGAGAAAGACCTGAATGAAACAGACTCTAATAAACAACTGTGTGGTCACTAGAAAGAATTTAATCAATTGTTTCCTTATCAATAATTTGTTGTACTGAGGTGGCTTGTATGTTGCTATGATGCTATAAACTATGTCACTGGTATTTTAAATACCTGCAGGGTCATATGCCATGGTGTACAAGTTTCAGTGGAGCTTCTAAACTAATAAAGACTTGGAAAAGTAGAGGAGCCCACTTCTGAATAGCCACTGAAATTCATATCAACAGAGCAGACCATTGTCTCAAATTTTACTACAAGATGGGTCAGTCAGATTGGAAGTTTTTTAAAAATATGACTGAGGCAGAACTGCCTCCTCAAAGTAGAATTGATCTAAATGATGTGGTTGCAGCAAAACTTTCAGGACCTTCATATGTTGATGGAGCTCAACTCAAAATGAGAAGAAGAAATTGCTGCAAACATCCATTAAGAATGGGAATGTGGAATGTAAGATGTAGGCACCTAGGAAAATTGGAAGTCATCAAGAACTAAATAGAATGCATGAAGGTCAATATCCTAGGTATAACTTAGCTGAAATTGTCTGGTACTGGACATTTGCTCCTATGCAAGTTCAGGCTGGAGTTGACAATAGGTAAAACACGTCCAGAGAGCCAAAATATTACCTAGAGTATGTCCCACCTGAATTTAGAGACATCTCCAGGACAAATATGATGCATGAGAAACTAATGACTGAAGATCAGAGGAATAGTGGGATGACATGAAGAAACATCATACATAAAGAAAATAAATGCATGAAAAAGATAGGAAATAAGAGACCAAAATGAATGTCAGAAATGTCTCTGAAACTTGCTCTTGAACATAGAGAAGCTAAAGTGAATGGAAGAATTATGAAGTGAAAGAGCTAAATAGAAATTTTCAAAGGGCAACTCAAGAAGATAAAGTATAATAATCAAATGTGCAAAGATGTGCAGTAAAAAAATTTAAAAAAGGAAGAATATGCCCAGCATTTCTCAAATTGAAAGAAATGAAAAAAGAATTCAGTCCTCCACTTGAATTATTGAAGAATTTGAAGCGCGAAGTACTGTTATTGACACAGGAAGTATCAAAAGAAGATAGAAGGAATATAACAAGTAACTATACTGAAAAGAACTGGTACATTCTAAAAGTTAGTATATGGTCTAGAATCAATGGTATTGAACGAAGAAGTCCAAGCTACACTGAAGACATTGACAAGAAACAAGGATTCAGGCATAGATGTGATTCAAATAAATTGAACTTTGCCAAAAAATTGGAGGTTCTCTGTTATCTATGCCATGAAATTTGAAAGACAGCTATCTGGCCAACCAATTGGAAGATTTGTGCCCTTTGCAAAGAAAGATGACCTAGTAGAATATGGAAATCATTGAACAACGTCATATGGAAGTAAAATCTTGTGAAGATAATCCATAAACGGTTCCAGCAGTACATAGACAGGGAGCCACATCTTACTGATTTTAGTTAAACCACAGCCAGCTATATCTATTCTGAGATATTTTAGCACATGCACAAATGCTAATGGAATTACAAGACACTTTCAGGAAATTTCTTGTTTCTTGTTTGTTTTAGGAACAAAGATTAAGCCATAAATAGCTGACCTGCAAGTAATGCTGAATACAGAACACAGTTTAGTATAAGTTTACCATACAAAACCATGTTTACATGAAACCTCTTGAGGTCATCATGTACAATTCCCTTGCAATGAAACATGAACCAAGTACTTGTCTAATGTAGGGTTTCAAATAAAATTCAGATCTCATTAATAGTCTGTACTTGGCAAGCTAAAAAAACTTGTCACGATGTTAGGCAGATAAGCTTGACCAGGTAACAAAACATTCATCATTGTAGCAGATGAATGATGCTGAGAGAAGTGAGTCCCACTCAGGTTTGTTTCTTTCTTTTTTTAAAAAAAAGGTTTTATTGAGAATTGGGTGATAGTTTACATGGGAGAACATTAGTTTTACATTCATCCTATCTTATATCATTTCATTGCCATGGTTACAAACCCCTCCGTGCATCACCAACCAATCTAAGGGTACACCCTGCAAACCTGCCCTACTCCCCTCCCCCAGTCGTCAGCACACAGCCCCTCTCCCTTTCTGAGTCTACAGTCCCCAGCTGCTCCATCACTCCATGTCATTGTCTCTGTCTCCATCTCAGGCATCACTGCTTCTCTGGGTAGGGTCCCGCTCTCCGCTCTTCTCCTTTGATGGTCCCAGGGACCTCTGCTCCTAGACTGGAAAGTTAATTACTCCCCTCCTTGCTGCAAACTGTCTACCTTTACATTTCTAACCTTTAGAATCAGTCCTGAGAACAATTATTCACTATTGTATCACAAGAAACCAATCTGCATGCATTTCCTTTCATCAGCCCTGCGTAGACAGATTGGATACTACTCAGTGGAGATTCTACCTTCCTCCACACCCTCTGGATCTAGGTTCCCCTCCTGAAAGCATGTAAGCCAGTCACTTCTTGGCACCTAACAACAATAACAACACCTAGGAATACTTATTAAAGATGATTACTGGTAGAAAGTCATGAGAAGCATCAGATAAGTCAGAAGACAAGGATAACTACACCTAATCTTCACTTATCAACTATTAATTGTCAATGTTCCACATTTATAATAGTAAAAGATATACTCTCCAACTATTTTGTGCATTAATGATATAAATTTGTGATTAAAAAATGCCAAGATATGAAACAAGAGCAACATTGGCTGTGATATGTTAAGGTTATGTATCAATTTTTGCTTGTACCATAATTTTCAATTGTTTGGCAGTTATGTAATGATGTAATTTATTATGCAATAAATGTAGTCATGCTCCATTTTCTGATATGATATTGTTATTGTTATGTGCCGTGGAGCTGATTCCGACTCATAGCGACCCTGTACAGGGTTTATGAGGCTGCAAATCTTTACGGGAGCAGAAAGCCTCTTATTTCTCCTGTGGAACAGCTGGTAGTTTTGAACTGCTGACCTTGGGGTTAGCATACTGATTCGTAACCACTATGCTACCAGAGTTCCTTGCTATGATATATAAAGATCAGGTCTTTGGAATACAACCAAGTCAATAAGTGAGGAGTCCTGGGGTGGCACTGTAGGATAAAGCACTGGACCACAGGATCGGTTTGAACCTAAAGGTTGGCAATTCACACTCAGTGACCACTCCTTGGGAACACTATACAAGGCCACTATGAGTTGGAACCGACTCAAAAACACTTAGCAGCAACAACAACAAGATATACAGTAGTTGTGGACTCCAGATAGTATATTTCCAGATGTTGCCATATGTTACAGAGCAGAAATGCTTCGTAGGATTTTTTTTGGCTACAATGTTTATGGCAGACCACCAGAACTTTCTTCTACAACACTCCTGGTTTCATTGAACTTTCAAGCTTTAAACTAGTAAAATTGTGAAAACTGACTACAGGTCACTGAAGCACAATTTTCAGAGAAAGCCATTTTTATCACCTGAATGATGTTATAGGGTGTAGCAATGATGGTAGAACAAGAGCAGAACCAGTTGTGGAAATGGAGCAAATATAAATGATCATAATTTTTATGAAGTAATATGAGAGTTCCATAGAATATTCCTCAAAGTGGGAACCTTGCAGGGTTCTGTGATGCTCAAGTAACACAGTAGGATTAATTTTCAAAAAAGCATGGTCTACATACATGTGATATAATAAAGCCTCACACAGTTTCCTAGGAAAAACGTCATGTTTCTTGCAATCAAGATAGAAACAGAGTCTAGATCTTTTGAATCAGAGCCCTTCCTACTAATTGCATATATGTAAGATATTGAGTTCTAGCGCTGCTATTAAAACTCATAGAAATGCTAATTTTTCAGTTTGTCTAATAGTTTTCTGAGAAGCTTCTATAGTAAAAATAAATGTAATGGTTATCAATAGATGCATACTTCTTCCTCAAGCCCTACCCCAATGTGTAAAGTGATAGAAAAACAGGGAGTACAAATGTGTAAAGTTAAGGCTAAGAATATTATTATATAATGATTCTGTTGAAAGGAACAGCATCGCCCTTTCGGGGGTTGGTAGAGAAGCTACTCTTGCATACTGCTTTAAGATTATTTAAGGAAATGTTAGTATTTGAAGTCAGTCCTTTGCACTCTTCTTAATTCAATTTTTTTCTTTCAGCAGTTAGGCCTCAAACTTGAGAAGCTAATCAAGAGCTGTGGAGATGCCAAGGGGAAAGGGAAGTCAGAGATCTAAGCCCAAACATTTTTCAAAAGGACCACTGTAGTTTACACATGAACTATCTTAAACAATCAGATACCTTTAGTGTAGGGGCTCTAATGCCATTTTTGGCAAAGCCCACATGGTGTATGTCTTTCTTGAGTGCTTACAATAGGCAATCTGTGGTAATAATGGGTTTGGAGTTTCTGTTCCTGGTTATACTTTTCATAATGACTAAGTGACAGTGAGCTGCCTTGGATTTACCTTCATGCCAACCAACATATAGAGTCATGGATTTATTTTTTGTTTTATTTTATCCTAATTCGGTTGGACCAGGATAATTGGTATAGGATGTCTGAATATTTTAAAGACTGAAACAATAACATGAAAAAAACAAAAAGCATTAATTTTGTCAACTATTTTAAGCAGCAAAATGCTAATAACATAGTCTATTATTTTGTTACCTTTTAACAAAGCAAAAATCAGTCTTATTGCCATCAAGTTGAAGTGAACTCATGGTGACCATAGGACAGAATAGAACTGCCCCATGAGCTTCCAAGACAGTAAATCTTTACAGAAGATTGTCACATCTCTTTCCCCAGCAGATTTGCTGTTGGATTCAAGTCATCAAACTATTGGTTAGCAGTTGAGCACTTTAATAACTGCATTACCATGGCTTCTATATCAC
>NW_006408519.1:18370429-18379037 GCF_000296735.1 Chrysochloris asiatica | reverse complement strand
GTTAATGAGTCTTCCTCCAATCCTGATACCATGTTTTTCTTCATAGAACCCAGCTTCTCAGATTACAGGTTGAATAAGTATGGTGAAATAATACAACCTTGTCGCACACCTTTCTTAATTTTAAACATTCAGTGTTCCCATGTTCTGTTCGAACAACTGTCCAGGTACAGGTTCCTCATGAGCACAATTAAGTGTTCTGGAATACTCATACTTAGCAATGTTGTCCATAGCTGTCATGATCCACACAATCGAAAGCCTTTGCATAGTCAATAAAGCACAGGTAAACATCTTTCTGTTCTGTGGGAGAAAGATGAGGCTTTCTGCCCCCATAAAGATTTACAGCCTCAGAAACCCTGCACAGGGTTGCTATGAGTTGGAACTGATTCCATGGCACATATCAACAACAACAAAATATCTTTCTGATAATCTCTGCTTATCAGTCCAGATACATTGGACATCAGCAATGTTATCCCTCATTCCATGGCATCTTCTGAATCTGGCTTGAACCTCTGGAAGTTTTCTGTCAATCTATGCTTGCAGCCATTTCTGTATTACCTTTAATAAAACTTTAATCGCCTGAGATATCAAAGAGATTGTCTGATGACATCCGCATTCCGTTTGGTCACCTTTCTTTGGAATGGGTACAAATACGTATCTCTTTCAATCAGTCAGCCAGATAGTTGTTTTCCAAAATTTCTTGGCATAGATGAGCTAGTGCCTCTGGTGCCACCTCACTTTCATGAAAGATTTCATTTTTTATTCCATCTATTCCTGGCGCCTTATTCTTTGACAATTCCTTCAATGCACCTTGGACTTCCTCCTTCAGTATCATTGGCTCTTGATCATATGCCAACTCTTAAAACGGCTGAACATTTACCATTTCCTTTTGTTACAGTGATGCTGTGTATTCCTTCCAACTTATCTTGATGCTTTCTGCATCATTCAATAATTTGCCCAGAGAATCCTCAATAACGAAAGTCGAGGCTTGATTTTTTCTTCAGTACCCCTGGCTTGAGAAATTCTGAGCCTGTTCTTCCTTTTTGGTTTTCTGACTCTAGATCTTAGCACATTTTTTTTGGTAATATTTGGCTTTATCTTCTCGAGCTGATTTTTGAAATTTTCTGTTCAGCTCTTGGACCTCCTCATTTCTTCCATTTGCTTTAGCATCTCTACGCTGCAGAACAAGTTTCAGTGTCTCTTCTGACATCCATTTTGACCTGTTCTTTCTTTCTTGTCTTCTTAATGACTTTTTGCTCTCTTCATGTATGATGTTTTTGATGTCATCCCACAACTCTTGTCGTCTTTGGTGTTTAATGTATGAAATCTGTTTAGAGACAGTAAATCTTTAAGGGAGCAGAGAGCCTCATTTTTCTCCCTTAGAATGACTGGATGGGTTTGAACTGCCAGACTTATGGTTAGTGGTCCAGTGCTTATCCTATACACACATCCCAGCTCCATTTTATTGGAGTTATTTTTATTGTTAATTGTCATTGAGTTGGTTCAGACTCACAGCGACCCTATATAGAGTTTCTGAGACTGTAACTCTTTACAGGAGCAGAAATTCTCATCATTCTCCCATAGAATGGCTGGTAGTTTCCAACTGCTGACCTTGAGGTTAGCAGCCAGTTTGGTAACTGTTATGTTCGCTACCAGAGCTCTTTATATATTGGAGTTGTTGTTCTTGTTAAGTGCTGTTGAGCAGGTTCTGACTCTCCAATAATGTCACTAAGGCCATTATATTGCTGTTATTGTTGTTAAGTGCTTTCCAGTCATTGTGACTTATAGTGACCCTATATAGGACATCAGAAACATTTCAAATCTTTGTGGGAGCATGGCTCTATTCAGGGACATTGTGGTTTACAGTCCAGGGCTTATAATATGAGGCACCATGCTCCCAATTATATTATATTGCTAGTATGAGAAAACTTAAGCTTCTTGAGATTAAAAACATTTAGATCTCAGTTGTCTTTCAGGTTTGTCATTCATCCAGGTTTTTGCACATTGTGTTATAATATTTGACTTTGTCTTCTTGAAATTTTCTGTTCAGCTCTTGTAGCTTCTGACTTCTTCCATTTGCTTAGCATCTCTACATTGGAGAGCAAGTTTCAGAGTGTCTTCTGATTTCTCTTTGGGACTTTTCCTTCTTTCTTGTCTTCTCGATGACCTTTTGCTTTCTTCCTGTATGATGTTCTTGATGTCATCCCACAGCTCTTCTTGTCTTCAATCTCTAGTGTCTAATGCTTCAAATATGTTTTTCATATGTTCTCTAAATTCAGGGGGTATATATCAAGGTTCTATTTTAGCTCTCATGGACTTGTTTTAATTTTCTTCAGCTTCAGTCTGAATTTGCATATGAGCAATTGATAGTCTGTTCCATAATCTGCCCCTGGCCTGGTTTTGACTGATAATATGAAGCTTTTCCATTGTCTCTTTCTAGATGTTGTTGTTGTTGTTATGTTCTATGGAGTCAGTTCTGACTCATAGCTACCCTGTACAAGGTTGCCAAGGCTATAAATCTTTACGGGAGCAGAAAGCCTGAACTTTCTCCTGTGGAACAGCTGGTAGTTTCAAACTTCTGACCCTGAGGTTAGCAGCCCAATTTGTAACCACTACGCTACCAGAGTTCCTGGTACATTCTAAAAATGCAGTCAGTTTAATTTCTGTGTATTTGTAATGAAGAATTCATTGGTCTTGCAAAATTCTATCATGGTATCTCCAGCATCATTTCTATGATCAAAAGCCAATGATTCAGAAGGAAGAAGTCCAAGGTGCATTGAAGGCATTGACTAAGAACAAGCCACCAGGAATTGAGGGAATACAAATTGAAATCTTTCAACAAGGTGAAGTTGTACTTGAGGCACTCACTCATCTCTGCCAAGAAATTTGAAAGACAAAAACCTGGCTAACTGAAATATGAAAAGATCCATATTTGTACCCATTCCAAAGAGAGGTGACACAGAGGAATGTGGAAATCATTAGACAATATCACTGATAACCCATGTAAGTAAAGTTTTACTAAAGGTAATACAGAAATGGTGGCAACCATACATCGACAGAGAACTTCCAGAGGTTCAAGCCGGATGCAGAAGAAGACTTGGAACAAGGGACATCATTGCTAATATCAGATGGATCTTGACTGAAAACAGAGAATACCAAAAATATGTTTATTTATTCTTTATTGACTATGCAAAGGCTTTCAATTATGGGGCTCATGACAAGCTATGAACAACATTACAAAGTATGAGCATTCTGGAACACTTAATTGTGCTCATGAGGAACCTGTATAAAGAATAAGGCAATTGTTCAAACAGAACAAGGGAACACTGAATGGTTTAAAATTATGAAAGGTGTGTGCCAGGGTTGTATTCTTTCACCATACTTGCTCAATCTGTATGCTGAACAAATAATCTGAGAATCTGGATTAAAAGAAGAAAAACATGGTACCAAGATTGGAGAAAGGCTCATTAATAACACTGCCAGGATCGGGTAGTGTTTTGTTCTGCTGAGCATAGGGTTGCTCTTAGTTGGTACCGACTCGATGGCACTTACCAACAACAACATGAGTCAGAACCAACACAACAGCACTTACCAACAACAACACTTGATTTATCACCTTCCCATAAACACACAATGCCAGGTGTCATCTAGCATTTTTGCGGGGAGAATATATACCTTAATAGCTATGGCACGAATATAGAAAAAAAGAAAAGGTGCTGTACTAGACCCCAACGTTGGTTTGAACTGCGAGGTTGATGTTTCAAACCCACCAGCCACTTCTCAGAAACCCTCTATAGGGCCACTGTGAGTCAAAACTGATTCAATATCATCTAAAAACAACAATCACATTATCAACAAAAAAATCAAGTGTTGAGTTATAGCATGCTGTTTTAATGATATTATGATTCTGAAATGGTTAATAACAGAGGGTATACTTTTGGGATAAGAATAGCCAAAAAGTAGGAATTTGATAAATTATAATATTATTTTAAATTCAAATAATTATGGATTTGAGCAAATAGTAATGTCATGAAAAAGGTTGAGAATATATACATCTTTTCCTGATCTTAATAAATTGTGACTACGTATAAAGTAATTTTGCTTCAATATAAAAAAAATGGAACATTTTGCAATCAAAGCTATCCCTTGGATTTCAATAAACATTCTGGTTGTCTTTGGCTTCCTTCACTTTGTGAATGGAGAACGTTGTTGTAGCTGGTCTGGGAATAGTTTGTACTGGTGATGTTTTCCTTTGGCTGGAAAACAGATTAAGGGCCTCTCTTTCTGGCAGATCCTTCTTACTATGGATGTTACTATTGAACTTACTTTAAAAAATACTTTTATTTATTTTGGCCATTCAAATTTATCACAGATAAATGAATTTGAAGATAAAGGGAAGTAAAAAAAAAAGAAAATAGTGTCTCTGAATGTGCATCTACAGATGCATTATCTTAGGTACATCCTGTAGACATTAACAACAACAAAAAAAGCCCAAGATATTTTAACAGCGAGTCCACACAGGAGTAATTTATAACTACAAAAGTTCCATTATATCAAAGAAGTATAAAAATTTATTTTTGTCATCAGTATTTCTGGTCTTTGACTTTGTACTTCTTTTCATCCTCAGAAGAAACAAAATCATGTGGTTTACACTGTTTGCTGATTCTCTTTGCACTTGCAAACTACATTTAAATAGAGCTGTTTGAAATAATTATGAAAAAAAGGTAAGGCATAGTTTTCTTTTAACTGTGAAGTGTTTTGGAATTTGCCTGTTCAGAAAAGGAGTTTTTCTGCTCCAGGAAAGTAAGTTTTAAATACTATAAACTTTTCTTTTATTATTATTATTACAATGGTTATTTTCCGTTGTCCTACTGGCAGCCAGTACTTTGGAGACTGTTTTACTTTATAATGCTGACAAATTACAAAACTACTGCCAAATAAAAATGCATTAGATCAAAATGGAAGATCATTGCATAAGGATTTCTGGGATTTTCCTAGAGTTTGTAATTGAAAATACAAGTAACCTCATGTAGAACTTATGAAAAGGGAACTACCTATCCCTATCTCTGACACTTACAAAAAATTTAAAGGCAACATGATAAAATCCTCCAAAATATAATTCAAGTGCTCTAGGGAAGTTTTGGAAACCATCTTTTCCAGCTTGAATTCTCATCTACACATTGGCTATGGAAGCATCAATGTTTATTTTGTCTCTACAACAAAAATGATTTATCAACTATGCATACAATCAATCACTACTGATTGGAAACAAATTAATAACATGATTTTTTGGTGCTTTGTTTATTTTTCACAAGAATAGTACCAAAAGTATATTAAGTTCATACTCTTTGACCTCAATGGGAGAGAACCAGGACAAAGCTTTGTCTCTTTTTCCCTCCCTAAATGACATTAAAAAAGTACTGAAAATTAAATACTTACATTTGATCTTTAAAAGAACATAATTAATTAACAAATTATCAGTTAGAGATTTGTGGCATGTTTATTTTTATTTTTATGACAAATTTATTTATTGTTATTTTAATATTTCCTTTATTTTTTTTCATTCGGAATTTCGCCCAAAGAAGTGACTCAACAGAATTTTTCAGAATATTTTTTGTTGATTTGTTGTCTAGTAGCATAATATGGATATTTACTAATTAGTTAGGTACACCCAATATTGTAACATTTTGTCTAACCTTTTATCAAATGATAAAATTAAGATTCTTTCCTTTATAATATTAGATTTCTATAAGAATGACTCACTTCCTCAGAAGTCTATTTGGGTGACACCAACCATACTTTTCTTTAAATAGAGAGAAAAATAAGCAGTAAAATACCACACCTTTAAAAAAAAAAAAAAAATTAAGGCTCTATCCCCACATAAGCCAATTCATGTCTTTACTTCCTGAATTTGTGCACTTTCAATAGCAAATTGTTAGGGCAAGAACTTGGTCTACTCTAATGGCTTGGATTAAGCCAAGTAGCTGTCACCACCCCACAGATAAATAAGTGATAATGATGAAAAAAATAAAATAACCCAAACCAAACTTTTCACTAATTCACTATTCATTTCCTTAATATGTGATATAATTTTAGTTAGACTATTTATGACTAAAATAGCAAAGAATTCGTATGGGAGTCATTGATTTTCTGTTTTTCTTGCACACTGCCCCCATTTATCATGCCTTCAATCTAGCGCCAAAACTGGCTTTCACAATTTTGGCTACAAATGGTTCAATGAGAATGTCAAACCCTGCTCCACCCAATACATTGCTAAAGAGAAAACTATATTTTACAGTGTCTTATTACATTTATAGTTTATGAGGAAATGAGACAGTTATAAACATTAGTTGAAAATGTTGGCAAAGAAACAGGAGACTGAGAAAGGGTAAAGGAACTTAAAGAATAAAGAGGTAGAGAAACTCTGAAATATGTTTTGGCATAACTACAATGTGCATGGGAAAACTACTGAGTTTTCTAATTCAAGAAATTGGTATTTGTTTGAGAGCCTGAGTTATTCACATCAAATCTCTTTGTTGCTGTATGATCAAGGCAACAAACTCCATCTTTTTGCTGAGACTTTTTGGAATGAATTACCTTCTGGTGTTTATGTTTCAAATAATATTATCATGATTTAGGTCAAACTGCTGACTTAAAATTCTGAGGCTTTGGACTTAAAGTAAAATGACTAAACTAATACTAAAAGTTAAAACCATTCTCACTATCATCTTAGCAGTAAAAATTTAAACTATTGTGTTGAGAACACCAAAAAAATGATTTCTTTGATTGGGGAGTTTTACCCAGATGCCTGTCACTAATCTTTGGATAAGAAGAATTGCAGAACATGAGTTACCCTCAAACAAGTTAATTTTTACTTGTTATTTGTCAAAACCATACAATGTGATTAGCATGTAATTGTCTCCTGACTACATTAAGTGATTATTATGTAATGCTCAGTAAATGCTCTACACCTAATACTAAATTCACATATATGCCTTTGTAACCAATTTCTACTAAGCTCCCACTATTGGATAGCTTACCTCCAATTCCTCTGTTTGTCTTTCAACCAGTTCCAATACTGTAGATTGAGTTCTTTTGCTAGCCCTATAAGAATTCCCATCATTTTTGCCTACCAAAGCAGACATCTGCGTCCTGTGAATCTGGGTGTTTTCCAGGTCCAGATCTTTCTCTGAAAGTTCAGTAAATCTCTTTGTTTTTGGTTTAACAGAGTATGCATTTAGAATTAGGATTTTTTTTTTGGCGTAGTTGGCAGGATTCAAAGACCTCTCATATCTGATTGCTTTGGAGAGTGACTAGACCAGGTACTTACAGTACTGAGATAGCACCAATTATGTTCCAAACACCTGTTTGGCTTTCAGAGGTTGTATAAGGTGAATATTCTTGAACACCAAGCCTCTGTTCTGGATTTTCCAAAGATTTGTTTGAAAATACTTTTTCTTTTTGCTTTCTTTTTCAACCAATTTTCTGGGCATCCCAATATCAAGTTAGACTTCAGTGAACTTAAATCTATTGTTGTTGTTGTTAAGTGTTCTTGAGTTGGCTCTAATACATAGTGACTCTGTGTAGGGTTTCCAAGGAGTGACTGATGAATTTGAACCACCAAACCTGCAATTCAAGCTGATCTTGCAATTCAGGTGCTTTACTCTTCAGTGCCACCCCAGGACTTCAATAAATGTAAGTACAGCTGGACATGTTGTTCTCTTTCTGTTCTTATTCATGTTAGTCAATAGAATTTAATGAGTGACTCTTATGCATCACACAAATATGTGAAGCATGGTAAGATGGCAAATGTGTCTAAAAATCAAGCTGAATTATCCTAAGGAACTCCAGTGGCTTACATATGTAAGCATTATGGTCTCAGTACTATTTCATACAGTAGATGTAGGCATGTGTTTACCAGAGACTCTTTAGAAAGCCAATAGCTAATTGATACAGAGTTGGCCCAGGTAAACACAGCTTTATGTGCAATAATTGGGAACCAAAGGATCTTATATAAAGCAGGCCTAACTCAGCGTTTTCTATAATTGTTGTTTTGAAGCATCTAAAAATCACCAAAAGAGCAAATTGACTTCTTTATAAGATACTGTTTCTAATCAAATTAAGAAAGAAAGAATTTCAATGCCAGAACTCTGTAAAGGTCTTCACAGTTAGCTCTACAATCACACACTCATTCCCTCCAGCACTCATCACATTAACTTCTTCTTCTCTTCCTTCTTCTACTCTGTTGGTCCCTCTGGGTACCATTTGTCATTGCCACTGTTTGTCATCCTATTCTCAAGATTCCCTTTCTGCACTTTTCTACCTCCCTACTAATTCTTGGAATTAAGAGAAACTCTCACTAGAGCTGCCTTTTGAAATTAACTTATCACCATCAGGGATACCATTTTGAATCTGACAACCACATGGTTTACTATGCAGGGAATGACAAATTGAAAAGGAATGGTGTTGCATTCATCGTCAAAAAGAACATATCCAGATCAGTCATGAGGTACAGTACTGTAAGTAATAGAATAATATCCATGTGCCCACAGGGAAGCCCAGTTAATACCACTATTATTCAAATTTATGCACCAACCACTAAAGCCAGTGA
>NW_006408519.1:18345930-18368273 GCF_000296735.1 Chrysochloris asiatica | reverse complement strand
TTTTGGAAGAAGTGCAGCCAGAGTGCTCCTTAGAGGCCAGGATGGCTAAGCTTCGGTGCTCATACTTTGGACATATTGTCAGGAGAGAAGAGTCGCTGGAGAAGGATGTCATGCTTGGTAAGGTGGAGGGTCAGAGAAAAAGAGGAAGACCCCCAACGAGATGGATCAGCCAGGTGGCATCATTGATGGCATCAAGTGTGGCAGTGGTGGTGGGGTTGGTCCAGGATCAGACATTGTTTTGTTCTGCTGTGCATGGGGTTGCTATGAGTCAGTTCCGACTCGATGGCACCTGGCAACAACAACATTCAGGGGTACCATTAGATGTGGAAATATCCCAAAGAAAAGAACTGAGTGTCCTTTGTTCCCTGTACTTGCTTTGAGCTACATATCATTACAAAGGATTTCCCAAATGTACAAAAAGATCCATACAATTTTGTTTAAGAATTTAAACTTCTTACTGATGTATGCCAATCTAGGTTGTATGACTAATATCAAATGGCTCATGTGCTAGTGAGTCTAGGTGATGTTCCGATATAGCTGAACCAGGCTTAGTAGAAGGGTGCCCAAGCTAGTGTTGCTTTGTTTTTGTTTCTGTTAAGTGCTGTTGAATCAGTTCTGACTCATAATGACCCTATATAGGGTTTAAAGGAGCAACTGGTGAGCTTTAACTGCCAGCCTTGAAGTTCAAACTGACCTTGAGATTGAGTGCTTATCCTACAGTGCCACACCAGGAGTCGAGTTTTAGTCCCTAGAAAACTTACAGCAAGGGAAAAAGCTACATGAAACTCCTAAGGAATATTTTCCTCCAGGATTGGCTAAAAAATTTTTCCTGTACCTAAAAGAATGTGAAAATGTTTATGATTGTCAAACTAGAATATCCAAAATGTAGTGGACGTTCAGATTTGAACTTTGAAGATCCTAGTGCCTCAGGATATTTTAATGCAACATTTGCTTCTGATCTTAATACAGAAATTTCAATCAATGTCATGTAAAAAAATATATAAATAAAAATAATAATAATGGCCTGGAAGATAGTTCCCATGGTTGAACTAAGTCTTTGGCCCATGACTTTGCACAAATCTTGGAGACCAAAGATAATGCTGTCTTAAAGACAGTGATTGCTACCCAATGGAACAAAATAAATGTGTGACTTTACAATTACATCAGCTCCAATATGAAAAAAACAAAAATAATCATGAATGAACCAATAAGCAACATCATGCAAAAGGGAGAAAAAGATTGAACTTATCCAGAATTTCATTTTTCTTGAAATGAATGCTCAGGGAAGTAGTAGTCAAAAAATCAAACATCACATTACACGTGGAATTTCTTAGTCCTACAAATAAATTTCTATGTTTTCCTGAACTATTTCATATAGGGTTTCAGTTATTTGCAATACAGAATCCTAGCTAATAAAATGCTCGTGATTTTCAGTGACAAAAAATATCTTCTAGTTGTCAGAAAATAATACATTCCATAGACGTCTTCTTTTTATTTTCTCTTTATAGTCAGTGCAGAAAGTATTCAAATAGAGTTGCATTTCAAATATATATATATATATGAGTCTACCTTACTAGGGTTCACTTATCTATCTAGGTACTGAATATTTTCTGTGTCAGAGAGGAAAAACTACAAGTTCGCTTAAGTTAAAATTAAGATATTTACTGGAAATGCAGAAATCCTTCAAATGGATAACAGGGGCTACACAGAAGTAAAACTAGTGAATCCAAAATGGAGGGGCAATGGGCACATATGTAAGGAATTAGAACAAAGATACTAAGTTACAACATTTGATTGGTGGTTATAAACTGGGAGGAGGTTGGTTACAAGATATTTGTCTCTTAAAGAGCTTACTCCAGTGAAAACTGTCTTATAAGTGCTTGTAAGGGAATTCTAGAAAAGAGTAATACCAAGGTCTTTTCCTTAAGACATTGTCTCTGCATCTTCATCCATGAAGAAACATTCATTGAAGCCCTCTGATAGAAGAGGTACCAGTAGACCTGGGAAATTATTTATCAATATTCTCCCAGTTTGACTACAAAGAAATCATCTTCCTAATCACCCATAATGGCTGATAATATAAAGGATTCATAAGCATATATTGTTAAAAGTCAACTTTGATGACTGTAACAAGGATTCAGTTAGGCCAACCATTTTACTTTCATCAAAGGAGCTTCAGGGTTTCTCCTTTGCACCCTTATGTGGAAAATTTGCACAGTCAATATTTTGTTTATACAGAATCAATATTTTGCCTCTTAGTAATTCGCTTCATTTTTAGTCAGAAGGAATGCATTTTTACTTAAAAATGTGGCTACCCTGTATAATCACTACTATTCCCAACATACCTCAAAACAGTTTTTTAAATAGCATGAATATTAAATGATATGAATGATATATTTACATTAACAATACTTAGTAATAGTGAGAAAACTGTGTGAAGTCCCAGCTTTGTGTGTTGGATGTGAACTTAATGAGCTTATGCCTTGAGAAAGTCACTTAATATCTTGGTACTGCATTTCCTAAATAAGAATATGAGATTATGATGTGAACATCACAGAACATCAGCAATAATTCAGTGAGCTGATTTAATAATTCAATGACTTCACAGTTTGAAAGGTTGTTATAATTAAAGAGGAAGGGTAACGTTTTGATGTTATAAATGGAAAAAAAAAAAGAAAGGTAATAGGTAAACTTTTATGGAGGAAAGTACAATCAGAAATGGTGAAATAAAATAATAGAAAACTTTAGAAACATAGGATCAAAGTAATTCTTATCCTGAGAAATAGCAAAATTATATGTATGATTATATTTATTATGTATTGTTGTTATTAAGTGCCATCAAGTTGGTTCTGACCCATAGCAACCTTGTATAGGGTTTCTGAGGAGCTACTGGTAAGCTTGAACAGCTGACTATGTGGTTCAAACCTATTGTGCAATCCAGTGCATTAACCCACAATGACACTTAACATGTATAAAAAATATAAAATACACATGTCTCCATGTTGTCCTTCTACCATTTTTTACCTAAGTAGAGAAAAAAAATCTATCTGACAGCATTATTTCTTTAATATAAATAAGCCCTATCTAAGGCACTGTGGGTTAATGCGCCAGACTGCAAAGCCATTTGAACTGCAAGGTTGGTGGTTCAGGCTCACCAGCTGCTCCTTGGAAACCCTATATAGGGTCGCTACGGGTCAGAATTGACTTAATGGCACTTAACAACAACAACATCTAAACAAGGGGCACAATTCAAAATTAAGAGAAACAGCTGTAAACATCCATTGAAAATCAGAACACAGAATGTATGAAGTATGAATCTGGGAAAATTGGAAGTTGTCAAAAGTGAAAAGGAATGCATAGACATCAATATCTTAGGCATTAGTGAGCTGAAATGGACTGGTACTGGCCATTTTTAATCTGACAGCTACATCCTTTACTATGCAGGGAATGACAAATTGAAAAGGAATGGTGTTGCATTCATCGTCAAAAAGAACATATCCAGATCAGTCATGAGGTACAATGCTATAAGTGATAGGATAATATCCATGCGCCTACAGGGAAGCCCAGTTAATACCACTATGATTCAAATTTACACACCAACCACTAAAGCCAGTGAGCATGAAATAGAAGAATTCTACCAACTTCTTCAATCTGAAATTGATCACATATGTAATCAAGATGTATTGATCATTACTGGTGATTGGAATGCAAAGGTTGGAAGAAAAGAGGAAGGATCAGTAGTTGGAAAATATGGCCTTGGTTATAGAAATGATGCTGGAGAACACATGATAGAATTCTGAAAAACCAATGATTTGTTCATTTCAAATACCTTCTTTAGACAGCATAAGAATGACTATACACACTGGCCCTCATTAATCATTGTTTTTGTTGTTGTTGTTAAGTGACCTCAAACCAGTTCTGACTCAGTGAATCTGTATAGTTTTCAAGGAGTAGCAGTTGGCTTGAACCACCAAACTTGAGGTTACAAGTCCATCGTTTATCCTACAACTCCAAATCTTGACCCCCACTAATCATAATTGTTGTTATTGTTGTTGTGTTAGGTGCCAGTGAGTCAATACTGACTCACAGTTACCCTATGAACAACAGAATGAAACACCACCTGGTCTTGGGCCAACCTCACAATTGTTGTCACGCTTGAGCCCGTTTATGCTGCAATTTGGCCAATCCATCTCGCTGGGGGTTGTCCTCTTTTTCTCTGACCCTCCACCTTACCAAACATGATATCCTTCTCCAATGACTGCTCCCTCCTGACAATATGTCCAAATGATGAAAGACGAAGTTTGGCCATCCTGGCCTCCAAGGAGCATTCTGGCTGCACTTCCTCCAACACAGATCTGTTGTTTCTTCTGGTAGCCCATGGCACTTTCAATATTCTCCTCTAACATCTTAACTCAAAGGCATTAATTCTTCCATGGTCTTCCTTATTCACTGTCCAGCTTTCGCATGCCTATGAGGTTATTAAAAATGCCATGGCTTGGGTCAGGCGCACCTTAGTCCTCAAGCAGACATCTTTGCTCTTCAACATTTTAAAAAGATCTTGTGCAGCAGATTTGCCTAATGTAATACAGAGTTTGATTTCTTGACTGCTGCTTCCATGAGTGTTAATAGTTGATCCAAGAAAAATGAAGTCCTTGACAACTTCAATCTTTTTTTCCATTGATAAGAATATTGTTTCTTGGTCCAGTAGTGAGGATTTTGTTTCCTTTACTTTGCTATGCAATCCATACTGAACGTTGTGGTCATTGATCTTCATCAGTAAAATATTTTAAGTCCTCTTCACTTTCAGCAAGCAAAGTTGTATCATATACATACATGCAGGTTGTTAATGAGTCCTCCTCCTATCCTGATGCCACGTTTTTCTTCATAGAACCCACCTTCTCGAGTTATTTGTTTAGCATACAGGTTGAATAAGTATGGTGAAAGAATACAACCCTGTCTCACACCTTTCTTAATTTTAAACCATTCAGTGTTCCCATGTTCTGTTTGAGCATCTGTCTCTTGACCCAAATACAGATTCCTCATGAGCACAATTAAGTGTTTCGGAATACTCATACTTCACAATGTTGTCCATAGCTTGTCATGATCCACACAATCGAAAACCTTTGCGTAGTCAATAAAGCACAAGTAAACATCTTTCTGGTATTCTCTGCTTTCAGCCAAGATCCATTGGAAATCAGCAATGATATTCATCATTGCACCTCCTCTTCTGAATCTGGCTTGAACCTCCAGAAGTTCTCTGTCAATGTATGCTTGCACCCGTTTCTATATTACCTTGGACTTCTTCCTTCAGTATAATTGACTCTTGATCATAATAAGCCTGTCTCTCCTTCTTGCTAGTCTGTCTTATTCTGGAAGTTCTTCTGAAACCTGTCCATCATGGGTAACCCTGAAGGCTCTTAAAATCCTGATGGAATAGATTCCAGAATCACAGCAACACTGAAACCATCACATTAGGACAGAATGAAAGAAGAGTGGTGGTTTTTTCAGAATCGATTATAAAAATGTCTTGCTGGTGATAAAATATCCCCTAGAACTATCTGGTAACAGGGCTACTTATAAGCATTTGGATCAATACCTCTTCCTTGTATACATCCTTTCTGCAATCTGACTTGATCATAGAGAAAGTATTTTCTTAGTGATCTGTAGTTTCTAGCCAGATAAGAGACATAGGGCCTGTTAACTCTGTGTGTAATTCTGTTGAATAGAGCAAAGGCATGAATTTAGTTTAGTTATTTACTTTGGACATAGGCTCAGGGGAAATTTTCTTTCTTATTGGATAAAGGAAAGTAAAAACAGTAGGAAGAAAGACTTGTGATCTTCTGAATATTGATCAACAAAAGGCTTATTAATCACAACAGAGTATATTGCTTTATCCATTTACTTAGAGCATATAATCAGGAAATTAGAGGAAGATGATCTGTTTGGTGAAGGACAAGGTCAATGAGAACATTAGAAACCCTTGGTGAGATGGATTGGAACAGTATTTTAAATGATGGACTTATTTATGCTGTTGATTATGAAGATGATGTAGGACCGTCCAAGGAATGCTTTGCTCTGTTGTTCATAAGATCGCCATGAGTCACAGTTTACAAGATGGCAGTTAACAATATTTTTGCGACAGGGGTCTTTCATCTAATTTCTTCACAAGTTACATTTTATAAGCAACCATACATCTCACCTTTTAAAATACACTTGGCAGATATGTGTATATGTATGTATGACAATGTAGGATCAGCACTTGACTGAAAACCACAAGATTGACAGTTCAAATTCATCATCTGCTCCTTGGAAATATTGTACAGGGGTGCTATGAGTTGGAACCGACTCAACAGTACTTAAAAATAAATAAATAAAACACAAATACACACATACACATACATACACAAATAGTCTTGGTTTGACGCTGTGTATGTATGTGTGTATATATATTAAAGCACTGGACTCCATAGTGAGTTTGAACAGCAAGGTCGGTGATTCCAGCTCACCAGCTTCTCCCTGAAAACCTGATACAGAGTCACTATGAGTTGGAACCAACTTAACAGCACCTAACAACAGCAACAACAATAACATATATATACATACATATATAAATGCAATATTCAAGCAAAAATATGCTTGAATATTTGTTTTCTACTTTCCTTTCAAATATTTGAAGATAATTCTCTATTGCTGTCTTATGTTTTTACATATCTTGAATGGGAGACATAATTGGCTTTTGTTTTAACTATCATTTCAAGCGTGTTTATTTATACAGCAGATAGCTTAAGAAGCTAGGCACCCTCCTTTGCTGTACAGATCAAGTGAGCTTCCATCCTTTGAAGATAGAGACGTTTTTTTTCCACAGCAAATGACAGCCCTGAATTGTAACTAACCAAAATGGTCATTGGTTTGAACCTACCCAATGCTAATGTAGGAGAAAAGAAGTCCAATCTGATTCTAAAAAGATTATGGCCTAGAAAACCCTATGAGACTGTTCTACTCTGCCATATAGGGTTGAATCAACAAATCTGCACATAGTAACAGCAACAACAATGCACAACTGAAAGATAGCATATAAGTAGGACAGTTCCAATGACTAGATAAGACAGGGTCTGGTTTTGTTCACATAGCTCTTGTAGCCAAAGAAGAACCCAACTATTTATCAAACTTTAAGATTTACTGGGAAGCAAAAATAAAATCTATAATGTAGAAAGGAATAAATCCTATAAGCCACTAAAGTCTGGAAAATGTAACAGTTATTTCCAGATTGAGGGGTGGGGTGGTGGGCGGCAGGGATTGAAATTAACACCAGACTGACCTAAATCACGAGTTCCTAGATAGCAGAATGAGCCCTTCTGCTTTTGAAAGAGGTAATAATTCTTATCTAAATGTATCATATGTTTTAATGCATTGATAAACTATATATGTTGTTGTTGTTAAGTGCCGTCGAGTCGGTTCCGACCCATAGCGACCCTGTACAGGGCTTCCGAGGGTGTAAATCTTTACGGGAGTAGAAAGCTTCATCTTTCTCCCGCAGAGCGGCTGGTAGTTTCAAACCGCAGACCTTAAGGTTTGCAGCCCGATTCGTAACCACTATGCTACCAGAGCTCCTTTAGGGGGCTTCAAAAAGTTCATGGAAAATGGAATTAAAAGATTATGAAATTGTCAGACTTCTAGACTTCTGGCAAGATTGCAGACTAGGCAGACATGCTACACAGACCCTCTATGACAAAGATATGGGAAACCAAATAAAACAGACACAGAAATGTATTTACCTATGCTGCAAATATGTTCATGAATTTGGTAGAACATACAGGGAACAACATTTTTTAAACTTCTTCGACATTATCAAATACCTGGGGAGTGTGAGCTGCTCATGAGTCTTGGGGCACAGGACCATGGTCTTGTGGTGTGAGGTAGCACCATTATCAATTGGCATACTGACAATAACATAGTCAATATAATATAGTCCACAAAGACAATGCTGTACACCCTTCTTTTGTGAGGAGTGACTGGGATCTTAGAAGTACATGCACAACCATCTAAATTGCAACTATTGGTTAATTTCTGTTTGGATGAAAGGATAATGATGAAAATTGAAGACACTTGGAATCAATTAGTTCAGTGGATTAATAGAAAACATGAACATTCGTCTCCAAGACCTTGAGACAAGAAGAACTAGATGGTATCCAGCAATCATTACCAACCATGATGAAAGGGATCTCATTAGAAGGTCCCAGATAGAGTAAAATAAAATTTGAAGCAAAACTCAAGATTATAAATAGACCAGGTTACTGTTCAGAAAAAGATTAAAGGTACCTAAGACTATGGCCCTTTATTACCCTTCATATCTAGAACTGAACTCACCCTCAAGGCTTAATTTTTAGCCAAGCAGTAGATAGATATGTAGGAAAGACAACAATAGTAACGAAGTATGCATACCTTTGAATGCCAACCATTTAAGATCAAAAGGGTAGCATTTACTTAAGGACAAAATTCAGAGACACTGGAAAAGGAGGTTGAATACAAAGCACAGGGAAGAAGTAGAATAAGTGATGTTACAGGAAGGAGATCACAATTATTTAAATGAAATGAACTATATGATTTGTTAAATGCAAAACTGATGATCTGCTCTGTAAACCTTCACTCAGTTCACAATAAAAACATTTAAAAAAATTAATATATTATATACAATTTCTAACCAACTAGAATATTGTTGTATGATGTATTTCATTTCATATACTTCTGAAGATATTTTCCTAGTATAAAATAAAAAGAATCTTTATATTCCCGAAATATGTTCTTGCAACATATTGGACTCCTAGTTATATTGACTAAACTATCTGACTAGAATTTTATCCTGAATATCTCTTGGAGTTTTCATTAAAACAATTCAATGAAAAGAAAAGAAGGTATATGGGAAATAAAGTAAAAATCAAATCTACGCACTGCTGGAGATTCTTAAAGAAAATAATTTTTATGAGCCAGACTCAATATATACTTCTTCTTTTGCAACACCTTGCTCAATAAAATGCATTGCATTAATGATTAAAATGTCATGAAGTGGCAATGAAAATATTCCCTACTTTACATTGGAGATGTTTTCTTAACATTCTTGTAGTATTTGAGCAATTTGAAATATGTTAATAACTTTATTTTATATTTCCTTCTATTTCTTCTACAAGTATATGGCATATTTTGTTATGATTTTCAATAGTGGGTTAAAAACAAACAACAAAAAATTGATTTTGCTTTTCTCACTTCTTACCAGAATTGAAAACTCATTTTTAAAATGTCTTTGTCTCTGAAAATGTTCATATTTCTAGACTTCAATATACCACTACACTTATGAATATAGATCTTTTAGAAGTTCTTCTGTATAAAAATCTGATGTCTTTTCTTAGTCCATAACTAAAACTGGCATTTATTCAAGGTCATTGGTAGGTTGATAGCTGTCTTAAAACTGTACTCAGTATCTGGAAGTTTGAAAGCATACAGACAAACAAAAGCTGTGATTTATTCTGTGAAGACAGGAAAGCATTTTGAACGATATATTTATCACTTTCTGAAACTTGCATTTGCAGCTATGTCAAGAGTTTCAACACAGAGTATAAGTGAACTTGAATATATTTTATCACCATACTCTGCTGCTACTGTGTGGCATCAAGTCAGTACTGACTCATTGATACCCTGGATAGGGTTTCCAAGGCTGTAAAACATTTTCAGGAGCAGAAAGTCTCATCTTTCTTCTGAGGAGTTGCTGGTGGATTCAAACTGCTAACCTTGTGGTTACCAGTCCAATGTATAACCTACTATGCTACTAGGGTTGCTTTATCACCCTATTATACACATATAATATTAAGCTTCTGCCAACCATATACTTGCTTTGATCTGCTAGTTTAGGGCAAAATTTGTTGTGTTGACTCATCAAGGAAGGAGGCATTCTGCTTTAAAAGTAGCTCCATTGTGTTATATTAGTATATTTCAGACTTAACTAATAAAACATTATACTTTACTCAAATTTATAATGGCTTAGAACAACATTTCTTTTTTCCTATTCCCCAAGGGTGTCTTAAATTTCTATAAATATACCTACAGTTACATAATTATCAGCTTTGGAAAGCAGATACTATTAGACAATATGTCAGTTAATTTATCCCATGTAGCTACTTCTGCTATTACCTGACATAATTTTTAAATTGTTTTTACTACTCATTAATAGTGGATTATTGCATATGAAAACAAAATATTTTAACTTTTATTGATATATTTTTATTGGCAAATATCATTCTCCAGATGGACAAAGTTAAGATAGAGTTGAAAATCAGCTCATTCCCTTGGAACCCGTTCAGCAGGATGCTGAACTACTGATACAGAGGAATAGTTAAATTACTTTATTTTGGCAAAAATTATTTAGAACACCACACTGTAAATATTCCACATTGACTAAACAAGTGGAGTATCGAACAACTCAATACATGGAAAATATGTGTCTATTGCCTTTGGTTATACAGTAGGTGTCTTCACTTGGTTTACTACAAATAGACAGGATTTATAAAATACAACTAAACACTTGCAAAAGAGCTCTGGTAGTGTAGTAATTACGAGTTGGGCTGTTTACCTCAAGGTCATCAGTTCGAAACTACCAGAGTTTCTGTGAGAGAAAGATGGGGCTTTCCGCTCCCATAAAGATTTACAGGCTCGGAAACCCTATACAGGGTCGCTATGAGTTGGAACTGACTCCATGGCACACCACCACCACCACAACCACGAAACACTTGCATGCATTTAGCATCACCAGAGTCTGATTCCTTACAATTACAAAAGAAAAATAGAGTGTTTCAATAAGTAAATAAAAAGGCCTGGTGATGCAGTATTATGTGCTTCATTGTTAATCAGAAGTCCATCATTCCAACCAACAGATGCTCAAATAAAGATGTGACAGTCTGCTTCGGTAAAGAATGTTGCTGTTGTTAAGTGCTGTTGAGTCGGTTTGGACCCATAGCGAGTCTGTATAGGGTTTGTGATGAGCAGCTGGTGAGCTTGCACCTCTGACCTTATAGTTCAAGCCGACTTTGCAGTCCAGCTCATGAACCCACATCGCCACACCAGGACTACAGCCTTGGAATCATTAAGGAACAGCTCTACTTTGTCCTAAAAAGTTTGCTGTGAGTCATAATCAAATCTACACTATAGGTTTTTGAATAAGTAAATACTTTTACATGTACAGATTCCTTCCAAGAAGAATGTAAACTCTTGGCAGAAAACATGAAAGACATATTTCTTCCCATTAACGACAATAGGATTATGTTGTGTCTGGGTTTCTAGAAAACCTAGATCATGATATAATTACTATACTAGTAATTATATTATAATATAGACTTTTTATATTATGTATGGGTTTCTAAGAAATCTATATTATAATACAATTACCCTGTTACTAACCTTTAGATTTGTTGCTTCTGCCTCTGTCATGATTAACACTAAACAGTCTAGCATCTGAAGCTTGAAGTGTAAAGAAAAGGTTACACTTTTCCATCTCCTGCAGAACTGGCATATTTAAGAAGTTATATTTTTTCAGGGACCTACATAGAAGATTTGGGATCCTGGTGTGCCACTGTAGGATAAGCACTGGACTGTTAACCACAAGGTTGGTGGTTCAAACCCATAAGCTGCTCCTTAGAAACCCTATACAATGTCTCCATTAGTTGGCACCAACTACAACATTTACAACAACAACAACATATAGAAGATTTAGGAACAATTAAACACCATCACTCTGTAAATGGAAAATCATGAGACATAGAAAAAAATGCTGTTATAATTAAGAAAGAATGGAAAGATTGTTATTTAACAACTATAACATACTCAAATAGACATCATTCATCTGTCAGTTTGCCATACTGTGCTGTTTGCATCTTGCTGTCATGCTGGAAGCTATGTCACCAGTATTTAAAATACCAACCTTGTCACCCATGTTGGACAAGTTTCAGTGAAGACAGAAAAAGAAGGAGAGGCATACCACTTCTGAATGGTTAGCCACTGAAAATCTTATGACTAGCCATGGAAGACTCAGATGTAGTGTCAGAAAATTCACCTCTCATTTTGGAAGGTACTCAAAATCTGAAAGGGGAAGACAGCTTTTTCAAAGTAGTGCTGGCCATAATGACATGAATGGAAAAAAACCTTTTGGAACCTTTTGTTTGTTGATGGGACACTATTCAAAAGTAGAGGAAACAGATGCAAACATCAATTAATAACCAGATCATGGGATGTAAGAAATAGGAATCCCGGAAAATTAGAAGCTTTCACAATGAAATGGAGTGCATACAGATTGTACCTCAAAGTACAAAAAAACCAAGATCCTTCACAACTGGGTTAATAAATATCTTGATAAGTGGAGAAGAGACTGAAGTTGTCAAAGACTTCATTTTGCTTGGATCCACAAAGAACATGCATGGAAACAGCAGTTAAGAAATCCAACAACGTGTTGCATTAGGCAAATCAGCTGCAAAAGACCATTTTAATGTGTTAAAGAACAAAGGTACCAGTTTTAGGACTAAGATGCACCTGACACAAGCCATGATATTTTCACTTGCGTCGTATACATGTGAAGGTTGGACAATGAATAAGGAAGACTATAGATGAAGGTGCTCTGGTAGCATAGTAGTTACGAATTGGGCTGCGAACCACAAGGTCAGCAGTTTGAAACTACCAGCTGTTCCATGGGAGAAAGATGAGGCTTTCTGCTCCTGTGCCTTGGAAACCCCATACAGGGTCGCTATGAGTCAGAACCGACTCCACGGCACATAACAACAACATTGATGAATTGATGCATTTGAACTATGGTGTTGGAAAAGAATATTAAAAGTACCACAGACTGCTAGAATCACAAACAAATCAGTGCTGGAAGAATATTATACAGGAAGAAAGGGAAAAAAGCCATTAAAAAGACAGGAAAGAAAGAAAAGACAAAAACCGATGTCAGAAGAAAGCATAAAGCTTGATTTGAGCATCTTAAGTTGGTTGATTGGTTATGTGCAATGGAGTCTGTTCTGACTCATAGAGACCCTGTATAGGGTTTCCGAGGCTGTAAATCTTTACGGAAGCAGAAAAACCTCATGTTTTTTCCTGTGAAACAGCTAGTAGTTTCAAACTGTTGACCTTGAGGTTAACAGCCCAACTCATAACTACTAAGCTAAAACAACTAGAAGAAATGAGGAAGTAAAAGAGCTACACATAAATTTCAGAGAAGATAAAATCAAGTATTATAATGAAATGTGCAAAGACCTAGAATTAGAATACCAGAACGGAAAAACATTTTCAGCATTTCTCAAGATGAAAGACCTGAAGAAAAAAATTCAAGGCCTCAACTTGCAATATTGAAAGATTCTATGGTCAAAATACTGAACGATGCAAAAAGCATCAAAAGAAGATGGAAGGAATATAAAGAGTTATTGCATCAAAATAATTGGTCTGTGGTCAATTATTTCAAGAGATAACATAGGATCAAGAGCAAATGGTATGTAAAAAGAAGTCCAAGCTGCATTGAAGGCATTGGTAAAAAACAAGGCTCCAGGAATTGATGGAATACAAATTGATATCTTTCAAGAAGCGGATGCAGAACTGGGGTTGCTCACTCATCTTTGCCAAGAAATTACAGCTACTTGGAATTGGAAGAGATCAATATTTGTACCCTTTCCTGATAGAGTTCATACAATGGAATGTGGAAATCATCAAAAGTATTATTATCACATGCAAATAATATTTTGCTTAAAATAATTCAAAAAATGTTGCAACAGTACATCAACAGAAATTCAAGCCAGATTCAGAATCTGACATGGAACTATGGATATCATTGCTCATGTCAGATGGATCTTGGCTGAAAGCAAAGAATAACAGAAAGATGGTTACTTGACTAAACAAAGCTTTTGACTGTGTGAATCATTACAAAGTATGGAGCACATAGCAAAGAAAGGGTATTCCAGAACACATAATTGTGCTCATAATGAACTTGTACATGGACTAACAGGCAGTTGTTTGAAGGGGATACTAAATGGTTTGTAATCATGAAAGATGAGTGCAAGGGATGTAAAATTTCACTGTATTTTTTCAATCTGCATGCTGAGCACATAATCTGAGAAACTGGATTATATGTAAAACAATGTGGCTTCAGGGTTAGAGGAAGACTCATTAACAACCTGTGATATGCAAATGATGCAATCTTGCTAGCTGGAAGCAAAAAGACTTAAAATACCGAAGAAAATCAGACTTTAGGATTCAGTATGGATAACATCGCAATGTAAAGAAAACAAAAATCCTCTCAACTGGACCAGTAAATGGTTTTGTTTTTGTTAAGGACCATGGAATTGGTTCCGACTCATAGTGACCCTGCACAGGTTTCTGAGGCTGCAAATCTTTATGGGAGCAGAAAGCCTCATCTTTCTCCTGTGGAACAGCTGGTAGTTTTGAACTGCCGACCTTGGGGTTAGCAACCCTTCATAACCACTACCAGTAAATAGCATCATGATAAATGGTGTCCTGGTGTGGTGCTGAAAGATAATGTGCTGGACTACAATGTTGGTTTGAATCACAAGGTCATAGGTTCAAGCTCACCAGCTGCTTCTCAGAAACCCTAGACAGGGTCACTATGAGTCAGAACTGACTTAACAATAAGACAGCAAAAAATGGAGTAAAGATCAAATTTGTCAAATACTTCATTTTGCTTAGATACGTAATCAACACACAAAGAAGCATTCATCAAGAAATCAAAGGATAATTGCATTAGGATAATTTGCTGTAAAAGATATCTTTAAAATGTTAAAAAGCAAAGATGTCAGTTTGAGACTTAAAGTGGGTCTGACCCAAGTAATTTTCATCACCTCATATTTATGTGAAAGTTGGAAAATGAATAATGAAGACCAGAGAAAAACGAATGCACTTAAATTATGGTTTTGGAGAAGAATATTACAAGTATCACTGACTGCCAGAGAACAAACAAATTTGTTTTGGAAAGCATACAGTTAGAATACTCCTTAGAAGCCAGAATTATGAGACTTCGTCTCTCATACTTTGTTATTATGAAGGACCAGTCCCTGGATAAGAATATCATGCTGGAGGGTCAGCAAATAAAACGAAGATCTCCGTAATGGTTAGAGTTTTGTGTCAACTTGACTAGGCTAGAGTTTCCAGAAGTTTGGCAATTGGGATTGCTTATTTCCATGGTGATGAAACCTAATACAGGCATAGTTAACTCTGATAAGTGGCTATGAGCAGCCAATCAATTAAAGGATGCTTCCTTGAGGGTGTTGCCTGCTCCCAATATAATGAACACACTGGAGGGACTAGGGCTCTCTCTTCTGCTGGGGACCTGGTTCTCTGCAATTGTAAGCCATTCCCTTGATAATAAACTTCTCTTTATATATATATATATGTGTGTGTGTGTGTGTGTGTGTGTGTGTGTGTGTGTTTTACTGAATTTGTTTCTCTAGATATTTCTGGCCTAAGATACACGGTACTGAGAGAGTGGGATTCTAGAGAAACAAAACCATAGGGATGAATTTTCTACATTGGTTCTCAAGTCTGACTAATTTTAAAGACACTGATACACTGATATATGGTGGAGGCATGTTTGAGTTTACTCCTCTTTTCTCCTGTGGAGTCAGAGGAAGTCACACATTGTCCCAATTGTTTAAGCAGTTAGAACTGTGACAGGATGCATTACAATGGCTCCAGACCTAAGAAATTATGAGGTTTTTGTAAAAAAATGAATGAAGGGGCCTGGAATAAAATACTTAGAGAAGGAGGGGGAGTCACAGCTTCTGGAGTTGCCTGCAGTGAATGACTCACTGGTTCAAAAAGGTGGCTGATCAGGATCTAGGCCTACTGGAATCCATCCATCCCACCAGAGGCCCAAGCCATATGCATATGAATAGGGTTAGTTCAAGGGAGAAGAAAAGATGGAATTTGAGTGTTTTAAAACGTTTGTGTGTAAAATAGACATACATGGGTGATGGAAATGAATATTGGAGACTATCATTACAGAGAGGTTGTTAGCCCATCTACAGCTTATACTTGATTGGATTTGCTTAAAATGGAGTTAGAATTTGCCTGGAAAAATGGGCTTCTAGATTTATGCCTTTGTGTGGACTGTGGGTTAATGCACCAGCCTCTTGAACTGCAAGGTCGCTATGGGTCAGCACTGACACCATGGCACTTCCTAACAACAACTTGTTCTTGTTAAGTGCCGTTGAGTCGGTTCTGACCCATAGTGACCCTGTATAGGGTTTCCGAGGCTGTAAATCCTTATGGGAGCAGAAAGCCTCATCTTTCTCCCATGGAGCAGCTGGTAGTTTCGAACCACTGACCTTAAGGTTCGCAGCCCAATTCGTAACCACTACTCTACCAGAGCTCCTTAACAACAACTAGAGTATGGAGTTTAGGTGGAATCCTGAGCCCCACCCAGATTCTTCAGATTTGGGGCATTTGAATTTGAAAAGACATGCAGATCAACTGAGAACTGCTGGGTGAACAGGAGATTTGTGATTGAAAGAAAGCAGAGAAAAAGTCAGTTTGGCATTTTGAGTTTCAGAAGCATCAAGGCTAGAAGTTGGATGATCAGAGAAAACCCCCTTGTGAGACTGAAAGTTAAAGGGAACCTGAGCTATCTGCTTGCTGGTGACCACCTGGATCTACTTGTGAGTGGAATTGGGGGAGAGACAGCAATGAAGACACAGGTTGAGTTTGGACATGTTCTATTGACACCCGTTGACCTTGAGATGAGGTGAGAAGGAAGACTGACTGGTCTGAAGTTTAAGGAGTTGTGTGAACTCCTGAACTCACAGGCACTGACCTAGCCCCTGAGGACCAAGGCTGAGAGTGAAGGTGCCAGCTGGAGTGAAGTTCAGGGAGGTGTGTGTGAACTCCCAAACTTGCCGCTGGTACTCATTTGACCTGGCTTGGATTTCTAGGACTATGTACAAGAACCTGACCTGATGAAGATGAAGATGTTTGATACTCTGAGCAGGTATAAAGGTTATTGATGAAGTTGCTCAAAATTCCAATTGGAATGGAACATTCTTCAGACCAAGGAACATGCTTGTCTCCTCAGTGAACGGGGTTGATTGCTGTTGTTAAATGCCATAGAGATGGTTCTGACCCATAACAACCCAGCATATGGTTTCTGTGGAGCAGCAAGTGAACTTGAACCATCAACTTGGTGGTTCAAACTGACTTTGTAGTCCAGTGTATTAACCCACAGCATCACAATTTATATATTGTCTATCAAAAATAAGGGGACAATAAAAGGCATGGGTGTGCTTATTTTTAGAATGAAGGGGTATGGTAGATTTCCCCCCTGAATAGTTTCCCTCTTTTCCGGATAGACTCTTGGCTCTCTCTTCCTCTGGGGATCTGGGACTCTGCAATTGTAAGCCATTTTCTTGATAATAAACTGTATATATATAAAGAAGTTTATGTTTTACTGGTTTTGTTTCTCTAGAAAACCTTGCCTAAGACAATCTCCAATGAGATGGATTGTCACAGTGACAAAAACTATGGACTCAAACATAACAAGGATTGTAGAATGGTGCAGAACAGGTAGTGGTCTGTTGTGTTTTGCATAGATTCACTACAAGTTAGAACCAACTCAATGGCACTGAACAGCAAAGAATGTACAATACTTTATAACTACTTTATAGAGAAAGCAATTATTCACCTCAACATTCAATACCAAAGAACTATATTTTTGACATTAAGCACTACACAATGTAAAAAAAAGTTAAGAAATAGAAAATTATATTCCTTGCAATGCTGAAATGCTTTATGTAAAACCATTCAGTAAAATGAGCCACAGCAAAGAAAGTATCTATTGTTTTATTAATCTTAAAAGTTTATTATTACATTATATGAAGAGGTTTCAAAAAGTTTGTGGAAAACTAGAATTAAAACATAATGGGAATTTCCCAAGAAAATTTTGAAGCCCCTTTGTATAATGATATTCTTTAGTTTTGCACATTGTTTTTTAAAAAAATTGTAATGGTAGTTTTACATGTATTTTCACAGTGACTCTATGCATTAGATACTGAATTACCCAGTGCTAACAGATAATGGGAACTGAAGATAGAAGTAGCTAGCTAACTTACCCAAGTTCTCACATGGAAGAGTATTAGTGTAGTGACTAATCTTGAGCAGATATGTAACTCTCCAAATTTTGCTATAAATATATTCTTGAACGTAAGTTCCCCAAGAGCTAGGACTTTGTAACTGTATCCCTAGTTTGGGGATAAAAAGATACTGAACTACTTACTGAATGAATATATTTGAGCCCAAGACTTTGTGAATCAGGCTATTGTACGCTCAACAATCACAGCAAGCTCTATAGTACCATTGTTAAATGCCATCCAGTTGGTTCTGACTCATAGTGACCCTGTATAGGATTTCAGAGGAGCGATAGTGGATTTGAACAACCAGCCTTGTAGTTAGCAGTCCAATGCTCATCCTATAGTGCCATACCAAGACTCCTGTATAATAATAAAAGATATGAAAAGAGATACTTGAAATATTTGATATGTTTAAACGCTTGCTTCAACAACCAGGAACTTATTTAGCTGCACATGCATTATATAACAATACCATTATCAGCAACTTAAATACATTAGGAAATTACCAGTAATTTTCAAATGCATAACATTCCCTTAGATATTTCATTTTCTAAATGTGAAAAAATCAAGAATGTAATATAAAAGTCATGAATACTGAAAAAATTCAGAGAGCAACAGACTATTAGGAAAATATAAAATGCAAAAACAATATAAATGTGAAAGCAAAGCAATGTTAAACACAACCCCAAAGTTGGAAAATATGATCTCAATTTCATACTGTTGGAATGAATTCAAATAGACCCTAAAGAGTATAAGAAAACAAGAAGGACTCTAATAACGTAATAATTTACATAAGATGATTTTAAAAATAATAACTGTAAAAAGCCATAGATATTATTAATCTTTCTTTAGCATATTAAACTGAAATTTATAAAAATACTCAGTAAGTTGACATACTAATAAATCTTTATTAAAGAGCATCTGAATGATTTCATATAGAACCCTCTTTAGGATTTTTTTTTCTTTTTTTCATTTAAATGTATTAATTGCCCTCACAATAATCAAGAGATTGAGAGATTAAACCAGAAATAAGCATTTAATAGAACATGAGAACGTTTGTTTCTTTCAAATCAGCTAGCTCAGTCATTTATAACAAATATTTCAATACACACATAATTAATAAGAATTAAATCCCATAATATGAAAATAAGTCATACACCTTGAATCCTATGATATATGTCGTAGTTTATTATTGCAAATATTTTGCTTTTTCTCTTTTAACAACGTTGTTGCTGTTAAGTGCTGTCGAGTCAGTTCCAACTCACAGCAACCCAGTAGATGGTTTTCAAGGAGCGATTGGTGAGTTTGAACTGCCTACCTTGCATATCTGCTTTTATCCTACAGTGCCACACCAGAAGTCCAGCAATATAATAAATTAATAAATATATTAATTTCTCTCTCTGCCCTCCCCCCCATGATTATATATATATATATATTATGTGTGTGTGTGTGTGTGTGTGTGCGCACATGAGTGTCTGGAGTCTTGGTGTGGCACTGTGGGATAAAGCACTGGATCACAAGTCAAATTGAACCAAAAGGTCGGCGGTTCAAATTCATCACTTGTTCATTGGAAACCATACAGGGTCAGTATGAGTGGTGGAGTATTCGTGTGGCACTGTAGTATAAGCACTAGACTACTAATCAAAAGGTTGGTGGCTCAAATGCACCAGCCACTCCTTGGAAACTCTATAAGTTAAAATCAACTTAATGGTTATTGTTGTTAAGTGCCATCGAGTTGATTCCGACCCATAGCGACCCTGTATAGGGTTTCCAAGCAGCAGCTGGTGAGCTTGAACCGCTGACCTTGCAGTTCAAACAGCTTTGCAGTCTGGCGCATCAATCCACAGCACCACACCAGGACTCCAACTCAATGGTACTTAACAACAAATATGTATTTTTTATGTATCCTTATAATTGCTTGAATCTTGCATCTCAGTAGCATATAACTGAATACTAACTTCAAAATGTAAAAAAAAAAAAAAAAAGTATTTCACCATTTCTGGAATACATTTTATTTAAAAGGTTATTTTTAACCACATGAAACATTTGTTATTATCACTTAAAATATAATAATAATATTGCATCTGATTAGAAGCATATTACTTCTATAGAATGTTGATTTGGAAAAAGAAAGCCAATTCAAGTAAAGATATGCTGTCTATAAAAGAAAATGTTCACATAAGAAAAGGATTAAGCCATAACATATAATGATGAATGATCAAAAGAAACCTTGAAATTTAATTTTATGAGAAAAAAAGAAGAAAATGAAAGTATGAATTGATTTCCCTTAATCACTCTTAAATATTTTGGATCTTTAACTTAATCACCAACGACAGACCCCTGGAGCTTTCTAGAAGTTAAGTACACAGAATACAATAAAAAGGAAACAGAAATAAAATAAAATAATGGGATAACCCAGCACTAATGGATGCAAAAACTTTTGTTTAAAGCAGTGTTTCCAAGGAGCACACTGACTATTATCTTTGTAGAAGGTACGGGAAGTCTTTTATTCCATTTTGTGATGAACAATTATAGTGTTCCTTCCATCAAGCTTACAATAGGAATCCACTTGGTTCTTCTCCATGTGGCCCAGTGTCTAGATTACTTCTATTCTTATAAACTTTGTCTGGTTCTTGTTTACTTATATGTTTTTTACACATTTGTTTTTTAAATAGATTAGAATATGTTAGTTGAAGTAAGAGAATGTTGTTATAAAGGAAATACAAACAGGCATTGAATAGCAAACTCATAATGGTTAAGAAATGGATCATTACAAAAGATTGGCAGTTGGAAACCACTGGTGGCTCTGTAGGAGAAAGACCTGGAGAGCTACTTCTATAAAGTTAGAGCCTAGGAAACCCTCATTACTGAGATACTCAATGGCACATTATAACAAAAACAACAACCCTACAGTACTGAATAGGAATGCCCTATAGGTTTTCTAGGCTGTATTGAGTACTGAATGTACGAAGTATGAATCTGGGAAAATTGCAAGTTGTAAAAAATGAAATGGACCACATAAACATTGACATCTTAGGCATTAGTGAGCTGAAATTGACTGGTACTGGCCATTCTGAATCTGATGACCACATGGTTTACTATGTCGGAAATGACAAATTGAAGAGGAATGATGTTAGATTCATTGTCAAAAAGAACATATCCAGATCAGTCATGAGGTACAACACTGTCTGTGATAGGATAATATCCATGTCCCTCCAGGGAAGCCCAATTAATACCAGTATTATTCAAATTTACGCACCAACCACTAAAGCCAGTTAGAATGAAATAGAAGAATTCTACCAACTTCTTCAATCTGAAACTGATCAAACATACAATCAGGATGTATCGATCATTACTGGTGATTGGAATGCAAAGGTTGGGAGCAAAGAGGAAGGACCAGTAGTTGGAAAATATGGCCTTGGTGATAAAAATGATGCTGGAGATTGCATGATAGAATTCTGCAAAACCAATGATTTGTTCATTTCAAATACCTTCTTTACACAGCATAACAGATGACTATACACATGGACCTCACCGGATGGAATACACAGAAATCAAATTGACTACATCTGCAGAGAGAGATGATAGAAAAGCTCCATGTCATCAGTCAAAGCAAGGCCAGGGGCAGACTATGGAACAGACCATCAATTACTCATATGCAAATGCAACCTGAAGCTGAAGAAAAAGAAAACCTGTCCACAAGAGCCAAAGTATGACCTTGGGTATATCCCACCTGAATTTCGAGATACTGTAAAGAACAGATTTGATACATTAAACACTAAAGACCAAAGACCAGAAGAGTTGTGGGATGACATGAAGAACATCATACAGGAAGAAAGCAAAAAGTCAATGAGAAGACAAGAAAGAAGGAAAAGGTCAAAATGGATGTCAGACAAGACACTGAAACTTGCTGTCCAGCGTAGAGATGCTAAAGCAAATGGAAGACATGAGGAGGTCCAAGAGCTGAACAGAAAAATTTAAAGATCAGCTGGAGAATATAAAGCCAAATATTACAACAAAATGTGCAAATATCTGGAATCAGAAAACCAAAAAGAAAGAACATGCTCAGCATTTCTCAAGATGGGAAATATAAAGAAAAAATTCAAGCCTCAACTTTCATTATTGAAAGATTCTCTGGGAAAATTATTGAATGATGCAGAAAGTATCAAGAGAAGATGGAAG
>NW_006408519.1:18336699-18344585 GCF_000296735.1 Chrysochloris asiatica | reverse complement strand
AAGGTGGATGGTCAGAGAAAAAGAGGAAGACCCCCAATGAGATGGATTGGCCAAGTGGCAGCATCGATGGACTCAAGCATGGCAACAGTAGTGAGATTTGCCCAGGATCAGGCAGTGTTTCGTTTTGCTGTGTGTAGGGTCACTATGAGTCCGTACAGACTCGATGGCACCTAACAACAATAACAAGTGTGTTCAGCACCTTTTTATGGGCTTATTTTCTGCTCATGTTCTTTGCTGTAGTTTTCAACCTAGACAGTTTGTTCATATATTTATTGATTTTATTATTTTGTGATTCATGGATTCTTATGGATGTTCTTTATTTAATAAATATTTGCCAAACTTTAGACCACTAAGATGTTCTCCAATATTTTCATCTAGAAATTTCATAATTTTGCACTTGCATGTATGTCTATAATTCCTTTTTAATATGTTTTTTGTATATGTCCAAAAATGTTGCTACAAAATTATAGAAACCTATATTAAACAGAAATTTCAACATGTGAAGTCATTTTTTTGAGCTATGCTCCATCTTGGTCTATATAATTCTGAAGGTAGTGTTTCCACTAACCCTTTCTTGAAGAATTCTAAACTGTGCTGTTTAAACCTCATCAAAATGGCAGAAGGGACACGAGTTGTTTTCCTTTTTGAGTTCCTTCGATTTTTGGAAAGAAAAATAAATCTGAAGGAGCATGAACAGGGTTGTAGGGCTGATGGAATAAGATTTCCCAGTGAACCTCTCATAACCTTTGCTACCCTTGAAGACTTATTAGGCGCATTGTTGTGACGAGGACTAAAGCCTATGGTATAATATTCCTGCCCTTTTTCTCAACAATGCAGTTTTCAGTTTTCTTAAAACTTCTTCATAATCAATTCCTAGGCTCATCCTTTGGCATTCCATCATGAATACTTCTTTGGAATCTCCAAAACTCTGCTGCCATAATGGCTTGAACTGAGCCATCTGCCTTGAATTTATCCCAGTAGGTTACCTTAGAGGTCAATGTTTTGATTAGGACATTTTAAATTTTTTTGAAGGTACACTAACGAGACACAAACAAGTATATTACTGAGAGAACTTGTCTGCAATCAGTGGTTGATTACATACACATGTTTAACATGTTTGTTTGGAATAAATCTGTGCATGTATGAATCTGAACCCTAGTTGCAATATGCTTTGATTTACATTCACATTGTGTGATGTAAGTTGTCAAGGTTCCTTTCCAGTCACAAAAATATCTGCTTTTTCCAGCAGTATTTTTTACTTATCTTGGCATTTTGGTTCATATAAATGAACCATATAAACACTCAGACTCTCTTTACCCCAATACGATACTATCATTATACTAGAAGTCCCAAGTTCAAGAAATTTATACTAAGGCTCATAATATTCAAATTGCTTGCAATTGGAAATAAATAGAAAAATTTAAGAGCAGCTAAAGAAAATCACACATTTCATAATGACCAAAAAGGTTTAAAATATCTGGGATTAGATTTGGATAGCAGGTAGTGTTGCCACTCATGATAACAAGTTGAAAAATAAATGAGGTGATAAAATATAGACATTCATTCATTCAGCAATTCACTTGTTTACTTATTTGGTTGTTGTTGTTGTTAAGTGCCATTGAGTTGGTCCCGACTCACAGAGACCCTCTATAGGATTTCTGAGGAGCAGCTGGTGAGTTTGAACCACCGAACCACTGACCTTGCTTTCTAGTACTTATCTACAGAACCACACTTCTATCTCATTTTATACTTATATAATTCAGTATTTGCTAGAAACTTGGTACTTCTTTGTTGTTTGTTGTTAAGTGCTGTAGAGTCAATTTCAACCCTTAGAGACCCTGTATAGGCTTTCCAAGGTGTGGCTGGTGAGCCTGAACCTCTATTGCAGTTCAGATGGGTTTGCAGTCTAGTGCATTAACCCATAGCACCACACAAGGACTCCTGGTACTTCTTTAGGTTCTGTACATATCAAAACTGTTGAGTTCTTAGCACTAGAAAATACTATAATGTAGGAAGGAAGTGAACTTACTGTTTTAAAATGTTGATCTATAAAGAGAATATAACTTCAATAGTAGTTAGAAAACCACATATATTTTGTAGAATGGTAGAACAGCAAATACTTTCACATACTGAGTTAAAAAAAATACTTTCAGAAAGAAGACGCACTGACAAGGATGATTGTTGTTGTTATATTGATGTTGTTGTTGGGTTTCTGAGTAACAGTTGGTGAGCTTGAACCTCCGACCTTGCAGTTCAAACTGACTTTACAGTTCAGTGTGCATGGGTCTTGTTTCTGAGATGATATAAAGGATAGATACAATTTTTGAAGTAACTGTCTCTGAAATTTTTTAAAGTGATACTCATATAACTTTTTCTTCTATGCTTTCATTTTGATTTAATTCAAAAATTTAATTAAGGACTATATACATGAAACACACTAATACAGTTCATTTGAGGAAGATTATCTCCGCATGAAATATTGTAAGGTTTTCAACAATGTAAGTATAACCATGTAGCTACATTTTCTAAGCAGAATATGTTTAGTCCACAGGTTGATTATTTTTATTTCAAAGTTAAGGTTTATCACAGAAAATAGAACTTCAAAATTTGAAAAGACCTTAGAGAATATTTCTTATCCCTCAAAAAATCTTAAAGTACATTTAATTGGAATGTTTAGACAGGAGGATTGTCAAACATTTCTTTGTACTTTCTGTGTCTGTTTCAAAAATTGTTCATCATTTCTCAATCTTCTATCTACAAATTAAGTCTATTGGATATTCTTTTTGTATCTTCTTCAAAGTTACTGAGTTTAAATGAAAGCTTAAAAGCAGATGTCTAATGGTAGTTCATATATTGCTGTTGTTTATAAGTGCCGATGAATCGATAATTCAAGCATTGTTGTTGTTGTTGCTAAGTGCCATCCTGTTGGTTCAGACTCCTAGTGATTCTGTATATGGCTTCCAACGAGTGACTGGTGAGTTTGAATCTCTGTCCTTGTACTTCAAACAGACATTGCGCTACAGTGCTTATCCTACAGAGCCACACCAGAATATTATTTTGTCCTTAATATTGCCGTTAAAATGCAGAAAGATAGGCACTTACTTTTTAGAAAGACAGAAAATAGCTAATTTAGACATTTAGAACAATCTAAGAATAAATTCAATAATGTTATATTGGTTAACTTATTTTTATGCAGATAATGAACACCTTGTAGTTTTAGTCAACTGCACAACCCTCCCTACCCCATCTGTTTTTATAAGCTGGCCATGCCATGCATTATGTGTGTTGAGAGCGCTAATTTCAAAACAACAACAGCATCAACCAAACAATGCTATGAAACCTCAAGTAGGAATATCTGTAATCAATTAGGAAAAAACCCCAAAAGAATAGAAAAGATAATCTTACTGTTTGTAATAATATATCATCACTTGGATTTATCTTTGCATACAGTAAAATTTAATGATACCAGGTGATTTTCTAATAAAGTGAAGGAAATATTACTTTAATTTCGTCTGTTGGAATTCCCCTGCTCCGAACACCATAATTTTATCTATTGAACAAACAAATGTAAGTTTATTGAATAGTGTGTGTTGTTGTTGTTAAGTGCCGTTGAGTCAGTTCTGACTCATAGTGATCCTGTATAGGTTTCCAAGGCATAGCTGGTGAGCTTGAACCACCAGCTTTGAGGTTCAAACCAACCTGCAGTCCAGCGCATTAACCCACAGTGTCACACCAGGACTAATATATGGAAGATGAGCTTGTTAGACATTTATAGGGTTTTGGTCTGGAATTAGATGGTGTAAGACCTATCTTTAAATCGGGGGACTGATAGGGATTAGGCACATTTTATGACATAAGAATTCTTTGAAAACATGCTTTTGACCCAAGTTATCAATCTTTTATCCCTCAAAAAGAAAAATTGTTTTCCAGACAAGTAAATATTTTTTCCCTGTTGGTTTATAGAAATCTCTTGAGGCTAAAGTGATTTAGTGTTACATATCGACTTGACTAAACTATGATTCTCAGCAGTTTACAGACACTGGACTGGTTGCTTTTGAATATTGAAACATAATGTAGTCATGGTCCTTTCCGTGATGTGATCTGATGTGATCAGTTAATTAGTTGAAAGGGGTGTTCCTGCCATTACAGAAATGGTTGTTCTGGCAAAGCTGGTTTTCTTTCTCCACCATGTCAACTACTTGCTGTCAACATTCAGTTCCTGGGAAGTAAGCCTGCTGCCTCAACTAAGAATTTGAGAATCACTAGCCCCCAGAATTGGGGAGCCACTTCCTTTAAGTAAATATTTCCATACGTATCAGTGGTTTTGTGCCTCTAGAAATCCCAGACTAAGAACCTCCTGGGGGGGAAAAAAAAATTAAAACATGTTTAAAGGTAGTATCAATTTCCAGTCTTTGTAGTTGAAAATAATCTTAGTTATTTAAAGTAATTAATCAGGTGGAAAGATACTTCTTGTTGTTAAGAGTTTCAGACTTAAGTGATACATATAGAAACTTGGGGGTACTATAAAGTCTCAATTACTAAATGGGCTGTGCTTTACTTGGGACACTAATTGGGAATCCAAATTCCTCTTTCAATTACTATTTAGCATTTTACCTTAACTAGTTGTTGTTGTTGTTAAGTGCCTTCTTGTCAATTCTAACTCATAACAACCCTGTATATGAATGAGCAACTGGTGGGTTTGAACCACCAACCTATGGTTAGCAGTCTAGTACTTATCCTACAATACCACACCAGGACTCCTATATTTAATGAATACTAGACTGTCCCTATGAAATCCTGGTGAGGTGCTGTAGGATAAGCACTGGACTTCTGAATGCAAGGTTAAAACCCACTAGTTGCTCCTCAGAAACCCTATACAGGGTTTCTATGGGTCGGGACCAACTTGATAGTACTTAACAGTAACAACAACGTAGGATTAAAGGATGAAATAAATAAATACAGCTTGTGCATATTGTAATAGTTGAGTTTGTCCACATGCAGTGGGCATTTTGTAATGCATTTTCAAAAGTGAGGTGGCTTTTACAGGTACCACAGTCTTTAAGTGCTTGCTTTTGCTAGGCAAAAATTTGGACTCGACTTAGTTAATTTTATCAAAATTAGGCCCCAATAATCATTTTAAGGCTGTTCGAGGCAGCAAGTAATTCTTCTGGTCTGCTCTGGGTTATTTTCCAGTCATAATACAATTTACAGGTTGACTAGTTCTTTCCTTGAGTAGGCGCTGAAAGACTAAGGATTCATTAGTTTTGAAAATGACTCCTAATTTTTCCTTGCCCTCAGCATGTGCAGTATCATTGCCTGTGGAGTTAAGAAGCAACAATTATTTCATCATTTTGAGCTCAAATTCCACCATTTTTATCCTTCCACAAGGTCAGAGTTGGACAGCAAGAAGCATTAAAGCTTTCCTATATTTTCCTTAAGCAAGTAACACTGGATTTTCTGTGCAACACTGTATTAACAATTATTAACAGGATAAAATAAAATTGCTTCTGTTTCTACATTTGGAAGAGAAAATATCTTCAAACTAACATATACTACTAGCTTTCTTATTCATGAGAGAAAGATGAGGCTTTCTGCTCCCATTAAGATTTATGGTCTTGACAACAAGGTCGCTATGAGTTAGAACTGACTGGGTGGCACTTAACAGCAACAACAATGTCTATCCGGGTATGGTGCTGGAAGATAAGCACTGGACTGTTGGCCCCAACTTGACATTTCAAACCCACAAGTCACTCCTTGGAAACCCTCTACAGGGTTGCTATGAGTTGGAACCAATTTGATGGCACATAACCACTACCACCATAAGTTTTCTAATAGAAGATTTTAGTTGTTGTTATTAAGTGCCATCAAGTTGGTTCTGACTCATAGTGACTCTTTGTAGGGTTTCTGAGAAGCTACTGGTGGGTTTGAACCCCCAGCCATGTAGTTCAAATAGACCTTGAGATCCAGTGCTTAATCCTGTAGCACCAAAACAGGATTTCACTAGAAGACCAGTAGGACATTAAGCTAGAGGTCAGCTAGAACTTGGTTCTAATAACCTGATTCTGTTACGTGTTCATGTCAAAAAAATATATAGAGAGTTGTCTTTAAATATTTTCCAGAAATTTTAACCATATCCTAATCACATTTGGACTTCGTGTGTGTGTGTTAGACTTTAGTAAAAATTTTATAAAGGAAATATATGGAGCTTTATGTCACAGACCACAGACTAAGTAACTTCATAAATTCATATTCACATTCATGCTGTTGCTCACAAACAGTACTCTGACATCAGCAGACACTCTGCTTAAGGTTACCATGGTCCATGGAGACATTTTATTGCCCATTTAATATTACATGAGCACAATGAAAATCCCCCTTGAATTCAATCATTATCAGGGAAGAAAGTGGATAGTGGCAAAAGGATTATTTTGAGCTCCCCCTATGTGTTTAGCATTTTATTCTCCTGGCTTAAAAAAAGAAAATAATTTTATTAAAATAAGAATATTGCTGTCTGTCTCAAAACAATTTAAATTTTCACAAGAAAGTAAACAGAAAATCTATCCTACTGACATCTTTCCAGTTTGCTTTTCTAATTCTTGTGAAAGATTGATGTTTGGGAGTGTATGCTTCTTTTGTCTTTAATTAGATAGTCAACCTAGAATCATGGTGGTGGTAGTGATGGTTGTGTGCCTTGGGAATTCTATGGAGTAATTCTACTCATTTCTATATGGTCATTATGAGTTGGAATTGACTAGAAGGCAATAGATTCATTTCATCTTGGGGTTTAGATCATGAAATAATTTAATATTCCAAAATATAATCACTATCTGCCTTTCCTCATGTTTTTCTGATTCTCAGTCCCAAACAATGGTGGCTTACTTGGAGATTTCTTTTCAAAATGCAGTCTGTAGCATCTTTTTCTCAAATCATTCCTTAACTTGGAGTATCTTTACCCTACAGTCCTATCTTCTATTTCCAGAAGACAAGTGACACACTGAAGATTTTAAAGCACTACCACCAAATTGGAATCCTGGTGTGGAGTTGTGGGTTAATGCACTGAACATCAAGGTCAGTTTGAACAGTAAGGTTGGCAGTTCCAGCTCATCAGTCGCTCTTCAGAAACCCTAATAGGTTGCTATGAGTCAGAAACAACTCAACGGCACTTAACAACAACAACAACAACAACAAACACCAAATTGAGAATGTGTAATTAAATTCTCAAAACAAACATGACCACTCCATAATCATGCACCAACTTTCTTATGCAATAGTATTTTACTAACAAAATATGTAATCTCAAAATTAGATACATTCTGTATATATTCTCTAAATTTCTGTTACAAAACTTTGTAGAAAAGACCTAGTATTATAAGGGAGAAAAAGAGAATTAAAAGTATGACAGATACAAAATTAATAATAAACAGAAGAACAAAAATAAATGTTTGCTGTTCTGAGTACACCACCATGTATATTGTTAAAAACTCAATGGGGAGAAATTCTGTCAAGAGGATAATTATCTAGTGAAGATTGCTTTCAACTGGGGAACAAAAAAACCACTCTAAATTGAACTCTTCTCCTTCTAGGATAATATGGAACAATCATACCTTGTGGTAATTATTTTTTTTATTTGCAAAGGTGGGATCTCCAGACCTTTGGGTATTTTGAGGTTACCTTCTTCTCGTCTGTGTCTCCCCTAGGCATTGAAAATATTAATGCATTAATTTGCCTTTATTATTGAGAAGTAGGCAACTGGTTTTCAGGGTTGAATTTGGCTGGGTGTGTTTAGAAGCAGAATCCATATAATCTCTACTAGTGGCATAAGACATATTAAAAAAAACACTCAGTCATTTTTTTCCTACATCTACATAGTGGAAGATGAATTATGC
>NW_006408519.1:18335135-18336539 GCF_000296735.1 Chrysochloris asiatica | reverse complement strand
AGGCTTTCTACTCCCGTAAAGATTTACACCCTCGGAAACCCTGTACAGGGTCACTATGGGTCGGAACCGACTCGATGGCACATAACAACAACAACAACAACATATAATAAAGTTATATTTGAGCTCTTTTGGCAGTACTTTCCATTCTCCTATGTGATTTGAAATCAGAATTCTCACAATCCTTTCTTTTTTTTTTTTTTCCTGAATTGGAGCAAATAATTGTGATTACATAATATATCATTTGTGTATCTGCAAATATTTGACAGCTGCTCCTTGGAAACCCTATACAGGGTCGTTATGAGTTGGAACCAGCTCAAAGGCACTTAATGACAACAACAACATGGATACAAAGATTTCGATGAAGGCTGTATGTCTGACATAATGAGTTTCAGCGTTTTCTTTAACCTCATTGCTATTTCTTTTTATATAACTCTATTCACTATACTAAATCTTTGATATAGGTTCATTTCTCATGTGTACTAGTGTCACTTTTTAGCTTTAAAAGAAACTTAAATTGTTCTGAGGCTGTTCCACCTATTCACCTGTGATGACTAGCCAACTAGAGGCCAAGTGTATATTGCCGTGGTGGTGGTGATGGTTATGTACCATTGAGTTGGTTCTGACTTTGTAGTGATCGTGTATAGAGTTTTCAAGGCTGGAGATCTTTACAGGAGCAGAAAGCCTCATCTTCTTCCCCCAGAACTGCTGGTAGTTTCCAACTGCTGACCTTGAGATTAGCAGCCAGATTCATAACCACTACCATATCAGAGCTCCTTGCATATTGCCATGGTGGTGATGGTGAGGGAGTATTGTTTAATTATAGGTGGAACTGTAGGATAAGCAACGGACTACTAACTACAAGGTGGGTAGTTCAAACCTACCAGCTGCTCCTCAAAAATCATATACAATGTTGCTATGTTGTTGTTGTTGTTAGGTGCCATCGAATCAGCACAGCAGAATGAAACAATGTCTGATCCTGGGCCAACCTCAGTACTGTTGCCACACTAAAGTCCATCGATGCTGCCACCCAGCCAATCCATATCTTTGGGGGTCTTCTTCTTTTTCTCTGACCCTCAATCTTACCAAGCATGATATTATTCTCTAGCAACTGTTCCCTCCTGACAACATGTCCAAAGTATGAGAGACGAAGTTTGGTCATCTTGGTCTCTAAGGAGCACTCTGGCTGCACTTCTTCCAAAACCCATCTATTGGTTCTTTTGGCAGCCCATGGCACTTTTAATATTCTCTTCCAACACCATAATTCAAAGACATCAATTCTTCTACGATCTTCCTTATTCACTCTCTAGCTTTCTCATGCACATGAGGTTATTGAAAATACTATGGCTTGGGTCAGGCACACCTTAGTCCTCAAGCTGACATCTTTGCTCTTCAACACTTTAAAAA
>NW_006408519.1:18323725-18334936 GCF_000296735.1 Chrysochloris asiatica | reverse complement strand
CTGTGCTCTTTGATCTTCATCAGTAAATGTTTTAAGTCCTCTTCATTTTCAGCAAGCATAGCCCTCAGAATCACAGCAACTGAAGCCACCACAGCACGACAGACAGATGAGTGGTGGCCGTTTGGTTTTATGTGGAAACTGTCACTTTAAATTTCGAGGAGATCTGTGCGCACGCGTAGTAGAACTCTCCAGGGGTGGGGGGTGAGGTATCCATTCACTCAGGTATCCCCTCTAGTTACCAGAATGGAGGTGCACAGTCAGGGAGCGACCAGTGAACAATGGATAGATACCAAAAAGAATGTCCACACCTGTATCTCCTAGGTTCTGTCAGGCGTTCGTGGCTGCTGTGATCCTTCCCCCACTTGTTTTCTCCCGAGATGGCGGCTCTGGGAATAGCTGAACGTCTTGAATTAGAAAGCAAAGGATTTCTTGATTCTCCTACAAATTCCCCTAGCTGTAAGTCTTCCAATCTTCTAAATATTCCTTTATATGTGGTTCAGAGTTCCAGCACCATCCCCTGAGCCTGCTTGGCCCAGTATTCTGGGTTGTTATTGCTATGGGTTGGAACTAATTCGATGGCACAACAACACTCTACAAGCTATGAGTTGGAACTGAGCAACAACAACATTCTATAAACACTTGAATAGTATCTGAAAGATGCAGTTTGAAACCCACCAGCTACTTCACTGGAGAAAGATGTGGCAGGCTGCTTCTGTAAAGATTGCAGCCTTGGAAACGCGTTTGGAGTAGTTCTGCTTTGAATCTACCCAATAGCAACAGGTATGGCTTTTGGTTTTGTGTAAACTCTTGACTCTCTGAGTTATTTGCAAGGGATTGACACTTTCTGATCTTTGTGGCTTCATGTTTGTTTGTGGTCTGGTCAAGTTCTATTATGGTTCTGTTTTGTCTATGACCTTTTCCTCATTAGTTTCAATAGTAGTTGGAAATTTGTTTTTGTATTCTTTGTTGGTAGAAATGAGGATCTAATCAGTTGAGTGAGAGAAGAAAGAGATATCATTTGTTGATTTTTTTTTTGTTGTTGTTGATGTTGCTGTACATATAATTTGTCTATTTGTGAAGTCAAATCAATTTAGAAGGTTTTTCATGACCACTGAACAAAAGTACAGTTAATTAAATATGAAACATCATACTATCAGACAGGGGCCCTATCTTTCCTCTGAGTATTGTTTCCTATAAGTCAAATGTTGTTCAAATGCACCAGCCACACCTCAGAAATCCTATATTGGGTCCCTATGATTCAGAACCGACTCAACGGCACTTAACAACAACTACACCATAAGCCACAAGTTAGAAATTGAGTCTTCTGATATAACAGTAGGAAAGACTATTAAAGACTGATACTGGAAATACAGGTCTTGGGAACAAACATTGCACTGACACCTCCTAGAAATATATCAAATTACACTATGGCACTGAGTAATAATTTCCATGGCTCTAGTGCTGTAAAATAAGCATTGGACTACTAACCAAAAGGTCAATGGTTCAAATCCACTAGCTGCTCCTCAGAAACCCTCTGCAGTATAACTGAGTCAGGATCATCTTGAAATCACTTACCAACAATACTATTTAGTCCAGCCATAGATATCTTCATAAAAGCATATTGCTGGCCCAATTAAATAATAAATTTCATAACACAGTATAAACTGATTAAAGAACTGTATAACTACAGTTAGTTAATTTTCTTGCAAACCTGTTGGTATTGCTTTTGAGTATCTATTTTCTGATAGGCAAATGAGGAGGTGCTTTTTCTTTGTTCTTTATCTTTAACTCACAAATTAATAGACTATACTTTTGCAAAAAAGAGAAAAAACATTTAAAAATATTATATATAATTCTCACTGACCAGTCAGGACTTAAAAAGTAAATATTTTACTGTGCGTCCTTCATCCTCATGGAAATATAATCATTCAAAATGGTTCAAACAGAATTTTTTCTCAATTTTAAGAGGACATAATTAGACAAATTAATTGTGAAATTAAAGGCACATGCATCATCCTTGAAAATGCCACTTCCATAGTCAGGTGAGAAGAGGCCATCACTAAGATCAAGGATTGTTCTTCACATGTGAACCAATGTCTGCAAAGGCCTCTCAAAAAATCGTTACTTGTTCTATGACTTAGGGAATCCAAGCCTCACAGGTGCTAAAAGAGGTAACTTCTTAGCAGGCCAGGAAACTTAACAAATCTTGGTGAGCTCAACAAAAAAGAAAATAATAAATCTTCTTTAAAATACAATTCTAGATTTCTTGTAAAGCTCCATAGAGACATTATGTTCCGGCCTACAAGTTTCTTAAAACACACAGAAACGAAAACCCCTAATGCAAACCCCCAAAACAAACAAACAAAAAAACCCCATAAAAACAAACCCACTGACCCATTGCCATTGAGTTGATTCCAACTCATACTGACCTTGTAGGATATGATAGAACTGCCCTAGGGTTCTCAGACTGACAACTTTCTCCTGCCCTTAATACCAAAGGGATCTACAATTGTTGATCAATATGAGGAAGTTTATGGTGCTGTTGCTGTGGGTTAAAGTGCCAGACTGCAAAGCCGTTTGAACTGCAAGGTTGATGGCTCAAGTTTACCTATACAGTGTCACTATGGGTCAGAACCGACTTGATGGCACTTAATAACAACAACATAAGTATCTAATATTCTATTTACTATTGATTAAAATATTTTATAACTCCCTAAGGTAGAGGTTGGAGTCCTGGTGTGGCGCTGTGGGTTAATGCGCCAGACTGCAAAGCCGTTTGAACTGCAAGGTTGGTGGTTCAAGCTCACCAGCTGCTCCTTGGAAACCCTATGCAGGGTCGCTATGGGTCAGAATCGACTTGATGGCACTTAACAACAACAAGGTAGAGGTTAACTTATAGAAAGTTAAAAGAAATTAAGCAATTAAAAAATATTTCAGTTTAATAGAATAGATTATCCTAAGATTATAATTATTGCCACACTCTATAGTATTTTAAATAGTTTTGTATGTGACCTAATAATGCTATTCTAACAAAAATACTTTCCCTGGTTGAATATATAAATCACAACTTCTCAAAAATCCTTTGAACCATTATCATCTTATTATATCCCTCAGGCTATTAATTTATAAATTATTATTTGTGTCAGAGTCCTCATGTAGCGCTGTTTATTTTATATATTCATGACAGTTCTGTTTCTAACGTTTGGAAAGCATATTCACACACAAGATGTTTGTCTTATCTTGTTAATAGTTTCTGGATAGTTTATTGAATGTATGGCTTTATACACTATTTAATCTGTCATATTTCTGTAATACAAATTCTACTTCTATCTTGTTAATTCATTAATTTCTCTGAACAATATTGATGGGATAGAAAGATAAATGCATTTTTTATCGACCCAATTACTTCTTCAGTTCCTTCAGAGTGCATTTCTTAGCAACCTGGGAGAAAGACAAACAGCAGGGTGAGGCCAGTCTGCACATTTTAACAGTTCACTTGGTTTTCTTATACTCTGAACTCAAGATGTAGAATGAGGAGTAACCTAGGGACTGAGAGAAATGGTGCATCTCTAATCAGTCTTAGATAAAACTTTTTAAACTTCTTTTCTCCAAAGGTGCTATAGGTTATAATATAACCTTATTGATGTACAACATTTTGTGAACATACTATTCCTTCCCAGTATGTGTTTTATTGCAGAAAGGGAAACAGATGCTTTTTAGCAGTTCACATCTAAGTTCATAATTCAGCTGCAATTGTCTTTGACAGAGACTCTAGTTTAGAAATTTGCAGCCCTGAATGCACATCTGATTTCTGTGCTTTATTAATTAATTTATTTATTTATTTATTGCTTGAGCTTCATCTCAGACCTAATAGGTCACTATTTCCAGGATGTATGCTCAGGGAAGGTTTATTTAAAAAGAAGTTTCATAAGATTACCCTGATGATTTGAAGGCTCAAAACTGGATTTAGTTCCACAATTCTCATATTGGGATTCAACAAAGTACTTGTGGTACTTATATTAAAAATACAGTTTTTGTACTCCACCCAAAATATTTTAAATGGGATAAACAAACAAACAAACAAACAAACAAAAAAACAAGAGAAGAGGATTGGGCATTTTTTAGAAACACTGAACTAATAATTTTACATTTACTTATAGAGTTATTTCTCAAAAACTTATGTATTATCCCAAACCACAAAAAAGACAATTCTTATGTCCTATCAGAGGATAATGGAGTCCTGCTGTGGCGCTGTGGGCTAATGCATCAGATGGGAAAGTCATTTGAACTGCAAGGTCGGTGGTTCAAGCTCACCAGCTGCTCCTTGGAAACAGGGTCGCTATGCAGGCTGGCTATGGGTCTTATCCACTCTAAGGCACTTAACAACATCAGTGGATAACATGTGACAAAGGATCAAAGATGGAATTCTTCTTTACTGTAAGCTGTTTTGCATTCTTTTTCAAATTCCTCGAAGACCTTAGAACCTATGGATTTAATCCAGTGTAAATTAACTCCTTCTCCCCTGCCCAATTTCTCTTTCAAACAAAACAGCACTACTTAGGACTTTGCATTTTTCTAGTCTCTTAAAGTGATAGCATTTTTTATTTGACCATAAGATAAGAGGCTCCCAAAAGAGTTGCTGATTATATTAGCAGTTAATCATCTAATGATTTCATTCTCTTTAGCTTTGCAGACAAATTGCAGTGTTGCCTGTATTTCCTGGTGTCAGTGTGAAGTTTGACCTTTGCTGTAATTCGTTAGGTGTGGGACTGTTGGCCCACAGGAGACTATACTTGTAAGGCGAGGGCTCATCTGGGATAAATACTCATCAAAATGTAAAAACATCATTTCCTCCCAACGGAAAATGGCAATGAGCAGCATAACAGGGAAGAGGCATAGCTAGCTGTCAGAACCAACTAAGCTGGAAAAATTCTTTAAAAGAGAATTGTATGCTAGAATAGGGCCTTAAAAAGGAATAAAAACCCAAACAAACTCTGTTGCTGAGAAAAGAGCTTTTGAAATTTTAAACTTGGAGAGAAATAGACAAGTTGATACAAATTAAAATAATTCTAAGATATCATGGAGGTAGCAACTATAATAAGCAATTACTACTTCGAGGTATGTGGGGGTGAGGGAAAACTTGGAAGCTTATAGGAAGATAACCCATGGTTTAAAAATCAAAGGAGGAGGAGGCACTGCACGGCTAACATAGCTGTCTCTGAACTTGGAATAGGGGATTGGGGGCTGGAACAGGGAAATGGGAAGTTACTGAAAAAGCAGAACAAAACTCAGATATACATACATTCCAAATCTGCAAATAAGAGAAAATACAGAATTTTGATTATGTTTTACGTGGTGTGGAATGAAAATGTAATGCAAACATCTTACTTAAATAGTTTATTTCTGTCTCTGACATATTACGTTTGACCTCCCCACATAAAAGGTGTTTCTGATTTTTATGGCAATACAGAAATATATATTGCTACAAAGCTATGTTCTGTTACAAACCTAGGTTCAGAAGTCTAGGCATGGTTTGACTGTGTCCTCTGTTCAGGATTACACAATATTACAAATAAAGCATAGGCTAGTGATCATCAAGGTTCTCTTCCAAGCTCCCTGGTTGCAGGCAGAATTCAGTTTCTTGTGACACTACACTGAGCCCACAGCTCTTAGTTATTGCTTACAGTTTCTTGCTTTGTGGCTTTCTGTACAATATTGCACTATTTTCCAAGGACAGTGTGGGGAAACTCTTAAGTTTCTTCTTTAAGGAAAGCCTGGATCCGTTTTCAAAGGGCTCACTTGATTACATCATACTCCCATGATGTCATCTCGCTCTTGATTAACTCAAAGTTAGATTATAAGGAACCTTAATTTTATCTGTAATATCCCTTCATCTTTGCCATATTCTGTTGGTGAGAAGCAAGTCACAGATTCCACCTTCACCAAAGCAAAAGAAATTATACAAGGGCTTGTACACTAGGGTGCAGGAATCTTTGGAGACATGTTGGAAAGTTTTGCTATATACCGTAAGTAGCTTTGATATATATGATGAAATCACCTATCTCTTGAAAAATGGATGCTAAACAAAAAACTTGCACAAATACTGAAAGTTCAAGGAAGACTAATCTTTTATAAATATAATATGTAGATAAAACTATGATTACTCTTTGGATGTTGGTGATAAATTTTACCATTGCTATAGGCTTGGAAGACATGATGATAGTCTATGTACCCAGTCTTTGGAGGATAACAAAATGATGACTGTTGGGGTGGCGCTGGAGGATCAGCACTGGATTGCGAACCACAAGGTCGGCAGTTCAAACACATGAGCTGTTCTGTGAAACCCTATACAGGGTCACTATGTTGGAACCGACTTGATGGCACTTAACAGTAACCATTATTTTTAAACAGAATAAGGAATAATTCTGTCCTTGGTCAGTCAATATATTTATTTCTCAATAATCTGACACCCTATATAAAGACATTTTAGTTTCAAAAGAACAATTTTTTACAAAAAATTTGGAGAAACATTGTAAGTTATGCATTTATGAATGTGATAATAGTTTTTTAACAAAAGATACTGAAGTTATACTGCCTAAAGATTTTGAAAGAAACTATTTCTTGCATTATTTTCACATTCTACTCAGTTTCTGAATATAATCAGAAGCATTCTCATTCAACAATGTTAAAAATGAGCACAGAATATATATCTAGGTTCTGTTATTTTATCACTGTTTTCCATTTACTAGCAAATGTAGCTGCCTTATTAAACTTTTGTTTCTTAGATTTTTAAAATAAATTATGTTAGAGAATCATATTATCTCTGTATATTTCTTTATGTTTGACTTAAATTGCTAACATATTTTAAGTTTGAAAAAATTTAAATTTCTGTAAGCCAAACGCTAAGAACCATTTCAAACAGCACCTTCACTACTGTTTGGGGATATTATTGTTTTTGTTAAGTGTCTTTGAGTTGGTTCAGACCCATAGCAACGCTGTATAGGGTTTCTGTAGAGCAGCTGGAAGGCTTCAACTGCCGACCTTGTGGTTCAAGCTGACTTTGCAGTCCTGTGTACTAACCCATAGTGCCATACCAGCATTCCTCTGAGGTATTATGTTGTTGTTGTTGTTAAAGGGTCATCGAGTCAATTCTGACCCATAGGGTTTCCAAGGAGCAGCTGGTGAGCTTGAACCACCAACCTTGTAGTTCAAATGACTTTGCAGTCTGACACATTAACCCACAGCACCACATCAGGACTCCATTTTGCCTATAGAATCCTCCAATATTGTAATTATAAGTGTAAATAAATGAAGTTTGATCTTATTAAATAGAAATACTAAATTGTAACTCTGTTGTTTTTCCAAATATCCTCCACTAGGTCTATACAGTTGTGATAGTGGTGTTTCAAAATGTGCTGAACTGCAAGGTCAATTTGAAAAGCAAGGTCAGAAGTTCAAATCCACCAGCTGCTCATCAGAAACCCTATGAAGAGTCACTGTGGGTTGGAACTGACTCAATAGCACTTAACAACAACAACAACAAACCTTCCCTGTAGAAGTCTGTGCTCTTCCATTTATAGCACATCAAAAAAACCCGTCTGGGCATCCTTGGGGAACTCAGATCACGTTCCTTTGCAATGTTCTTTGAGTTTTGCTAGCAAACGTAAGTCTGAAAGGGCAAGATCAGGGAAACAGGGTGGATTGTATAAGTTTTCCCAAGAAAATTTTCTTAGGACAATCTTGCTACCCTCAAAGAATGAGCAAGTGCACTGCTGTAACGAGAAACAATTTGACAAAACTTTCCTGGCCCTTTTCTCACCAATGCAGTATTTAGTTTTCTGAAAACTTCTTCCTAATTAGCCCTTGAATCATCCTGTGTCCTATGAGAAAATCTATCAAGATTATCTGTTTGGGATGCCAAAAAAACAGTCACTGTGTCTTCACAGCTGACCTCCCTGCCTTGATTTTAACCGACTTAGCAGATTCCCTCAGAAGCCACCGTTTTTATTAGACATTTGTGAAGGCACCCTAATGAGACTAAGACAAGCGTATAATTGAGAAAAGGTATCTTCACCCATATTGATATTGCAGAGATATGTTTAAGCACATTTTGTTTGGAATAAACCCATGCATGTATGAATGGAGTCCTGATGTGGTGCTGTAGGATAAGGGCTGCTGACTAAAAGGTTGGTGACTCAAACCCACCAGTCTCGCCTTGAAAACACTATACAGGTTTGCTGTGAGTCAGAACTGACTGGACAGCACTTAACAGCAACAACAACAAAGTATAAACTAGACTCTTGTTTGTTATTGTTATATGCCGTGGAGCTGGTTCCTTATTATTTTGTCTTACCCTCATACTTAGAGTAGCAGTACATTTTGGATGCAAGAGACAGAAATCCATTTCAAGCTGGCATAAGCAAAACAGAGAACACATTGCTTTATGAAATGCTAATTCCTAGAGATTGTTGTTAATTTCAAGTAAAGGTGATCTAATAATCAAAATGATATTTATAAGATACTAAGTATCTCTATATGTTTCTCTGCTTTCCTCAGCCCATTGATTTTATCCTCAAAAAGACACTTTCTTATGATTGCAAGAGGTATTTCAGTAGTGTACAGTTTCTTATATGGAATATGAGGAGCTTTCAAAAAGATTATGGAAAAATAAAATGAAAAGATAATGAAAATTTCTATGAGCTTTTTGAAACCTCTTCATACATTTGTGGTCCTTAGAGTACATGGCTGCGAAGAGAAGAGGTAACTTTCTGTTCTCCAAAACCTAAGTCAATGAATTAACCAAAGTGTCTAGTGGTTATGGAATAATCTGATGGCACACCCATTTGGGGGGTGGGTTTGGGGCCGGGGAAGCAAGCCAAAGAATTTACAGTCCCACAAGAATAATGTATAATATAGGAGTAGCAACTTTCAAAAGAAACATAAATAGAAGGTCTATTATTATTTGTAGACCAATTTATTCTGGCTAGACAAAGACAAAAACACTGCCAAAGTCATTAATAACAGTAACCTATATCAATACTTAAGGACCTCTGGTAGTGTAGTGGTTACGAATCAGGCTGCTATCTTCAGGGTCAGCAGTTCGAGACTACCAGCTGTTCCGTGGGAGAAAGATGAGGCTTTCTGCTCCCGTAAAGATTTATAGCCTTGGAAACCCTGTATGTGGTCACTATAAGTCGGAACTGACTCTATGGCACTTAACAACAACAAAAACAGCATAGCAATACTTATGGTGGTTATGGTGTACATTTACAGTAGAAAGAACCCCTGGTAGTGTAGTGGGTTAAGCCTTGGGCTGTTAACTACAAATTCAATAGTTAAACCCACCAGTAACTCTAGGAGTGAAAGATGATGCTATCTTCTCCTGAATCTCCAGTTGCAGAACCCCTTAGGAGCAGTGGACTATAGTGTCACTGTGAGTCAGAGTATGTTCAATGTTAGGGGTTTGGGTTTTCATTAATAATGGAACACAGTAACAATTTACTAAAAGCCATTCTAATAGTGCATTGAAGCAATAGCTAATACACTCACTCATCACTTATCGATCTGATTAAGTTCCAGAGAGTAGGTCATTATGTTAATCTCAGCCTTAGGCAAAAGTGGAGGATGACCATATCTAATAACAAAATTGAGACTCACTACATTATTACACAGCTGCCAAATCACTGATAATTATGGTCCAGCCAAGTTGAAACATAACCTTATCCATTATAGATAACTTTACTCGCACTCTAGACTCTTACTTTGGTGTTTGTTACAGCTAGATGTCGTTAAGTGCTGTCAAGTTGATTCTAACTCAGAGAGACCTTATGTACAACAGAACGAGACACCACCAAGCCCTGCATCATCCTCACGATTTACTGCTATGCTTGAATCCATTGTTAATGACATAGTGCCAACTCATCTCACTGGAAATCTTCCTTTTCTCTCTGTTTCTCCACTTTACCAAGAATGATGTCCTTCACCAGGGACTGGTTTCTCATGATAGTATGTCCAATGTTTGAGTGATAAAGTCTGGTCATCCTGGCTTCTAAGGAAAATTCTAGTGGTACTTCTTTCAAAACAGATTTGTTAGTTCTTCTAGCAGTCCAGGGGTACCTTTAATATTCTGCAACATCGTAAGTCAAATGTATCAGTTCTTCTATAATCTTTCTTATTCGTTATCCAATTTTCACATGCATATGAGGCTATTGGAAATGCCAAGGCTTGAATCAGGTGCATGTTATTCATTAAGTGAACATATTTACTCTTTAACACTTTATAGAGGTCTTGTGCAGCAGATTTGCCTAAAGCAATAAGTCATCTTATTTTTTGACCACGGCTTCCATGAGTGTTGAAGGTGGATCTACGCAAAGTGAAATCTTTGACAACTTCAGTCTTTTCTCCATTTAGTATGATGTCACTTATTGGTCCAGTTGTGAGAACATTGTTTTCTTTACATTGAGTTGCAACCCATATCAAATCTACAAGTATTTTAAGTTATCTTTGTTTTCAGCAAGCAAGGTTGTATCATCTGCATATTGAAGGTTGTTAATGAGTCTTCCTCCAATTCTGATGCCAAGTTTTTCTTAATATAATCCATATTCTTAGATTATGTGCCCAACATATAGATTTAATAACTATGGTGAAAGAATACAACCCTGGCACACACCTTTCTTGATTTTAAACCATTCAGTCTTCTCTTGCTCTGCTCTAACAACTATCTCTTGGTCAATGTACAACTTCCACATAAGCATGAAGTGATCCAGAATACTCCTTCTGCACAGTGTTGTCCATAGCTTGTCATGATCTACACAGTTGAAGGCCTTTACATAGTCGATAAAGCACAGGGAAACATCTTTCTGGTATTCTCTGCTTTCAACAGTGATCCATCTGACATCAGCAATGATATCCTTCATTCTAAATCTTCATCTGAATCCAGCTTGAACATCTGGCAGGTACCTGTCAATGTAAGGCATAGTTGACTTCATCTTTCTCTCACAAAAAGGATGGTGAGTTTAAATCACTGGCCTTGCAGTTAGCAACCTAAAACTTAATCCATTATGCTACCGTTGTTAAGTGTGGTGAGTCAGTTCCTTATATTTCTCCCTCAGATAGACTGTTGGGTTTGAACTACCAATCTTGTGGTTAGCAGTCCAGTGCTTATTTTACAGTGCCACTAGTGTTCTTTCTAATCTTATGCTGTAGTTGTGA
>NW_006408519.1:18292306-18321213 GCF_000296735.1 Chrysochloris asiatica | reverse complement strand
TCCCAAGCCTGCCCACCAGTGATGGATCCACCCTGGCTTTGGGGTGCCTCATTGTCTCCCTTCTTCTGTTTGTCTGTGTGTTCTTTTGCTATCCCTATCGCCGCTGGATCTCCCCTCCTCGTGCACCAAACACTCATGACAACTATGTCGAGGGAAAACCCTGACACCAAAACATTTTACATTAAATTTTATGAATGCAGATAAAGCTGTCTGGGGCTAGAAATTTGATTACATAGAATGTTAGATAAAAAGCTAAAAATTAGTGAGTTAACCATTCAACTTAAAAACATTTAGACCTTTTATGCAAAAGTATAAATAAGGCAAAAGAATGATCATATGGCATTTCTATATTATAATGGAACTTAGTCTAACAGACTCACTCCCAACATATTTAATTTTCTAGAAGAGTACATAATATTTACTATGCTTTAGGGTCTCTAAAGTCTCTAAAGTTACACATTTATTTGTAGATTTTTGTTCAGAGAAATAGAAATAATTTGTTTAGTAGAAAATATAATCTGAAGTGTTACACTTTTAGTGTAACATTGGACATGGTGTGGTGCCGTGGATTAATGTGCCAGACTGCAAAGTCATTTGAACTGCAAGGTCGGCAGTTTAAATTCACCAGCTGCTCCTCAGAAACCCTATGCAGGGTCGCCATGGGTCGGAACCAACTCAATGGCACTTAACAACAACAACAACATTGGACATTAATCAGTTCTGTGTTTAAACAATTTAGCATACCTATTTCATCATGCTTTTCATGGCTAACTAAAATGCTTTCTGAGCTAGTTTTAATATCCTGTTGGTATCTTCTTAAACAATTTAAATGAATCTTAGATGTGGGTTTTTTTTTTTTTTTCTGTTATTTGAGAATAATGATTTTAACTTTGTCAGATTACACTCGCAGGGAAATTAGAAACCTGGCAAATAAAACAAAAACTACTCTGGAGAAAGCAAGTAATAAAAATAAAGTCAGCAAAAAATGGATAAGAAAACATTTTTAAAATGTATGAAACAGGATAGACTAAGCAAGAAATCAATCATCAAATCAATTTCTATATACTAAGACCAAGAGTACTGGAGAGTTACTTCTGCAACAAATAATTTTATATGTTTCTGAAACTCTTGTGTTTTGAAAAATTATATACTAAAAAGAAAATAATAATATGGATATAGAAAAATTAGAATAAAGGGCAAATCATTCAAATCTTGTAAAATTTTATAACTAGAGTATTAACAAAATCAATGACATTTTAAACAAAATATTGATTAGGGTTATATTGAGTCAGTTCTGAGTCATGAGTATCCTCTGGTTATAGATAGTTATCTATTCATCCTCACAATTGTTGTGTTGAGCACATTTTTAAAGTCATTTTGTCAATTCATCTCGTGAGTGTCTTCTTTCTCACTGACCTTTTCCAGAGACTATTCCCTCCTGATAACATGACCAAAATACCTAAGATGAATTTTTACCATTCCTCACTTCTAAGGAGCATCCTGGCCATACTTCTTTTAAGACAGATTTGTTTGTTCTTCAAGACATATTCAATACTCTTTGCTAACACCGTAACTCAAAGATATAGATTATTCTTTGGTCTTCTTTCTTCATTGTTCAGTTTTCATATGCATATAAGGCTTGGTTCAGGTACACTTCAGTCCTAAAAGTGATATCTAACATTTTAAAGAGGCTTTTGCATCCGATTTGCCCAATGCTATGCATCATTTATTTCTTTACTGCTGTTTCCATGGGCATTGATTATGGATCCAAGTAAAATGAAACTGTGACACTTCAAACTTTTCCCTGTTTATCATGATTTTATTTAATGGTACAGTTGTGGGGATTTTTGTTTTCTTTATGTTGAGGAGTAATCTATACTGAAGGCTGTAGTCATTGATCTTCATCAGTATGTACTTCAAGTCCTGATTGCTTTCAGCAAGAGGTTATGTTGTCTGCATATTGCCTGTTGTTAAAGAATCTTCCTCTAATCCTGATGCGTGTTCTTCATACAGTTCACTTTTTTGGATTATTTGTTCAGCATGTAGATTAAATAAATATGGCTAAATTATACCAGCTTGATGCTCATCCTTTTTAAAAAAAATTTATTTTAAAGCACACAAATTCCCTTGTTCTGTTTGAAAAACTGTCTCCTATTCTAGATATAGGTTCTATATGAACAAATTAAGTGTGTTGGAATTCAAATTCTTTGAAAAGTTATCCTTTGTTTGTTGTGATCCACAAAGTCAAATACAATATTAATATGATTATAACAACATACCAAATTTTTATAATAGCAAAACTAGAGCACAGAAGTGTTGGGTTTTTTTTCAGTTTTTTTAACCTGATGAATGATGTAAGGATAATCTGGTCTACTCAATTAGGGGGACAGTGTGATAGAGCTCTCTTTATTACACAGGTAAAGGAAAAATCTGTTAACTCACACACACACGCACAAATAAATAATAAAACAAATCTAAAAGCACTAACTAGAGATAGATGTTCTGGTTCATTGTATCAAATATTTTTATTTTGCGTTAGTGTAGAAAAGCTTACAAGTCCCCCTCTTTTTTTTTTTTTTTTTAATGTTATCACCTTCTTTGATTAATAAACTTAACTAAGTAAAAAACAAAAACAAAAAAACACAACTTAATAATAACAATTAAGAATAAATAAATAAATACATACATACATACATAAATATATACATACATACATAAATAAATAAATAAGGAGCTCTGGTAGCGTAGTGGTTACGAATGGGGCTGTGAACTGCAAGGTCAGCAGTTTGAAACTACCAGCTGCTCTGCAAGAGTAAGATGAGGCTTTCTGCTCCAGTAAAGATTTACAGTTCAGTGCCTTATCCCGAGCCACCACACCACACTTTCCTGGCAGAAAGACTAAAAATCATAAAATGACAACTAACCTCAAATCAATTTATAGAGTCAGTGGAATTAAAAAAAAAGAAAAAAATATGTAATTTTATTGGTTTGTTGTTGTTGTTTCTATAGTATTTGGAAAACTAAACACAAATATATAGCAAAGGAAAAGATTCATGAAGTTACTGAGACCATTACTAAGGGGTTATTTTATCAAACAACAAGATGTTTTACAAAACTATTGTAGTGAAGCCATATTAGCACTGAAAAGGGGACATATTTACAATTGGAATGAATATATATTTCACTCAAAATGTAGTTTGTCAAACAATTCAAATTCTTAGGACAACAAACAGAACATATTTACAGACACTAGAGGGAGCTGAGGAGGCAAAAGTGAGGAAAATACATGTAAATACTCAGTCAAAATTAAAATGAATTCTTAACTTCCTCCTAAAAAACAAAAATCCAATCCAGATTTATATTGGATATATACTTGAATAATTATTCTGAAAATTACTAAAATGAAATATACTTTCCACATAAAGGAATTGAATTAAGACAAGTTTGAGAATGGATGGATTTGTAATGCCATCTTCTTTTGTCTCTACTGAACTTCTCCTTGTTCACTCTCATGTTGCAATATTTATTCAATTTAGTGAGAAGTTTTTAGAAGACTTGGTTATGGAATACTGCCTCTCATTGTTAGAAAATTTCATTTAAAACAAACACAAACTTCTAGGTAGCATTAAAAAGAATTGTTGTTGTTGTTAAGTGCCGTCGAGTCGGTTCCGACCCATAGCGACCCTGTACAGGATTTCCGAGGCTGTAAATCTTTAAGGGAGCAGAAAGCCTCATCTTTCTCCCGCGGAGCGGCTGGTAGTTTCGAACTGCTAACCTTAAGGTTCACAGCCTGATTCGTAACCACTACACTACCAGAGCTCCTTTAGCTCATTGAAAATTGAACATCTACTTAACAAATGCTGTTCCTAACTTATTTTCTAAAATTTTTGATGTATCAGAGATATCTCTTCTCAGATCATTAAAGTAGATGCTTTTTCATCAGAGAAGATAACTGTTTTTAACTTACTTAAACCATAAGTATGAAAGAAATATGATTAGAGATACTGTATGAGGTCATGAAAAAGCAGTGTTATGTATACACACTTTGAAGTATAATGAGATATAGGGGCCCAATTGTACCAAAGTGTTATCAAATCTAAGACAGAGGGAGGAATATGATGCGTTAGGCAACACACAGAATGATGAGTAATGACAAATCCCAAACTTGAGTTCAGGGCAGAATCTCCATGGAACAATATGTGTATTCAAAAACTATATGAAAAAGAAATAATGAGACATTTGTTGTTGTTAAGTACTATTGAGTTGGTTTTGACTCACAGTGACCCTGTCTAGGGTATCTGAGGAGTGGCTGGTAGGTTTAAACCAGTTAGCAGTCCATTGCTTATCCTATAGTGACATACCAGGACCCCATGAGACAAAAATCTTTAGAAATATATGTAATGATGATCACAAAAAACTTTATAAAGCATGAAACATATGTTCAATTTTATTCTATCTAAAATGAGAGGTGATTAAGGAATCCTGAGGAAAGTGACAGAATCAGGCCTAAATTTAAAATGTCTCTAACAATAATTTTAATGTCTGATATAATAGGACAAAAACCAAATTATGTTACAGGTGAGATATTATAGCTTACACCGATGAAGTGAAAATCATAAATGAACAAAATAGTTGAAATAAAAGGATAGGCAGATGATAGATGATAAGAAATCATTTTGATAAGAATTAGTGATTGGATATGAAACTTTGATTGCTAACTTGAGGATAATGTGCAATTCTTTGACTGGTCAGACAGAAAGCACACTTTTTAAAGAAATAAAACCCACATGATTAAATATGTGACCCTGCAGGGAGACAATAAGATGGCAGACTTGGCAGTAAGAACATACAAACCCTCTACAACAAAGATGAGGAAAACCAAATGAAATAGACACAGAGGATAGTCCTGGAACCCTGAGCTTCAGATGAAGGGATAGAGAAGTGGATTGAATGCTTCGTAAATGAGAAGCTGAACAGACAAGGCAATGAATGAAGCCAGATTGGTGACCTGTACTCACAGAACAGGTGTGACTAGAGACCTGGGTGACTCCCACTCTTGTACAGCCCAGTGAAGCTCCCACTCTCCTGGTGGTTGGAGCCACACTGAGGTGAATGCTGAAGTTGTGAGCCCCATCAAGGTGAGTGGGGAGTTATCCAAACCAATGCTGGTGCCTGGATTTAGAAGGACCCTGCTCCAAAACTGCAGAGCTAACCCTGACTAGCTCTGAACTATCCATAACTAGGAGAAGCAGCTGAACAGCTGTATAAAGGGGTAAACAAGGAGAAAGGTGATCTGTGCCGGCTGGCCAGGTGAGACTCAGCCATCATGAACGTTCATGAGTGGCTTTGAAAGAAGAAGGTAGTAGGTGGCACAGAGTCATATGACTTACTGGTGGAGGGAATTATGTGAACTTTTTTCTTGTGTTCCACATTAACCTGGTGACCAGACACACAGTCAGCCTCCATCTGCATGCACTTCTAGTGAATCTCCTGTTCTCTGGACAGTCAAAGCCAAGTCAAAGTGAATGAGTTGCTAGCAGTACCAACCCCATAACCTAGAACCAGACCTGTAAAGCTGATTCTGACCATTCCTTGACTAGTGTGACTTCTGGCCCTTGGCTGCCCTCTGAGACAGAAATATACTGATCCCCCAGTTGCTTTGGGGTCTGCACAAACTATTTCTGGATTGATTTCCTAGACCCGGCAACACCTAGCCCAATAGAAACTCCATATAGGGCAGGAGCGCCACTGTCTCATCATTTACCCACTAAATACACGAGGTCCTTGACTACCAGGAGATCCCAGAATATCACCTGTCTAGGTCTCACATCTGTCTAGGCTTTTTCTGTTCATTGTTTCTGTTTACTTATTCTTTCTTCCCTTTCTTTCTGTCTTTACCTACCCTTGCTTTTTTATCCTTTATAATTCTGCTTTCATGTTTTCTGCTTATTTCCCACCTGCTTCTTGTTTTCCTTTTTCATTTTTGATTTTCTATTGCTTTTTCTTTACTACTCTCAGATCTCTTTCCCCTTTACTTGTCTATTTCCCTAGCTGTGTTTAGTTCTTTTTTCTTTCTTTTTATTTTCTCTCCTGTTTTCACTTCCATAGTTTACCATTTTTTTCCCCTTTCCCTCTTTTCCCTTTTTTGCTTTCATTCTTTTTCTGGCTGCTGCCTGTCTTTTTTTAATTTACTATTTTATTTTTCACTGTTGATTGCTTGCTGGTTTTTTCCATATCTCTTATTTGTTTGTTTTCTCTTCTTGCCTTACCTGACAGGGGACAGCAACTACCCCCATACAGTCTTACCAAAACAGTATTCTCTATAACCCCACCCATGAGGCAATACCAACTACTATACACCAGATCAACAAGAGCCAACATTAGTCCAAACCACCCTAAACTGACTGCATGAATAGCAAACAAAGAACAGTGCACAGTTTCTTTAATCAAACCCACTAGGATGCAGTTGGTGAGTGTCTAAGTATGCACCGACATACAATTATTACTTAAATACAATTATAACAATACCACAGTATCTTGGAAGCAATAGACAATTTCTGTTCACATGGAGAATCAAGATAGAGTGGCTCAAACAAGTGACCAGTGGGCAAGGCTAGAAAATCATTTTGAGAGGAAAAGGGCATGGAAACTACCTGAAAAAGAATTTAAGAGAATAATATTTAGGTACCTCCACATGCTGGACAGAAAGGTCAAGGAAAACAAGAAAGAATTCAGCAAAACACTAAAGGAACAAGAAAACACAATAGATATAGAATTAAAGACAATAAAAAATCTGCAAAGATAAATCCAGAAGATAAATACTGAGACTTCAGAAATGAACAATGCATAGAAAGGGAAAAGGAGAAGGAATGAATCAATGGGAGCTTGACAATACATCTCTCATTATTGTAAGCTAGAAAAACAGTGAAAACCAAGAATGAAAAAATACAAAGAAAGCCTACAATTCATGTGGTACACCATAAAGAGGAAGAACTTAGGAGTAATTGGAAGCCTAGAACAGAAATAGACAAAGAAAAGCACAACAAATGATATCCAAAGGCCTATTGGAAGAAACTTCCTTAACATCATAAAAGATGAGAGGAGAAACACTCAAGACGCTAAATGAACCCCAAACAGGATAGACCTCAAAAGAAAATCACCAAGACATATCATAATCAAACTCTCTAAAATCAAAGATAAGAGAAGAATCCTGACTGCAGTTTAGGAAAAAGGAAAAGTTACCTATAATTGAGAACCAATAAGATTAAGCTCTGATTTGTCAGCAGAAATCACACAGGCAAGAAGACAGTGGGAAAATATATACAAGACTCTGAAAGAAAGAAAAAAATGCCTGTACCCAGTAAAACTGTTACTCAGATATAATAGTAAAATTAGAACATTTCCAATAAACAGAAATGAAAGGAATTTGCAGTAACTAGACCAACTTTATTAAAAATATTAACAGGAATCGTTTGGACTGACAACAACCTGAGATTGGCATACACCACAGCACCACCCAAATTCAGCCAGATACATGTCAGTATCAAATGTAAAAGAAACCTAGAAGGCCGAAAATGTCAATTTATAAGCAATACAACTATAAAGCAACCTATATTTAAGGAACTCTGGTAGCGTAGTGGTTATGAATTGGGCTACTAACCTCAGGGTCAGCAGTTTGAAACTATTAGCTGTTTCATGAGAGAAAGATGAGGCTTTCTGCTCCTGTAAAGATTTACAGCCTCAGAAACCCTGTACAGGGTCACTGTGAGTCGGAACCGACTCCACGGCACATAACAACAACAACAACAACATAGTAACATAACAGTGAAGCATGTTTCTCTTGTATGTCCATATAATTACATTCTTTCATATTCTTTAGAGAAAATTCTGCATTTTTTGTAGTCTCTTACAATTTTTGTATATTTTTTTTATTACAAATAATAAACATTGGACCAAGAAAATTTCACCTTAGTAACTTATTTAGTTTTACAACTCTAGATGTGTTTTTTGTTGTTGTTAATAAAAAACCTTGAGTGATATATAATACAGAAAAGTTATAATCATTAATTAATGTTAATTTAGAAATAATATAAACGTTGGAAAAATTTTTGGACCAATAAATAATTATATGAAAACTTTAGTTCAGATAACCTGATTTATACTGCTGATGTCTTAAACACTCTGAAAAGAATATAAAATGCATACATTTTTCATGTATGTTGATGCTGGAATCTTCCCTATTAATCTGACACACTGCTGTTGTTAAGTACCGTCAAATCAGTTTGGACCCATAGTGACCCTTTATAGGGTTTACAAGGAGTGGCTTGTGAGCTTGACCCACTGACATTGTTGTTCAAACTGACTTTGCATTCTAGTGCGTTAGGCAAATCCAACATTTCAGGATTATAGTCTTTTATGATATAAAGTAACTTGTGCATTTGTCCTATGTCATGGTTATTTTTATGTGTCAACATGACTAGTATGGTGCCCTATTGTTTGGTCCGACACTATTCTAGCTGTTTGGAAGTATTTTGTGTTTGTGATTAATATTTACAATCAGCAGAGTTTAAGTAAAGGAGATTACTCTTGATGTGAGTAGCCTTTACCCAATCAGTTGAAAGACTTTCAGAGCAAAAGTTGAGGTTTCCCAGAAGAGAAAGAATTGAGCCTCAAGATCATAACAAATATCGTGTAGGAATGAAGTACATAAGGTAACACAGGTGTTGCTAATAAGTATCTATTCTAAATGTGATGGACATTGATTACAGACTTTGGAATAAAGAGTGACACAATCAGGGACATTTAACTCCACCAGTCTTCAGAAATAGAGAATAAATAAGGAGAAAGAATAAAAAATAATAAGATACTACAGAAGCCAACCAAGGGCAAGAGGAGAATGGCTTGGAGTTTTGTTGTTGTTGTTAAGTGCCATTGAATCAATTACAACTCATAGTGATCCTGTACAGGACTTCCAAGGAACAGCTGGTGGGTTTGAACTGTCGAACTTGTGGTTAGCAGTCCATTGTTAACCTCTAGCACCAGACCAGGACTCCATAGGAATGAAATGGTTATAATCTCCATTTATTTTGAAGGAAAGTATAAATAGATTCACAGATGGATTAGACATAGAATGTTAGCAAAGGAAATATTTGAAATAAAATTCTAGATACTTTGGTTGGAACTAATAGTTAAATAGGGATCCTACACCAGGACTACTGGCCCATCTCTGAAGATCTGGATGTAGTTCAGGATTCTACCTATAGTCTTATGTATTGCAGAGGCTCCGCAGGAAGCCTCCTTCACTGGGCACTTTGTAGCCCCATTTTAGATATTCCAATCAGTTATAGGCAGAAGATGGACTTACAAGCTTTCTATGGTGATGTTTCTGGCTATTCCTTTCTCTCCCCCTCCAGTGTCTATTTTATAATATAATGCAAGGAAAACCAAGATCAGAAAGACAGCCAAGCATCTTAATATTGTTCCCCCTTTTCCCCATTCCAACCATGTCTCAATCTCTGTATCCCAGAGCCCTATTGTTCCCAGGTTTGCACAAGACCTTTTAAAGTGTTGAAGAGCAAAGATGTCAGCTTGAGGACTAAGCCATGGTATTTTCAATAACCTCATATGCATGAGAAAGCTGGACAGTGAATAAGGAAGACCGTAGAAGAATTGATGCCTTTGAATTATGGTGTTGGAGGAGAATATTAAAAGTGCCATGGGCTGCCAAAAGAACCAATAGATCCATTTTGGAAGAAGTGCAGCCAGAGTGCTCCTTGGAGGCCATGATGGCTAAAATTCGTCTCTCATACTTTGGATATATTGTCAGGAGGGAACAGTTGCTGGAGAAGGACATCATGTTTGGTTAAGATGGAGGGTCAGAGAAAAAGAGGAAGACCCCCAACGAGATGGATTGGCCAAGTGGCAGCATCGATGGACTCAAGCGTGGCAACGGTAGTGAAGTTGGCCCAGGATCGGGCAGTGTTTCATTCCGCTGTGCATAAGGTGGCTGTAGGTTGGTACCGACTCGATGGCACCTAACAACAACAAAATGCTTACTGATGAAGAACAAAGACTAAAGCTTTCAGTATGAATTTCACCTCAATGTAAATAAAACAAAAATACGACTGACCAATAAACAACATCATGAAAAATAGTGAAAAAATAGAAATGGTGAGAAACTTCATTTTCTATGGAACCACTGTCAACTCTCATGGAAGCAGTAGTCAAGAAATCAAGTGACGTAATGCATGGGGCAAATCTGTTACGCAAGACTTCTTTAAAGTTTAAGAGCAAAGATACCAGTTTGAGAACTAAGGTGCATCTGGCACAAGCAATAGTATTTTCAATAGCCTGATATGCATGTGAAAGTTGGATGATGAATAAGGAAGACCCTAGAAAATCAATTCACTTGAGTTATTGTGTTAGAAAAGAATATTAAATGTTCCCAGGACCACCAGAAGAACAAACAAATCTATGTTGGAACAGCTACAGCCAGAATGCTTGTTAGAAAACAGAATGACTAGACTTCATCTTTCATACTTCAGAGGGACCAATGTCTGGAGAAGGATGTCATGCTTGATGAAGTGGAAGGTCAGAGGACGACCCCTAATAAAATAGGGTGGTACAATGGCAGCAGTAATGGACTCCACCATAACAATTGTGAATATGATCGGGGCCAGGCAATGTTTCATTCTGTTGTGCATAGGATCCCTATGGGCCTGATACAACTTGACAGTACCTATCAACAAGAAAGTAGCAATTATATAAAAAGAATGAGATTTCAAACTTAAAATTAAAAGCAGTATTACATAGGTAGATGCAGTGTATAATTATTGCCACTAGAGGGAAATATGAGAGGGATTTAGGAGACTGAAAGTTTATTGTTATGGTTGTTGGTTGAACAAAGGATCCTGTGTGAATAAATTTTCTTAACAGCATGCTTACTTCAGGGGAAAAATGAAGCATAGAGTGTCTGAGAAAAAGCCATATTGTCAAGCTATATTGAAATAATTGTTTCTCAGCAAGGAACAAGATCTGTCAGGTGCTCAGGTTTAGACTCCCATACTCTATTGCCATATGCTTCAGTAAAACACATGATATTTTATCAAGTAGTTAAGAGGGATAAAAATGCATCAAAATAAATGTTTTAAGGTAAAAATAATATGATGGGTAGTGACTTAAAACCACAGTAATGAAAATAAAATAACTTTTAGCTAATGTCATCTTTTAACCCTAGAACTATAGCACAAGTAGTTGTTGAGGTAACTCTAAAAGAGTGAATTTATTCTTTCTGTGAGAATTAAAAAATAAGTACTAGAAAATTATTATTATAATTATGAGCATCATGTCTCCAAATGGCAATTACTCAAACAAAATAGTTTAGTAGACAAGAACATGGACAAATAATAGTGGCAAGTCTAGTTTGTCCTGCAATTCTGACGTTCTCTTATCTTTACCCTCTGATAATCACTTTTAATCTTTTTCTGGTAAAATGTCACGGTATATCTTCACTTCTTTGAACAAGTATACAGATATTTGCTGCTTACTTCACTTAGGAATCTAGCAGAATTTTTTTCCTTGATTTTCTTGTGTTTTTTTTTTTTTGCATTACAGTAAATCACCAAGGATTTGATTGACTTACTATGTATTTGAGTGCAAACAAATATGTTACATAGCTGTGACTATATATGTTTTTAATATAATTAAGAAAAAAAGCTAATATTTTAAAAAATATTATAAGATTATAAGAATTCATCAATGTGTTAGATTCCTGTGATCCCATTGCCTTTGTCTCTAAAGGTGGTCCTTTAATATTTTTTCCTGTTATCAATGAATTACAGCATCATTTGCACACTTGAACAATTTCAAACTCCAGAAATCAAAACCTTTCCTTTCCTTCACTTCCACAGTCAGTCTATTACTAATTCTGGTAAATAATCTCTCTAATTTCCATCAAATTCATTTGCTTCTCTTCAGGCATACCACACCCAGCTTGTTTTAAATTACCTCCAACCAGGATTAATGTAATAGCTCCTTAACTCAATGATTTGTATCTACTCTTACTGAATTAGAATCTCTTTTTTATTCATCCGGAGTGATATTTTAAAATTGCAAATCTAATGTGATTTGAGCCAGTTTTTAATCTTTCAAATTACTTGTAAAATTATACAAAAGTTAAGCCAACTTTGAAATTAAATAAAACATTTTAATCAAAAACTGATAGATTATAGTTAAATGAAAATTAAACCAAATTTGAAATTAAACAAAAATTCTTTATCAGAGACTTATGTTGCTGTTGTTTAGTGCTATTGAGTGAGTTCCAACTCATAGAGACTAAGTATAATGTTTCCAAGGAGCCCCTGGTGGGCTTGAATTGCCAAACTTTCAATTCAAACTGACCTTGTGCTCCAGTGCATTATCCTGTAGCACCACATGAGAACTCCATCACAGACTGTAAGTCCCTGAAAAATGTATTCTCCCAATATATCTAACCTCATTTTGTACCATGATAATTTTGTGGGGGAGAGGGCTAGTAGTTATACTGGGTTTCTTTGAGACTTTCACATTCAGTACGATTCTTCTTATTCTCTTAATTCCTTCCTCCCTTTGTTCATGGTATCTGTACTCTGATTTCTCTACTCCATCTTTATTTCTTCTATTAATATACCTTGATCACCATTAAAAAATTCCCCTTTATCCTAGTTTTTATCTGGTCAATGCTCATCTGTCAAAACATTTATATGAGTTAACTTTTACTTACTTTTTATTTGTGTCACTAAATGACTCTGTCTTTTGAGGTGTTTTGCCCATTTTATGCACACCAAGTTAATAATTTTTAGGCAAATGAATAAAACGGTGAATGGATATAAGTAATTGAATTATCACTTTAAAAATGTAGGTTAAAATATTAATTCCACTTTCCAGAGTGGAGAAAATTATAAAGCTAAAAAGGTTGACTTAGAAAAATAGAAAGCTAAAAAGGTTGAAGATAAAATAGGAATGAGCTAACTGTTGAGAAGTCAGTGTGGTGCTGTAGGATAAACACTGGACAGCTAACCGCAAGGTCACCATTTCAAACCCACCAATTGCTCTGAGAGAGAAAGTGAGGCTTTCTGCTCCCATGAAGATTACAGCCTCAGAAACCTTGTATAGGAGTTACTATGAGTTGGAATCAATGCCATGACAGTGGGTTTGCTAGAATCTTGCTGTGAAACTGATAAGCACTGGACTGCTAACCACAAGGTTGGCAGTTCAAACCCACCTATGCAGAACTACTATGAACCAAAATTGACTCTATGGCACTTAACAAGAACTCATGTATATCAGGAACAATGATCTAGCTTATGCTGAAATAGTCATTAATTGCAAATTCTAATTGATAAATTAATTAATTTCTCCCATTTGCATTCTATGTTAATTGTGAATTTGCTTCTCATTGCTCTAATTTTGGGATACAGTCTGATGGAGCTACCCGTGATCTGAAATACTGCTTATTTTTGTGGAAAAAGAAAAAGAGATTGTGTGTTCAATCAGACACTGGCTTATATAGTTTCCATTCATAAGTGACATACAATAATTGCCTCATATGTCAATGACCAAAGTAAGTCACATGTTCAATGGAGAAGGAAAATACATTCCTAACACATACCAAGAAGGGTTGTGTACCAGGGAAATATTTGAAGAAAACCAAAAATATATTTCCATAAAAGATATAAATTGTTACTATTGATAGGTGCCATGGAGTTGATTTCAACTCATAATGACCCTAAGTACAACAGAATGAAACACTGGTGGGTCTTGCACTATCCTCACAATTGTTGTTATGTCTGAGCCCTGTGTCCATTCATCTTATTGGGGATCTTCCTTTTTCTCATTAACGCTCCACTTTACCAAGCGTGATGTCCTTCCCAAGGGGCTGGTCCTTTCTGACAACATGTCCAAAGCAGGAGAGATGAAGTCTTAACGTTTTTGCTTTTAGGAAACAATCTGGCCTTGCTTCCTCTAAAACAAATTTCTTTGCTCTTCTGACAGTACATGGTACATTCAATATTATTTGCCAATACCATAATTGAAATGCAACAATTCTCTTACCGTCTTCCTTATTCGTGGTCCAGCTTTCACATCCATATGAGGCAATTGAAAAATACCACAGTTGGGTCAAATGCACCTCAGTCCTCAAAGTGATACCTTTGTTCCCTAACACTTTAAAGAGGTCTCTGGCAGCAGATTTGCCTAATGTAATATATCATTTGGTTTATCGACTAATATTTCCATGAGCATTAATTGTAAATCCAAATAAAGTCTTTGACAATTTCAGTCTTTTGTACATTGAGGTGCTCTCCATATTGGGGGCTGTTGTATTTGATCTTCATCTGTGAGTACTTCAAGTAGTTTTCAATTCCAAAAAATATTGTTGTATAATCTGCATATTGCAGGTTGTTAGTGAGTCTTCCTCTAATCTTCATGCCACATTCTTCTTCATATTATATAGTTTCTTAGATTATTGCTCAGCATACATTGTTGAATAAGTATGGGAAAGGCTACACTCCCGACACCCACTTTTTCTGAATTTAAAGCACTTTATTTACAGGTTCCTGACTGTTGGTATCAGGTAGTGTCAAGTGGTTCCAACTCATAGGGACCCTATGCACACAGAACAAAACACTGTCTGGTTCGGTGTCACCCTAACAATTATTACTACACTGAGCCCATTGCAGCTGCCACAGTGCCAGTCCATCATGGTTTTTTTTGAATCTTCCTCTTTTATGACTGACCCTCCACTTGACCAAGCATTTTGCCCTTCTCCAGGGACTGGTCCCTCCTTCAGTATGAGAAACAAAGTCTCACAATCCTTGCCACCAAGGAGCATTCTGGCAATACCTCTTCCAACACAGACCTGTATGTTCTTCTAGCAGTCCATGGTACTTTCAATATTCTTCTACAATACCATAATTCAAATGTATCAACAATTCTATAGTCTTCCATATTCATTATCCAACTTTCACATGCATATGATAATATGATATGACTGAAAATACCATGGGTTGGGACCGGTACAATTTAGTCCTCAAACTGATATCTTTGCTATTGAATATTTTAAAGTGGCCTTTTGTGGGAGATTTGCCTAGTACAATAAATACATCATTTGATTTCTTGATAGCTGCTTCCATGAATGTTGATTGTGGATCCCAGAAAAAATGAAATCATTGACAACTTGAAACTTTTTCCACTTATCATGATGCTATTTATTGGTGCATTTGTAAGGATTTGTTTTTGTTTTGTTTTTGTTTTTTCTTACTGACAGCTGTAGTCTTTGATCTTCATCAGTAAGTATTTTAAGTCCTCTTCACTTTCATCAAGCAAGTGTGTATCATCTGCATATCAGATAACATGCTTTCCTCCAATCCTGATAACATGCTTCTCTTCATAAAATTCTGCTTCTCAGCATACAAATTAAATAAGTATGGTGAAAGATTACAGTCCTTCTTATTTATAAACTATTCAGCATCCCCTTGTTTTGTTTAATCCTAATGAGTCCAATTAACTGTTTGGATATACCCCTTCTTCACAATGTTATCCATTGCTTATCATAATCCACACAGTCAAGAGACAGAATAGTCAATAAAGCACATGTAAATCTTTTCTGATAGTCTCTCTTTTCAGCCAAGATCCTTGTGATGTCAGCAATAATATTCTGAGTTCCACATCCTCTTCTGAATGAAGTTTGACTTTCTGGCTGGTCTCTGTTTATGTATTGTTGTAGCCAATTTTGAATTGTCTTCAGCAGAATTTTACTTTTATTTGATATTTACAATATTGTTCAATGATTTCTGCATACTGATGGGTCACCTCTCTTTGAAATGGGAATGAATATGAATCTCTTCCAATTGACTAGACCAGGTAGCTGTCTTCCACTTTGCTTGGCATAGTTGAGAAAGTGTCTCCTATGCTACATCAGTAAGTTGAAAAACTTAAATTTGTATTCTATCAGTTCCTTGAGCCTTTTTTTTTTTTAATGCCAATACTTTCAGTGCAACTTGAATTCTTCCTTCAGTATCAATGGTTCTTAATCACATGCTACCTTTTTGATAAAGTGATTGTGTATACCTTCTACCTTCTTTTGATGTTTTCTGCATTATTTAACATTTTGCCCATAGAATCCTTCAATATTGCAAGTTGAGGCTTACATTTTTTTTTCTTAAGTTCTTTCAGCTTGAGAAATGCTGAGCATGTTCTTCCCTTTTAGTTTACTAACAGTAGGCCTCTGCACATTTCTTTATAATACTTCTTTGTCTTCTCAAGCTGCCCTTTTTAATTTCTTCAACTTCAGCCTACACTAGCACATGAACAACTGATGGTCTCTTTCATAGTCAGTGCCTGGACATGTTTTGACTGATGATACTGATCTTTTCAACTGTCCCTTAATATTTGTTTTTGTTGTTTGTTTTAAGTACCATCGAATCAGCCCTGACCCATAGCGACCCTGTATAGGGTTTCCAAGAAGCAGCTGCTGAGCTTGAACCACTGATCTTGTTATTCAAACAGACTTTGCAGTCTGGTGCAGTAGTCTACAGGACCACACCAGGGCTCTTCTCTTAACATAGATGTAGTCATTTGGATTCCTCCATATCATATCTGGTGAGGTTGAAGTGTACAATGCCTTTTATTTTGTTTAAATTCACCTGTCAGTTTGTCCTACTGTGGTGGCTTGTGTGTTGCTGTGGTTCTGGAAGATATTCCATGGGTATTTTAAATACCATCAGGGTAACCCACAGTGGACAGGTTTCAGCTGAGCTTCCAGATGAAGACAGACTAGGAAGAAAGAGAGAAAAATACCTTTGGAATATTTAGTCACTGAAAATCTTATAAATAACAGTGGAACACATTCAGCACCAGGATATTGCATATAACATTATGATGAGGGGTAAAAACTGATGAGGAGCTCCAGAATATTCTGAAATATAGTGCTGGAAGATGAGCTCCTCAGGTTGGAAGGCACTCAAAATATGACTGGGAAACAGCTGCCTCCTCAACATAGAGTGTACCATGATGTTGCAAATGGAGTAAAGCCTTAGGGACCTTCATTCACTGATGGGGCACAACTCAAAATGAAGAGAAACAGCTGTAAACACCCATTATTAGAACATGGAGTGTACAAAGTGTGAATCTAGGAAAACTGGTAATTATCAAAAATGAAATGGAATGCATAAACAATGATGAGCTGAAATGGGCAGGGATTGGCTATTTTGAATCTGACAAAACACATGGCTTACTATACTGGGAATGACAAATTGAGGAAGAATGGCATCACATTCATCATCAAGAAGAACATATCAAGATCTGTATTGTAGTACAGCACTGTCTGTGATAGTATAATATCCATATGACTATAAGGAAGACCAGTTAATATCAGTATTTTTAACATTTATGCACCTACCACTAAAATCAGTGATGATGAAATTGAAGAATTCCATCAACTTTTTCAGTCTGAAATTTATCCAGCATGCAAACAAGATGCATTGATAATTACTGGTGATTGAAATGCAAAGGTTGGAAACAAAGAGGAAGTAGATGGAAAATATGGCTTTGGTGATAGAAATGATGCAGTAGATTGCATGATAAAATTTTGCAAGATCAATGACTTCTTCATACAAATACCTTTTAAAATAACATAAAAGATGAGTATGCATATGGATTATAGTAGACAGAATACACAGAAGTAAAATTGACTGTCTGTGGAAACAGACAGTGGAAAACATCAATAATATAAGCCAAAACAAGGCTAGGGGCATACTGTGAAACAGTCCATCAATTGCTCATGTGCTACTCTAGGTTAAAGTTGAAGAAAATTGAAACAAATCCACAAGAGTCAAAGTATGACTTTGGTTGCATCCCACCTGAATTTACAGACCTTCTCAAGAACAGATTTGATGCATTAGACAATAATGATCACAGACATCATAAATGAAAAATGTAAAAGATCAAAAAGAAGACAAGAAAGAAGGAAAAGACCAAATTGGATGCCAGAAGAGACTCTGAAACCTGCTTTCCAGAGTAAAGATGCGAAAGCAAATGGAAGAATTGAGGAAGTAAAAGAGCCAAACATGAAATTTCAAAGAGCAGCTTGAGAAAACAAAGTCAAGTATTATAATGAAATGTGCAAAGCTCTGGAGTTAGAAAACCAAAAGTGAAGAATATTTTCAACATTTTTCAAGCTTGAAGAACTAAAGAAAAAAAATTTAACCTTCAACTTAGAATACTAGAAAGCATCCAAAGAAGATGGCAAGAATACAGTTACTGTCTGAAATGGATGATGTTGAAACATTTCAAGAGTTAGCATATGAACATGAGCCAATGGTTCTGAAGGAAGAAGTCCAGGGTGCACTGAGGCTTTGGTAAAGAATAAGGCTGTGGGAGTTGATGGTATACAAATGGAAATCTTTCAACAAACTGATTCACTGGTGGCACTCACTCATCTATGCCAAGAAATTTTGAAGGCAGCTACCTGGCCAACTGATCAGAAGAGATCCATATATGTGCCTTTTCAAATAGAGGTAATCCAATGGAATGTGGAAATCATTGGACAGTGTTATATTAATATCACATGCCCATTAAATTTTGTTGAAGATAATTAAAAAACAACTGCAACAGTATATTGACACAGAACAGACAGAGGTTCAAGTCAGATTCAGACAAGGATGTGGAACGAGGAATAGCATTGCTAACATCAGATGGATCTTGGTAGGAAGCAGAGAACACCAGAAAAAAAAATTTACTTGTGCTTTCTTGCTTGTGTGGATCATGGCAAATTATGGACAACATTTAAGAGAATGAGTATTCAGGAAACCTTAATTGTGCTCATGAGGAACTTGTACATAGACCAGTTCTTTGAATATAGCAAGAGGACACTGAATGGTTTAAAATAAGGAAAGTTGTGGGCCAGGGTTGTATTCTTTCACTATACTTATTCAATCTGTATGCTGAGCACATAATCAGAGAGTCTGGGTTTTATGAAGATGAATGTAGCATCAGATTTGGAGGAAGACTCATTAAACAACCTGCGATATGCAGATAATGCAACATTGATTGCCGATAGAGAAGGGGACTTAAAATCCTTCCAACAAGTATGGCTGCTATATATGGTGATGAAAAAAGTTATTTGCAATGAGTAAGTCATTGGTCATGCAAAATTCTACTGTGCTATCTTCAGTGTATTTCTATCATCAGGGCCACGTTTTCTAATTATTGATCCTTCCTCTTTATTTTCAACTTTTACATTTCAATCTCCTGCATTTCTCAATACATCTTGATTGCATGTTTGATTAATTTCAGCCTGAAGAAGTTAGTAGAATTCTTCAATTTCTTTATCTTTGGCTTTAATGATTAGTATGTAAATTTAATAATAGTCTTGTTAACTGATCTAATTTGGAGGCTTATGGAAATTATCCGATCACACACAGCACTGTACTTTAAGATAGATCTTGAAATACACTTTTTCACAATGAATGCAATGTCATTACCATTTTATTTATCATTCCTAGCATACTAAACCATGGGATTGGGTGATTCAAAATGGCTAATATCAGTTCATTTCAGCTCATTAATGTCTAGATGGAGTCCTGGTGTGGTGCTGCGGGTTAATGTGCAGGAGTACAAAGTCAGTTTGAATCCCAAAGTTGGCAGTTCAAGCTCATCAACTGCTTCTCGGAAACCCTATACAGGGTAGCTATGAGTTAGAGCCAACTCAGCAGCACTTAACAACAACATCTAGATATCAAAATTTATGCATCCCATCTCATTTCTGACGATTTCTAATATTCCTAGATTTAGGTTTTGTACATTTCACATACAAATGTTTGCATCTGTTTCTTCTAATTTTGAGTTGTTAACCATCAGAAAATGAAAGTTCCAAAAGTTTGTTACATCCATGTCATTAAAGTCAACTCTACTTTAAGGAGGCAGCTCTTCTTCAGTTTTATTTCCAGTGCCTTCCAATCTGCTGTTGCTGTTGTTTAATGCCATCAAGTAAGTTCTGACTCATAGCGACTCTGTATAGGGTTTCCAAGGAGCGGTTGGTGAGTTTGAACTGCCGACCTTGCAGTCTAGTGCATTATCCCACAGAGCCACATCAGGACTCCAATCTGAGGGGCTCATTTACTGGCGCTTTATCTGGTAATATCCCTTTGCTATTGATTAGGTGTTCAGTGTGGCTCTGTAGTATAAACAATGAAGTGCAAACTCTAAGATTGATGGTTCAAACTCACCAACCACTCCTTGGAAAATTTATACAGGATCACTATGAGCTGGGACAAACTTAACAACAACAACAACAACAACAACCATTTAGAACTGATCTGTTTCTAATTCTGAATAATCTGTCATAGTCTTGAAACCCTGATGAAAACTGTCCACCATCGGTGATACAGCTAATATTTGAAATAACAATTGCATAGCTTCCAGCATGACAGAAACATACAAGTATGTATGACAAACTGACAAATGAGTGGTGGAGATATAAATTAGTCTTAGATAAAATAATTTCAGAGTTCAAGGTTCATTGATGGGCACATTTTGGTCCATTGTGCAGCAATAAGAATGAAATCATTTAAGTGAAGTAAGTCTAAACTAAAAGTAGGAAAATGCCTAAATAATTGTATAATTCAAAGTTCATCCTTTGTTATATCGATATGTACATAAGTAAGATAAACTAGAGAGCATTATGATTATTAGTAAAATGAGCTATTGGGCAAGGAAATCGAAGATAGTAGGAGATGAATTTGGAGAAGTAGGCAGTAGAGAGAATTATGCAAGTCCTGGTGTGGCACTGTGGGTTAAGGCACTGGACTGCAAAGTCAGTTTGAGCCACAAAATCAGCAGTTCAAACTCACCAGCTGCTCCTTGGAAACCCTATACAGGGTCACTATGGCATGGAAATGACCCACTGGCACTTAACAACAACAAAAACAAGACTGTATAAAACTTTGATATTTAGGAATAATTTATTAGAGAGTTTATATTAGAGAGATGATCCAGCTTATATTTAAAAGGGGTCACTTAGGCTGCTGCTGAAAAGCTAGGGAAACAAACTACTTCAATAGGCAAGACAAGACAGTATGATGTATCAGAATTAGATGTTAATAGTGATGGTGGTGAGATGTAGATTGTAGATATATTGAATGTGGAATTGGATAGATTTCATAATTGACTGATACTATGTGAGTGAGAAAAATGGGGTTTAAAAATTATTCCAAGATTTTGGCCTGAGCAACAAGAAGGAAGAAGTTGCCATCCATTTCAATGAGGGCACTAACCATACTAAAGAGGTTTGGAGTGGATGATCAGGAATTCAGTTGGGGACACTTAGTTGAATAGGGAGACTGAACAAAGTTACCTATAATACAGACCTCCACTAGTTTTTCTTTACCCTAGTATTACAAATCTTGTCATTCTAATCATCAAAAATCCACAATCACCAGTGTAAGAGGTGAGGTAGGTTTCTTACCATCTGATTTTCTGTCAACTACAATTTCTCACTCTTAGTGAGGGTAAAACACAAGTGTAGTTAAAATATATATATACTGTTGCTTTATTTTATCGCTTTTTAAACAGTCATCCTCTACCATCTAGCACTAGTAAATGCCCATTAGATTGTAAGAGGAGTTTCAAAAATTTTTTTGATGATATAGTCTCACCCACAAAAAGTCTGATTTAACCTTTCTGGGGGTTGGTATAAGGATCATATTTTTAAATAGCTCTTCAGATATTACTTATAGATACCTAAGGTTGAAATCATCTACTCTACAAGCTTTTGAATATTGGACAATAGATGCTTTGATCTTTTGTGGATATATCTACATTGTCATTAATGTCAGAAGACATTTGAAGTTTTGTTTAAACTAAATGGTTTTATGAGTAAGAAATAGGCTAAGCCACAAAAGTTGTTTCACATTTCAATACTGATGAGGATAACGGTTAGATCTTGACATATGTGTCTTTCAAATTTAACTTACTATCAAAGAAAATAGTAAGCCTCTCCAAAGAACAGCTATACAATTAAAGATCCAAATGAATGAGTGTGACTCTTCTTTTTCAGCTTAACTCCTGACATAGGGTTCATCTGAAGTTCTGTTGTCTTAATAAAGAAACTATGTATTGGGCATTGTTGTTGTTGTTGTTAAGTGCCGTCGAGTCGGTTCCGACCCATAGCGACCCTGTACAGGGTTTCCGAGGGTGTAAATCTTTACGGGAGTAGAAAGCCTCATCTTTCTCCCGCGGAGCGGCTGGTAGTTTCGAACCGCTGACCTTAAGGTTCGCAGCCCGATTCGTAACCACTACGCTACCAGAGCATTAGCTGCCTTTAATGTAAGTCGTAGGATAAAGGAACCACCTCAGTGCTCAAGGATGTCTTACAATGTCATCAAGTCTTTAAGAAATAAACCATGGCTACCAAAAATGTTACTATTAAAGTGAATATAGATGCTATGTAATGTGAGTAGGGGCCTAGTTCTGGTTCAACATAATGTAATGCTTGATATTTCATTTTGTATAGAACATGGCTTTGAAATTAGTGGAGTCCCAGAAGTCTGATTCTACTCTTTGGCCTCCAAAAACACTCACATGATTTAAAGACATGATTTAATTCATATTAAGAAGTCAAGAATATAAAAATTACTAATAACAGAACACTTAAAGTATAACATTCACATCTAGAGAGCATGAAAAGACTTGTAATTACATATAAATCATCTTTGATGTGGGTTACACTGGATACCACTTGGATCTTACAGAGTCTGATTATTGTGTTATACTGATTGCCGAATTATAAAATTAGTTCCTTTTGACTCAATCAATCTTATATAATTACACCCCTGGACAAAACAATGGACTGCTAAGCTGGCATTAGAATATGTGTTTGGAACTATAGTATAAATAATTAACAGATTTTTAAAAAATAGATTTTTGTATTGAACCTAATTCAACAGAGTTGATTTGGATTAGAAAATGTAAAACAAAAATATAAAAACAAACAAAAAGACCTCACTTTCTTTTTTTAAAAAATAGTGTTTTCAGTGAAAGTTTACATAAAAACTAGATTACCATTTAATAATTTCTAAAATTTTCAGTGACATTGGTTACATTTTTATATTGTGTCAATACTGACTTCTTATGGTTAGTCTTTTTCAAGTAATTTAGTTTCCTGCCCCTTTACTTTCTCATCTTTGCTTTAGAGTAATTGTTGACCATTTGGACTCATATAAAGGAATTTTCCAGAAGCTCAGTACTCACGAGTGATAAACTATTTTATGAGCCTATCTTTGGTTAAATGGTGATCACAGTGGATAGATTTAGTTCAAGATCTAAAGTATCTCAGAGCAATAGTCTCTGGGAGTCTTCTCGTCTCAAACAGTCCAGTATGTTTGGCTTTTAAGAATTTGAATTCTGTTCCACATTTTCCTCCCATTCTGTCAGAATTCATCTATTGGTCCTGGCCACAAAGGTCAGTATAGTTAGCTGGGCACCATCTAGTTCTTCTGGTCTCAGGATAGATGGGACCATGGTTTGTGTAGGCTACATGTGAAGTAGTTTCTTATCTGAGTCTTTGGTTTAATTTTTTTTTTTTTTTTTTTTCTGAATAAGTAGAAACCAACAGTTAAATCTTAGCTGCCCGCTTGCAAACTTTTGAGACTACAGAAACTACTCACCAAGCTAGGATGTAGAATGTAAATGTTATGAGCCATGTTATGCCAATTCACTGAGCTGTCCCATGAAACTATGGTCCTAAGCCTTCAACCCAAAAAACCCACTCCTGTCAGGTATTTGGTTATGTTGAATACAACAAACTGTGCCTCCTATGTATTTTATTATCTTTATAAGTATATATTGCATGCATGCACACACACACGCACATTTACATGTAGATACCTCTATCCATGCAAACACATGTGCATACATATACATACACATACAAATGCATGCATGCATGCATGCATATGTAACCACTCATACAAGTTTTTGGTTCTTGTTTGGACATTCCACTCTTACTATATTGGCAAAACTTAGAGTTTTCAAAACTACTGGCAGTTAATATTTATATATATTTACATCAATAAAAATACTACTTTTTTCCCCCTTTATGTTTGAATTGTGGCCAGATTCAATGCCTAACCTTATTTTTACCATTATTGTGTATATGGGAACATTGAGGACAAAAGATGTTGTACTGCAATATGAAAACTTAAGAAAATTATTTCTTGAATATATTTTGAACTTCTGAATTCTACATAAACAGAATTCAAATTAAGAATGCAATGTAACTTTTGCTTCATATAAGTAGTATATTGTTACCAATTAAAGAGACGTTTTTAACAGTAATCACTGCTAGAACTCATTAATTCAAGTCAGTGTTTTAATTTAACAATTTTTATCTTGAGTATTTATAAGGATATAAATGTCTAAATATAACCAAATATTAAGACATTTTATCCCTTCTCATTATCAAGAATAGAATTAGGTCCACAGAACAATATATATCCATATGGCTGTGAGAATTTACCAAATGGAAAATAGAGAACTGGGGGTCAGATTAAGCCTTAGACCTCTAAGGACAACATATTTTGCAGAAGCTCAGGTCTCTGAGTAAAGTCTTAAGAATAAATTGTTGTGTTGTTAAGTGCCATCGAGTCGGGTCCGACCCATAGCGACCCTGTACAGGGTTTCCGAGGGTGTAAATCCTTACGGGAGTAGAAAGCCTCATCTTTCTCCCGCGGAGCGGCTGGTAGTTTCGAACCGCTGACCTTAAGGTTCGCAGCCCGATTGGTAACCACTACACTACCAACCGCTCCGCGGGAGAAAGATGAGGCTTTCTACTCCCGTAAAGATTTACACCCTCAGAAACCCTGTACAGGGTCGCTATGGGTCGGAACCGACTCGACGGCACTTAACAACAACAACAACAACACTACCAGAGCTCCTTTATAGTAAAAGTAAAATTATCATCATATGGGTTTGGGTATGTGGAATGATTTAAATTTAAAATAGATCTTACATGCCTTCCTGATATGGTTTATAGATCTCAAAATGACTGTTCAAGATGAGCACTTTTATACATACTTTACACACAAGAAAATAGAATTAACAGGTTAATGTCTTAACAGACATCCAGATACTAAACCATATTGGAAAGGAAAATTCTGCCACTTATTTTCTGGTCAGGGTCATATCGTTTTCACCATATTTATTTAGTCTGTATGCTGAGGAAGTATTCTGAGGATCTGGACTATAGGAAGAAGAACACATCATCAGGAGTGGAGGAAGGCTTATTAACAAACTGTGATGTGCAGTTATACTTGCTGAAAATGAAGAAGACATGAAGTACTTACTGATCCTCACAACTGGACCAATACAAAACAGCATGATAAACATTTTGTTTTACATGGATTCATTTTACGTGGATCCACAATCAATGCTAATGGAAACAGAAGTAAAGAAATCAAATGATATATTCTGCTGGGCAAAGCCACTGCAAAATAGCTTTTCAGTGTTAAAGAACAAAGCTTCACTTTGAGGACAAGGTCCTTCCAGTTGCCTTATCTGCTTGTGAAAACTGAAGAATGAATTAAATACATTAATCAAAATAAAGTTCCTAAACAAGTTCTTCAGTGGAAAGAACACATATAAATTAGGCTTAAAAAAGTTCTGGAGAAATGGCGTGAAAATATAGTGAATTTTTCCCACAAACTCTTTGAAGCCCCCTCATTCCATACACATTGATTGATATTGATACTTTTTACATTATCTTGAAATCAGTGAATGGCATGGAGCATAAAATAAATGACCTAAATGTATTATTTTATATGTTCTTATTTTTTTTCTACCAAAAAACCCCCCAATTAATAAAGACTTGAAAGATCTACACTAGAGAGTGAAACATTTTGAAGCTGATAATGAGATAGGGTAACAAGTTTCCTCAAGATTAAATTCTTCATAATTTAAAAAAATTATACTTTCATGGCATCAGTCATAAGTAAGTTAGAAAATTTTCACCAAAAATTATCTGTGGGAGAGCCTTAAATTCCTACACTTTGTTTTGTACAGCACATAAAGTGAAATGTAGATGAGAAGTGAAAAAAATAAAAATCTTAACATGAATTTTTCAAAACAAAGAAATCCACTTATTCACAGGATGTTTCTGACTTAAAGGTAGTTCACATCACAGCATGAAGGAAACTGGAAGTTAAAACCTTTGTAAAATCATAAAATACAAAGATGGACATGAGGCTGAAGTAGATATAAGTAAATATAAGCCAAGAACAACAAGGCAAATGAAACACTGAGCTTGATAATGGTTTTCCAAGCAATTATTTGTATTTATGTATAAATAACTGCACGTGTATGTATATAACAAGATTTTATATCTACAAATGTACATGTATGTATACAAAGAGTTACTGTTGTAAAGTGTTGTCTAGTCGGTTCCAACTAATAGTGACACTGTATATATAGAGTTTCTGCAGAGCAGTTGGTAATTTGCACTACAGATTTTGTGGTTAGCAGTACAATGCTTATCATACAATGCCACACCAGGACTCTGATAAAAAAGTATAATTGTACATGTGTGCATAAAATATTAACTATATTATATTTTAAAATTAAATATGTAATATGTTTTGTATGTAGATAGATTATAAAAGTATATAATCTTTTAAACATATATATATATGGCCCATAAATATGTATCATAAATCTATAATCTATATGAGGGGGCTTCACAAAGTTCTTGGACAAGTGGAAGTATAATATAATGGAATTTTTCCAGAAGTTTTCAAAGTCCCTTGTATATATTAATCAGATTGATTTGATCAGCATATGCTTCTACTGAATGGATCTTTACTTAAATTTATTTTTATTTTTTGCTATTAATTAAAGTAGACAAATGAGGTAATGTATGTACCCTAGTCATTTAAAGAACAAGAAGTGTCTTTCTCAGTGTTCACATTAAAGTAAGACAGATATTGTTCTCAAGGTAATTAACACATCTTTGATGCTATCATCCCATTGGATGTCTTTATCTTCAGAATATTTGCAAAACAAAAGTCATTATCTTTAAGAACCTCTTGTGGAGGTTTTTGTAGGCCTGATGTGGGAGTGGACTTGCAGCAGGTTACTAGTATTGCATTGGAGGGAAATTTGTCCCAAGCTCAACTAAAGTTGAAAAAAAAATGGTAAAAGTGTTCCAACTTTGTCCCCCCAAGAATATGAGAATGCAGTTTTCAGTGTATGCTTAAATAGAATTTACGGATAAATTTCAGAAAACAAATCCTGAACCAATTTACTGACTTATCCTGTGCATAAATCCAAGATATCTGTCAATCCATTTATTTATTCAGTTAATAGCCATGCAGTGCTGAACAATACAAGCAAAACACCTGTTTTAATAAGATTTTGTTTTAACTTAATCTACAAAGATAAAAAGACCTACCTCCCATCTATGATTTCAAGATAGTTGAGTTGACAGTATCTAAACTAAGTCATTTGGAGTTTCATAATATGCTCGATTAACTTTTTTTTTTAATGTTTTATTGTGAATTATGTGATCGTTTACATGGGAGAACATTAGCTTTACATCTGTCCTATCGTATATCGTTTCATTGCCATGGTTATAAGCCCCTCCATGCATCATCAACCCTGGTCATCATCACACAGCCCCTCTCCCTCTCTGGGTCTAAAGTCCCCAGCCTCTCCATCTCTCCATGTCATTGTCTCTGCCTCTATCTCTGGTGTCACTGTTTCTCTGAGTAGGGTCCCGCTTTCCACTCTTCTCCATTGATGGTACCAGAGATCTCTTCTCCTGGACTACAAAGACAATCACTCCCCTCCTTTTGTTATAAAACTTCCACTTTTACATTTCCAACCCTCACAATCAGTCCTGATAACAATTATTCACTATTGTACAAGAGACCTATCCCCCTGTCATTTCATCAGGCATGCCCAGACAGATTGGATACTACTCAGTGGAGTAGTAATAAAGTACATCATGATAAACAGAGCAAAACATTGAAATTGTTGAGGATTTCATTTTATCCACAGTCAATGCTCATGGGAGCAGCAGTCAAGACATCTAATTTGCATTGGACAAATCTGCTGTAAAAGGCTTCTTTAAAATTTTAAATAGCCACAATAGCAAAAAGATGGAGACAGCCTTAGTGCTCATCAATGGAAGATTGGATAAACAAACTTTGGTACATACACACAATGGAATATTATGCTGCCTTGAAGAATAACAAGGAAGCTGCAAGTCACCACATGGATGAACCTTAAGGACATTGTGAGAAGTGAAATTAGTCAGTTATGAAAGGACAAATACTGCATAAGACCATTACTGTAATAGCTTAAGAAAAGATATTCATACTAAAAGGGGAAAAATTTTGTTGGTTAGCAGTAGGGTTGGGGTACGGGGCTTGAGGGGTGGAAGGAAGAGATGATAGAACACAGGGTAGTGCGTAGACACATCATAGTGTGGGTGTTGGGGAGGGCAATACACAAGAAGGGGGAGGGGAGTGGAAGAACAAGGAAGATAGGGGAACCCTGAGGCAGGTTAGCATGGGCTAAATGGGACAGAGATAAATAGTAATGCATGCTCAACCTTGGCACAACAGGGCTCTGTGATACAGGGATTGAGGCATAGGCTGAAGCGGGGAAATAATGTTGAGATGCTTGACTGTCTTATGAATATTGGTTTCCCTTGCCTACTAATGTAAAATAGACACTAGAAAGAATGTTGGGAAACATGATTACAGAAAACTTGTAAGCCCGTCTTCAGGCTATAATTGATTGGAATACCTAAAAGGGGTTGTAGAACTTGCCCAGTAAAATAGGCTTCATGTGGAGCCTTTACAGTGTATAGGACC
>NW_006408519.1:18275842-18291305 GCF_000296735.1 Chrysochloris asiatica | reverse complement strand
GAAGTGACTGGCTTACAAGGTATCAAGAGGGAGTCTAGTTTCAGAGTATGTGGGGGAAGGTAGAATCCCCACTGAATAGTTTTCATCTTTTCTGGATGGGTCTGCTGAAAGGAGATGGGGATAAGATTCTTATGATTCAGTTGTGAGTAAATGTTATCATGACTAATGATGACTGTCACAACTGCAAAGGTAGAAGTTTTGTAACAAAAATTAGGGAGTAGTTAATCTTACATTCCAGAAAGAGAGGACCGTAGGACCATCAAGTGAGAAGAGCACAAGCAGAGTGCAGGACCCTATCCAGAGAAGCATCGACACCAAAGATGGAGACAGAGATGAAGACATTGAGAGAGGGAGCAGCTGAATACTTTGAACTCATGGAAAGAGAGGGACAGGGTACCGGCAGCCAGGAGGCAGACTTGCAGAATATGCCCTTTGGTTGTTTAAATTATTTTATATTCTTGAGTGGTTATGTGTACACCTAAACCAACCAACCAACCAACCAACCAACCAACAAACAAACATAACAAAACAGGGAATGGAAGCAAATACTGTTGAATGATGATGCACAGAGGAGATTGTAATCATTGCAACGACACGATGGTGTGAAGTCGATGTTCTCCCATGGAAACTATCACTTAGTTCACAATAAAAACTTACTAAAACAACAACAACAACAACAAAAAAGATGACTATATCAAAAAATGTTAAACAGAAAAGTGATAAAAATACCTGTGGACTAAGGTGTGTATTTCCAATTGTCTCATATGTTTGTGAAAGCTGGAAAATGAAAAATGATCATTGGAGATGTGATGAATATGAGTTATGATGTTGATGAAGATTATTGTAAGTACCATGGACTGCAAGTAGAACAGACCAATCTGTCTTGGAAGCCAGATGGCCAGAACAGTTCCTAGAAGCGAGGATGGTGAGCTGCAACATCAGAGGAGTGACAGCAACAGAGCAAAAGCCAGAGTATGAGGCAGAGTTGTGGGCTTCCCAGCCAACTGAGCATATAAAGCAGAGTGCCTTGAGGCAGGGGGCTCTCTTGTGGATTGAGGTGCCACCAACTACTTAATTGGGTAGCTAGAGCAGAGTACCTTCTGGTTGAGACTTATAATGGAGTGCCTTTGGGCATATATCAGCAGCCTTAAAAGAACTTTGTGACATAGCTGGAGCAGAACAGAGGTCAAAGGGGTTGTAGTTAGAGGCTGAGAAAGGCCTGCCTGGGGACATGGCCTATAAGAAGCTGTCCTGACTAAAAGAACTGTGCAGTGAGCATTTCTATTCCTGAATTGTCATTTGCTAACTTCTCTAAGCATAACTGTGAATGTGGTGTCTGATTCCTGTGTGGCCATTGCAATGAATTAGTAAACCCAGAGGACAAGTAGAAAGTGCAGTGGGAAGGATGGTTTGTGGTATTTTTTTGCAACCCAAGGAAATGGATTGACACAATGGTTACAACAGTGGACATAAATTAAACAGTAATTGTGAGGTTCTCCCAGGACCTTGAGGTATTTTGTCCTGTTTTGCATACAGTTGCTGCGAGTTAGAGCTGACTGGTCAGTGCCCAACAACAACATTACAAACACAGAAGGAAATCTGTTACCAAGAGGTTTGTGTCTATTGCCAAAGCATTACTGAACAAAACAAAACAGAAGCTCAGAAAAGGTCTATTAATAGAGCTTCTAAATATGACCTTTAATTAATACCTTTAAACTCTTATGACAAATTGCATAGAGTAGAATTTAGAGCAAAAATTCTGGATCATCTGCCATATTAATATTCACATAAAAATAACTGACAAAGGAAAGTGCATGCAGTAACTTCTGTTGATTTCCCAGTAGCATATTGGACAGAGTTTAGAATTATTCAATAGAGATGTGCCTTACACATAATTACTCTCTAGATTTACCCTTTTCAGGCAAATAGCAATATGGCAACATTGGAGAAAATAATTTGGACAGAGTGATGTCTGTATGGCCTGACAGTATGTCTTTAACAATGTGACATTATCCAAACTGCTTTTAAAAATAATAATCCAAAGAGTTGTACATTTGGAAATAAAATTGTATGTTTTTCTAACATTAAAAATTTTTAGTTCATTTCAAGTTAAAACTAAAATCCTAATAACATTAAAAGATATATAGATATTCTTGTCAAGGGAAATAATAGATACTGATTAGCAGTTATAGCACCATAATTTTTTTTGGTCAAGTCTTCACTGTAAGATAGGTTTAATGCAAATACAGGTGAATATAGTAAAGAGAAACAGAAATTAAGGACGTTTTAAAAATCCAGATCAACCTTACAAGAAATACTAAAGGATGTCCTACAGACTGAGAACCTATAACAGAAGACAAAAACCTAAGATTAATACAAAAGTGTCACCTGGAAACCAAACCATATATGAAAGTACCCAAAATAAAATAAATTATTGACTGAACAAAGGGAACCAGAGATGTCAATTTGTGAATAAAGACAGCTATGAAATAAAAAAAGAGGGAGTAAATAATATAGTTATGGAACTTCCTCATGGAGAGCAAGTTCAAGGCAGTATCAAGATAGGGAGGATTGTTTTAAACTTGGGAAGAAAATGATAAATTTCAGGGCAAACTCAAAAAACATTAAGAAACCTTCTTACTAGAACGAAAAAGAAGACAATCATAAGGATCTAGTGAACATTAAAACACGAGCAACAAAGGAGGAGATAAGAGAATTCTCAAACAAAATGAACTCAACACAGAAAAATATATGGAGTAAGTAAATCATCAGCACCCCACCCCCCAAAAAAAATTTACCAAAGAACAACAGCAAAATGATAGTAGTAAGTTTATGTTGTTTTTGCGAAATGCTATTTAGTCGGTTCCAATTCATAGTGACCCTGAATATGGTTTCCAAGGAGTAGCTGGTGGGCATGAACTGCTAACTTTGTAGTTCACAGTTCAGTGCTGATCCCATAGTGTCACACCAGGATATAATAATTACACTGAATGTAAACTGATTATATTCATCAGTCAAGAAAGTGTAGCAGAATGGGTAAGAAACCATGACCGATAAATATGCTGTCTATGAAAGAAATAATCTAGACACAAGAGATATAACCTAGACACAAAGGCAAAAATAGTGAAAAATCAAAAGATGAAAAAATATATGGCAACCAAAAAAGAGCAGACTTTTCAATATTAACTTCTGATAACATGGACTTTAAAGCAAAAACCACCATAATTTACAAGATATTACCTAATGATGATGTTGTTGTTAAGTTCTGACTCATAGCGACCCAGTCTAGAGTTTCTGAAGAACAGCTGGTGGGTTTGACTGCCAACTTTACAGTTCAAACCAACCTTGTAGTCCAGTGCATTATCCTGTAGTGCCACACCAGGACTCCATATAATGATTATAGGGTCAATCAAACAAGAGGGCATGACCATAATGAATTTATACACATCTAAAGAAAAAGCCCCCAAATACATAAATCAAACTATAACATTATTGAAGAAAGAAATAGGCAACTCCACAATATAGGGGTATTGCTGTTGATAAGTGCCTTTGAGTTAGTTTTGACTCATAGTGACCTTGTAAAGGGTTTCCAAAGAACGGCTGGTGAGTTTGAACCTCCAGCCTTGTGGTTCAAACTAACCTTGTGGTCCAGTACTTTACAGAAGACTTTGATACGTCATTCTCAATGAAGAAAACAACAAATAGAAAGAAAATAAATTAGAGAAGATTTAAACTAAACAATAAATTAATCTGACCTCATAGACATTTACAGGACACTCTAACACGAAGCACAATATAAATTTTTCCCAGTGCACATGGAACATTAACCAGTATATACTGTATGTTACTCCACAAGCAAGCCTCAGTAAAATTTAAAAGAGTGAACTATTAGAATGCAATTTTTCAAATCACAATGCTATATAAGTAGAAATCACCAAAAGAAAGATCAAGGAAAAATTTCAAATGCATGGAAACTGACTAACATCTTCCATAAAAACTACTGGGTAATAAGAGAAATAGAATATGAAAGGAAAAAATTCTTCAAAACAAATGAGAATGAAAATACAAAACAAAAATTGGGGGACACAGCAAAAATAATGCTAACAGGACAATTTTTAGTAATAAACTTGCACAAACAAAAACAAAGAATGAACCAAAATCAATACCTCAATGCAACATCACCAACGATTAGAAAAAGAACAGAACACACACACACAAAGCAAAAGCCAGAAGAGATGACATAAGGTTAGATTAGAGCAGAAATAAATAAAACAGAAAACCAACAGAAAGAATTAAGGCTAGATATCAATTCATGAAAGGATTAAAAAGTTGATAAGCCACTAGCAAATTTAACAAACCAAAAGAAGGAGGAAACACAAATAACACAATTGGAAATGAAACAGATGATGTCATAAAAGAAACAAGAAAAATAAATACAATGAAAACAGCAATATAAAGAATTAGACTCCAGTAAACTTGAAAATCTAGGAGAAAATTGAAAAATTTTAGGAACATATTGCCTACACCAGCCACACAATCTGAGGTAGAAAGTTTAAATAAATACATAAAATATACAGGTCATTAAAAAACAAAAAACCCCTCAAAACAAAGGTAGCGTAGTGGTTACAAATCGGACTGTGAACCGCAACATCAGCAGTTCGAAACTACCAGCTGTTCCGCGGGAGAAAGATGAGGCGTTCTGCTCCCGTAAAGATTTACAGCCTCGGAAACCCTGTACAGGGTTGCTGTGAGTGGGAACCGACTCCACGGCACAACACCAGCCAGTCTAGAAGGCTGCACTGGCAAATTCAACCAAACATCAGACACCAGTATGCCACCAATACTGCTTGAACTGTTTCAGAACATAGAAAAGGATAGAATACTTAGGAATTCATTTATGATACAATTCATTTATGATTCACTTATGGTACAAGGCCCATATCTCACACCATATACAAAACCAAACTCAATGTGGCTTAAAGACCTACATGTAAAAGCTAGAAATATAAAGATCATCAATGAAATAATAGGGACAAACTTGGAGGATCAGATACTAGGCATGAATATACTATTAAACATAACTGAAAACACACAAACAGCAGAAAACAAAATAGATAGTTGTTGTGGTTAATTGTCATTTAGTAGATTCCCACTCACAGCAACCCTGTAAACTTTCCAAGGAGTTGACTGATAGGTTTGAACCGCCAACCTTGCTGTTCAAACCATCCGTGTGGTTTGGTGCTTAACCTACAGCACTACATCAGGACTCCAAATAGATGGCTGGGACCTTCTAAACATTAGACAGTTATGTGCATCAAAATATTTCACCAAAAGAGTATTAAGGGAACTCAGATTAGGAAAACGGTTTTGGTAATGACATAATAGATAAGGGTTTGATCTCTAAAATGTATAGAAACTTCAACATTTCAACAAGAAAAAAGACAAATAATCCAATTAGAAAATGGGCAGAGAACATGAACAAAGAAGACATTCAGGCAGCCAACAAGGATATGAAGAAATGCTCACAATCATTAGTCATTTGCTGTTGCCAGTTGAGTGCTGGCAAGTCAATTTCCACTCACATCGACCCTGTACAGGGTTTCTGGGGAGCAGTTGGCAAGTATTTTATTTAATATTTGATTTCTTCCATGGTATTTAGAGCAAAGAATTACACAGATCATGAGTTTATTAAATGAAGTTTTAGTGAGAAGATAAATAATTGAAAGACATTTAAAATTAATTATTTTCAATTACATAAATTTCAGACTTCTTACAAACTCTTATAAGATTAAGTTTAAATCATTCACAACCAGAATCTAGATTGCTAACTCTATCTTGAAAGCAGATCATTCCAGATTGTACTAGAGTGAAGAATTTGGGGGTAGGGGACAAGTTTTTGTTTTTTAAAAAAATTCATGACGTAGAAAAATTTGCTATTCTCTAAGTAATAAGAAACTTCACTAACTCAGAAAATGATTTTTCTCTATTATGCTAGAATGGTTTAAAATTCTGCTGCAAGATTTACTTTAAGACATACCTGCATATATGAATATAAACTTAGAATGAAATAGCTTTAAATGTCTCTTTATGTTAATGTATAATTTTGTAGCTTTTGAAAAGTGCTTCAAACCGGTTCATTCCAGTATGACCTCCTGCTGAGAATTTGCATTTCCACTCCAGATATTGAATTATAATCTACATTTTAAGAAGAACCCAGGGATCCTATTACAAATTCTCAGCCTGGGTTCTAACTAGAATGAACCAGTGTGAAATTCTGCCTAAGAAAAATTCTAAGAGCTTAAATGCTTAAGTGCTTCAAAAGCAAATTAAAATAACTGTTGTTGTTATTAAAGGCCATTGAGTCAGTTTTGACTCATAGCAACCCTGTATAGCGTTTCCAAGGAACAGCTGGTGGATTTGAACTATCTACCTGTGGTTAACAGTCCTGTGATTATCCTACAGTGCCACACCAGGACTCTGTAAATCACATAAAATTATAAAGAATATAATTTTATTTTGAAAATGAGAATATTTTTTTATGGATGAGAGATGTGGCTTATTGTTTTAAAAGTTTTATACATTATCATCTATTAGGAGTGCTGGTGTGGCACTGTAGGATAAGCACTGTACTGCTAACTGTAAAATTGACAGTTCAACCCCACCAGCCACGCCTCAGAAATCCTATATGAGTCACTATGAGTTGGAACCGACTCCACGGCATTTAACAATAACCCATGATTATAATTTCCTAGCATTTTGGAGTTGGTATGATGAGATTTTAATAAAAAACAGATTTATAGATTAGTATTTTGAAAGTCTTATGTTCCTTGAGAAAACTGAGTGACTAGGATTGTTTGAAATACAATTAGGGAGGTGTCAATGACTGGTTGAGTCCCTGGGTGGTACAAATGGTTCATGTGATTGGTAACTAACTGAGAAGTTAGAAGTTCCTGTCTGTCCTCAGAAGAAAGACCTGGTGACCACTTCTGGAACAAAACAGCCATTGAAAATCCTATGGAGCCCAGTTCTAGTCTGACACACATGGGGCACCCATAAACTGGATTTGATTTGAGGGCAGCTGGTTTATTACCTTTGTTTTTTGAGGAACCTGAAAAAGAATCTTTTCAGAGATCTTACTTGCTTGTTAAAAACAGTTGCTACAAGTATTTGTTGTAGTTTTTAGATGCTTTTGAATGAATTGTGACTCATAGCCACCCTATGCACAACCAAAAAAAAACCTGCCCAATTTGTACCATTCTCACAATTGTGGTTATATGTGAATCTATTGTTTTTGCCACTGTGTCAATCCATCTCTTTGGGAATCTTCCTCTTTTTCATAGACACTCTGATTTATCAGTATAATGTCCTTCTCCAGGGTCTGATTCTTCCTGATGACATGAGCAAGTACAAGAGAAAAGTTTCGCCATTCTCTATTCTAAGGAACAATCCGGCCACACTTCCAAAACAGATTTGTTCATTCTTCAGACAGTGCACATTTTTTTCAATATTCTTCGTCAACATCAAAATCCAAATGCATCATCAGTTATTCTCCTGTTTTCCTTATTTATGTCCTATTTTCCCATGCATATGAAGCATGACTTGGATCAGGTACTCCTTAGTCCTCAAAGTGACATCTTTGCTCTTTAACACTACTGCAAAAGATCTTTGCATCAGATTTACCCACTTCACTTTTTAACTCCTGTTTTCATGAGCAGTAATCAAGTCTCTGACAACTTCAATCTCTTCTCTGTTTATTACTGGTGTAGTAATGAGAAAGTTTGTTCCTTTTATACCGAGATTCAATCCATGATGAAAGGTTAATTTTTAATCTTCATCAGTAAGGTTTTCAAATGCTCTTCGTGTAATTATAATGCCACGTTCTTCTTATAATCCTGTTTCTCAGATTATATGCTTAGCATACAGATTGAATCAGTATGGTGAAAACTACAACCCTGGTACACACCTTTCCTAATTTTAAACGATTCAGTGTTCACTTGTTCTGTTTGAACAAATTCATCTTGGTTTATGTACAGGTTCCTCATGAGCACAATTAAGTGTTCTGGAATACTCAATCTTCGCAATGTTATCCATAGTTTGTTATGATTCACACAATTAAAAGCCTTTGCATAGTCAATAAAGCACAGGTAAATATCTTTCTGGTATTTTCTGCTTTCAGCCAAGATCTATCTGACATTAGCATGGATATCCATCTTTCCATATCCTCTTCTGACTCTGGCTTAAACCTCTGGAAGTTCTCTGTTAATCAATGGTTGCAGCCGATTTGTATTACCTTTATAAAAAATTTTACCTGCATGTAATATTAATGATTTCTGCTGAATTTTGCATTTTGTTGGGTTACCTCTCTTTGGAATGGCACGAATATGGATTTCTTCCAACCAGTTGGCCAGATAGTTGTCTTCCAAATTTCTTGGTATAAACATGCAAGTGCCTTCAGTGCAGCGTCAGTTTATTGAAAGATTTAAACTTTACTCCATCAATTCCTGGTGCCTTGTTCTTTGCCAGTGCCTTCAATTCTCCTTGTACTTCTTCTTTCAGTATCATTGGCTCTTGATCATATGCTACCTCTTGAAATGGTTGAATACCCACCATTTCTTTTTGGTACAGTGACTCTTGTATTTCTTCCATCTTCTTTTGATGCTTTCTGCATCATTCACTTTTCTTCCTATAGAATCCTTCAGTATTTCAAGTTGAGGCTTCATTTTTTTCCCCTTTACTTCCCTCAGTTTGAGAAATGTTGAGCATGTTCTTCCCTTTTGGTTTTCTAACTCCAGGTCTTTGCACATTTCATTATAATATTTGACCTTGTCTTCTTGAGCTGTTCTTTGAAATTTTCTATTTAGCTACTCATTTTTCCTATTTGCTTTAGCATCTGTACATTGGGTATCAGGTTTCAGAGTCTCTTCTAAACTCCAATTTGGGGTTTTCTGTCTTTGTTGCCTTCTTAATGAACTTTTGTTTTTTCATGTAAGATGTTCTTGATGTCATCCCACAACTCCTTTGGTCTTTATGGAGCTTTTCCTCTTTCTCTTTCCAAAGATGTAATCAATTTGATTTCTGTGTATTCCACCTTGTGAAGTCCATGTGTATAATTGTCTCTTACGGTGTTTAAAAAAGTTAACTGAAATGAAGAAGTCTTTGATCTTGCAAAATTCTATCATGTGGACTCCAGCATTGTTTCTATCACCAAGGCTATATTTTCCATCTCCTGATCCTTCCTCTTTGTTTCCAACCTTTGAATTCCAATCACCAGTAATTATCAATACATCTTGATTGCATAATTGATCAATTTCAGACTGACGAAGTTGGTAGAATTCTTCAATTTCATCATCACTGGCTTTAGTGGTTAGTGCATAAATTTGAATAGTAGTGGTGTTAACTGTTCTTCCTTGTAGGTGTATGGATATCCTATCACAGACAGCATTATACTTCAAAACAAATTTTAATGTTTTTTTTTTTTTTGATGATGACTGCAATGCCATTCCTCTTTAATTTGTATTTCCCTGCATAGTAAATCATGTGATTGTCATAGTCAAAATGGCCAATACTAGTCCATTTCAGCTCATTAATGCCTGGGATATTGATGTTTATGTGTTCCATTTCATTTTTTACAATTTCTAATTTTCCTAGATTAATTTTTAGTACTTTCCATGTTCCGATTTTCAATGGATATTTACAGCTGTTTCCCTTCATTTTTGAGCTGTGCCCCACTAGTAAATAAAGGTCCAGAAGGCTTTACTCCATTTCCATCATCACATGCTTTGAGTGGTCAGTTCTTCCTCTGTTGTATTTTGAGTGATTTCCAACCTGTGGGACTCATCTTTTGGCACTATATCTGACAATATTCTGGTGTTCTTCATTGTGTTTCAGTATTCAATATTATGGTGCTGACAGTGTTTCTCTGCTATTCATAAAATTTTCAATGACTAAATATTTGAAGTGTCCATCTCTCCTTCCTAATCTGTCTTCATCTGGAAGCTCAGCTGAAACCTGTCCATGACAGATGACCCTGAAATATTTGTATTCCTTGTGAAAGAGCTTCCAGAATCACGGGAACTTGAAAGCCACCCCAGTATGATAAACTGATAGATGATTGGGGTTCCAATCTGAGGTGCTCATAATCAAATCCATGTTTGGTTGCTATTCATATGTATTAATCTTTCAGGGGAGTCCTAGTGTGGCATTATAGCACAAACACTGGACTGATAACTGCAAATTTGGCTGTCCAAACGCACTAGTCACTCCCCAGAAACCTTACACATGATCGCTCTGCATTGTTAAGTTACAGCACTTAACAACAACAATAGTAAAAACACTTCAGAAATTGTAAGGCTATCCTTCTTCCTAATCTGTTTTACTCTCAAAGCTCCACTCAAACCTGTCTACCTTAGGTGACTCTTACAGGAGTTTTGAGACTGTAATCCTTACAGGCACAGAAAGTCTCATCTTTCTCTTGCAGAATAGCTGGTGAGTTAAAACTTCCATACTTGTGGTTGGCAGTCAAGCTCTTATTACACAGAGCCACCGTGCTCCTTGGTGACCATGCTGATATTTAAAATACCAAAAACATAGCTACCAGCATCTGAACAACACACAAGTCATGACAAAGTGAAAGATGAGTGGTCTGCAAATATTTAGCCATACTCTAAAATCTGATTCCAAACCAGAATACAAGGCAGAGTCCATACTCCATCTGTTGAGATTCCCCAGTAATCTCTTAATCTCAGAATTTGGGAATCTCCCAGCCTTGATTCTTGTAGAAATATCTATATGTAAAAGTGTGTTCAACACTTGCTTCTTGATTTCTGACAACTGTTTTTCTCTGCCATTGCCCAGCATCTGGAAGAATGTCCAGCGTGTGTCCCACTGGAGATCAGGGGAGTGGTGGCCTCCTTACATGAACAGCCCTGCAGTAAGAGGTAAGGTATGCTTCAGTGTTTCCCAGAAAAGAAAGTTGAGAAACTAACATGCTGATTTCCTAGTCCCAAACCACCCAAGTTCACTCCATCCTTGTTCACGTTCCAATTTCGCAGTGTTTTAGCAGATTCCAATTTTGTTCTTTCATAATCTGTAGACCTGATTAAGTTACTTACATTACGTTGTCACAGGTGCTCTGTTTTTTTTCACAAGAAAGGAATATTTTTGCCCACAAACTGTTTTTGTTTTTTTTTTAGCTGCTTTTGCCTTTCACTAGCAGCATCAAGATCTCAAATCACTTCATGTCTTGAAAAGACTGCTAGGTGAAACTTTAAAGTGCTTTTAGAGTTTTTTTTGGTGGGTACTTTCACGTGTTTATAATTTCTTTTTGTTTTGTTTTCCTGGAAATTTTGGTATTTGCATATTTTATTGAAATATTAATTGGAGGGGGATTTGTGAATCAGGTTAGATGAAATTCCTCCTTGATGATCTAATAGCATGCATTCCTAGGTAACGATATTTTTTGAGATATCAACATCATGGTGAAATAAGTTATTTTATGTGCTGTTTTGCCTTGGTTCTTTGGAAAAACAGCTTGAGAGATTGTTAATGTCCCTCTTTAGTTTCTACTATACATGGTTTGTTACTTTTGTCCAGGTAGATTGATATTTCCAGGGTAAACTGTAACCAAGTTGATGGTTTCTCTGGCATGGATGGCATCCAATTCTATGATTTATATGCACCTTATAGGTGTTGGTCAATGCACCAAGAAAATGAAGAGATGATAGAGTATGTTGAGGTCCTATGTCGGGGTCCCGCCTCGACAAGGAAGTGTGGGTGTCACGAAGAAGGGAGATCTGGTGGCAAAAGTGATAGAGAAAGAGAAAGACGAAATATATACAAAAAAGACAGACACACAGATATGATGCAAGCTGGCTGGTAGACAGCAAACATATTGCTTAGCATTGCACAGCATTGCACAACATTGCATGCAGAACTTACTCTACCTCAGCCTTTTATTCTCTTTTTTTAGGGAGGGATTTGTTACAAAGGAAAGATGTAATTCACTCAGGGAGGATGTCACAAAGGGAGGATGTGATTAAGGCAGGATACGGAACTGAAATGTAATTAATCATTCAAAACAGAACATAATGATTCACAGGAACAACTTTTAAGATATTTTCATAGTTTTTTTTAACAATCTAACATTTTTATTTTTACAGAAAAAAGGTTCAATCAAGCTGTTATATATTAACTTTTAGGCTTAAATGATCTAGAGTAGCAACATGCGATTTCTTAAGGATACATAACATAAAGCAAGGTTCCTGAAAGGAGCCAAGCTGTCTCTGTACACTTTGCAAACTTTTGTTTGTGAGCAAGATCTCAGGCACTGGGCTTCATTTATCTATACCTAAAATGCTACATTGTTCTTAATATTCCTATATACTTTCAGGAGGAAGGAGAGCATCTGGGTTAAACTGATTATATTCAGAGGTGGGTTAATGGGGCTGCCACTGATCAACCCAGGGTCTGCATATGCTGTCCCCAGCAGAGTATGTAAATGAGATGACTGTAGTCTACTGTGAAAAGTGTCTGCCCTCCACTGAGAGAGGACTATTTGGTCTGCAGCCCCACAAAGATGGTCCATGCCTTCAAATGACAAGGAGTTGTATATGTAAACAGCTAACCCCACAGAGGTTTTAGATACAAAAAGAAGCAGCAGGAAGAAGACAAAAGAAGAGAGAAGAAATAGAAATAAAAAGAAAAGACAAGGAACCTCTGCAAAGAGTTGTAACATGTTAAAGAACTAGAATCCTGATGACTGTGACAGGTCCAGAAGGGGTCCAGCAGCAGAGCTGTCGGTGACAGATGACCAGGCCAAGAGGAACCTGCTTGAAAGGGCTAAATGGAACTTGTTCTGAAGTGCTCCTCAGGAGACCTGTCCTCACAAGAGGAGCTGAGAGAGCGGACCTAAACTGTAAAAGGGAGATTTACCTACAGCTTCTGATCCTGAGTTGTAGCTTGTTGATCCTGATCCATAGTTGTAACCTGTTCCGTCCTTAAGAAACCACTTAACTCTAAGTAGTATCTGTAAGTTCTATATGGCCATTACAATAGACCATCAAACCCAAAAGAGAAGCAGAGTACCATGAAAGGATGTCTGGTTTCAGAACTAGTAGAAAAAAATTGGAGATTGGAAGTATGTCTGACCTCCATCTCTTGGGAATTCACTTTCTCCTGATATTGATTCACGTTCTCATCATAGAGTTAGACAGATCTGATACTACCACTGCTACTACAACCACCAATGTACAAACATATTTTATAGTCACCCCCATAGGAGAACAAGGAATAATGGAATCTTGTTTTATTTTATTCTATTTTTATCCTTTCCTCAACAGTGTGTGTGATAACACTTCTTCCTAAAATCCTCTCTTAATGTTGGCTTAATGTTCTGTAATCAATGGATTAAATTTAAAATCAACCACTAGTCACACATATTTAGAAAATAGATACTGAACTGAAAACCAAACCAATTTCACTGCCATAGTTTTGATTCTGACTCAAAATTTCCTTACAGATTAGAACTTCTCCCTTTTATTTCTTAGAATAAATCTTGGTCTTAGTTATTGAATGCTGCTATAGCAGAAATGCCATAAGTGGATGACTTTAACAACCAGAAATTTACTGTCTCACAGTTTAGGAGGTTAAAAGTCCAAGTTTCTAGTGACGGCTCTTGGAGAAGGTTTTTTATTTGTCATTTCTAGAAAGAGGTTCTTGTCTCCTTTCGGCATCTGTGGGCCCAGTGTTCTTTTGAGATCTCCATACATCTTGGCATCAAACTTCTCCTGGATCTAGAAGCTTCATACTACAGGAAGCTCAGGTCCAAATCACACACTCCACTACCGACTCTTCAATCTCAGTGGTAGCAGGTCCTGTGTCTGCCCAAGTATCTCCTTTTATCACCTGTAAGATAAAAGGTGTTGCATGCCACATATTTAGGAATCTCACAAAAATAAGATCAAGCTGGTGATGGAATTAAGGGTGGTGTGTTGTTGTTGTTAAGTGCCGTTGAGTTGATTCTGATTCATATCTCTCCAGTATAGGGTTTCTGAGGAGTAGCTAGTAGATTTGAACTGCCAACCTTATGGTTTGAAGTCCAGTGCTGATCCTACAACAAACACCATAACAGGATGGCATGTTGTTGTTGTTATGTGCCATCAAGTCGGTTCCGACCCATAGCGACCCTGTATAGGGTTTCTGAGGGTGTAAATCTTTACGGGAGTAGAAAGCCTCATCTTTCTCCTGCGGAGCAGCTGGTAGTTTCTAACCGCTGACCTTAAGGTTCGCAGCCCGATTCGTAACCACTACGCTACCAGAGCTCCTCAGGTATATGCCCCCCTTAATCCTGCAGGATAGTTACACCTCAGTTGCTGAACTACTGAGAATCCGAGCCCAGTCAAATTAACACAGAACCTTATTATCATCAATCACAAGCTTCAAGAGAACTGGAATCCTAATCTTTCACCCATACATCAGGTAGTGGGTTTGAAATGTTGACTTTTGGTTAGCAGCTCAATGCTTACTTCATCATAACCACCAGGATTGCTTAGAAAGATATTGTAGTTGCTAAGTTCTGTCTAGTCAGTTCTAACTCATAGCAACCCTGTATAGAATTTCTGAGGAACAGCTAGTGGGTTTGAACTGCCAATCTTGCAGTTAGCCGTCCAGATATTAGAAGAGAGAAAAATAGTTAATATATTTCAATATATAGTATGCATAACATAAAATAAAATAACAGAGTTCATACTACATTACTAGTTTCTGCAGTACATTTTAAGTTCATTTATGTATGTATTACATTTATCTCTACCACTGTCTTCGTTTCCTTTTCCCTTTGGTTTAATTTGGCTGCTTAGTTTTGCTTGGTTTTGTTTTTGCTTTGTGAAATGATCTAACCTTCTTTTGTGAGGAACTGAGTCTTGGTGGTGCTTTAAGATATCAGTTCCATTTGCTCTGTACCTACTTCTTGTTTCTTTGTTTCTAGAAGCTATTTGATTTTACTCATGGTATTCAGAATCAAATTTTGCCAATCTTCTGGGTTTCCTATTCTGTTTCACCATATAGTACCACTTGTCTATCAGTGTGTCCTATTGTGGTGGTTTGTGTGTTGCTATGATGCTTGACTCATATTTTAAATATCAGCAGGGTAATCCAAGGTGGATAGGTTTCAGCAAAGCTTCCTGACTAAGACAGATTAGGAAGAAGGAGAGGCTGACAACATCTTAATGGTTAGCCACTGAAAACTTTATAAGTACTAGCAGAACATTGTCTGAGACAGTGCCAGAAGATAAGCTCCACATAATGGAAGTTACTCAAAATAAGACTGGGGAAGTGTTACCTCCTCAAAGTAGAGCTGCTTCATTTCCTTTCAATATCTTCATTTGCTGATGGGGCATAACACAAAATAAGAAGAAGCAGCTGTAAACATCTATTGATAAGTGGAATGTATGAAGTATGAATGTTG
>NW_006408519.1:18250863-18252303 GCF_000296735.1 Chrysochloris asiatica | reverse complement strand
TGGCCCAGGATCGGACATTGTTTTGTTCTGCTGTGCATGGGGTCGCTATGAGTCGGTTCCGACTCGATGGCACCTGACAACAACAACAACAATTTAATGAGATTAAATGAGACTGCTAATATTGTTCAAGTATAGAAATATTAATCCCACCCCCCAATTACACAGTTTATATGTCAAACAAAATATAGTATGTTAGCATTATTGTTATTGAAGGAAAAATCTAAGTAGTATTTTCATTTTTATATTATTAGCATGGTTCCAAATATTATATAATGACCGTACATCACTTTTGACTATAGAACAACAACTATGTCTTTGAAAACTTCCCATACAATTGTAATCAATTCCCATGAATTTATTCAATGTTTCATGAACTTTTGAAAATATAGAGTCAAGAGAAGAAAGGATTTGTGGATCAAATGTGATATTCAGTTAAAAGCCTTTTTTGATGGGGCCTGATTTAAGTAGAAGAAACAGATGTTGTATGCTTATTTTTACATCTTGTTTTGTTGCTTAAAGTTCCTACTTCAGTGGTTACATGATTATTTCTGTAGATTTCCATAGGGAAAAGCTCTGTAGTCGTTTATGTATCATCAAAAGAAAAAGAAAATTCTCACTCAAAAAAAATAGAACCATTGCTAAGAATGTCCTTTGCCGCATTCTTCACATCTCAGCTCAAAGTTACCCTCTTTTGGAGAGTTTTAAAAATACTTCTGTTTGTTTTGATGACCCTTCTATGTTTTCTACCATTTTTGCCAAACCATTAGTAACATTTCACTGAAATTGTTACTTTATTTTGCTATAGTCCCATAGAAAAGTGTAATGTCAGGACTGGGTCTTACACACGTTGGTGTCCACATTCCTAGTTTCGTGTGTATTATACATAACAAACAATCCATAAATATTTAACATATGAATGAAAGAAGTGAATATTTTATGAGGCATCTAATTTGCCTACTGCACCCTAATGTGTTCTTGCATCTAACTTCTGCCAAAATAATTACTGCTGAAAATACCTTAGTCTTATCTATGAACTTTGCATGTATTGGGGATGGAAAATTGTGCTTCCTTTTATTCTTCAGCGTAAGGAAAGAGGAAGATTCAAAAAAAGTAAAATGAAGAGTTGGCTATTCTAGGGTCTATTATATGCTATAAAAATGTCCAGAAATATTACTGACATACTATGTCCCAACTAGAACTCCGGGTTCAGGTCAATTTCATTGTTTGTGTAATTGAGAGATTTACCTCCATTTTCTCCTGTGCTTTGATAGACATGATTAATGAGTTTGTTAACTTTGCCAATCAGACAGAAATAAGTGTTAGAAATGAATCCCGATGTCGCATAAAAGACACTCGGTGAGACTAAATTACCTTGGCAAAGTAAAATTTACTCCTGCAAGAGGGTGCTTGCGCATAGCTGTACATACACGAACAGGCTAG
>NW_006408519.1:18235061-18250603 GCF_000296735.1 Chrysochloris asiatica | reverse complement strand
ACTTCAGGAAGTAACCAAAGAAAAAGAGAGAGATCATAAAGTCTTTACTTCAGGAAATAAAAAAAAGTTACCCGAATATAATAAACAGGATTATAATTTTTTTTCCCACATAAGCAACGTTATAATGTGCTTTTTTTCTTTTCTTTCTTTTTTAAGCAATAGGAAAGAAGTCCCTGAAGAATATAAATTTTAAATTTAATTTTGGAAAAACTTTAATTTAATTTGCTATATTAATTTCAACTGAAAGAAAAATCTAAATTTTCTAACTTTCATGGTAAACATTTTTCATACTATGATACTTTCAGATTTTATGAAGAGTTTGTATCTGCCTGAATTTAAAAATTAAATTAACTTAAATTACATGCTATAAAAGTCAATTCCCTTTGCCTTCTATAAAGAAGTCAAATTATTGTCTAATAAATCCATAATTTTCTCATCCCTTGTCTCCAATTTCCACTATAATACTTTCAGGGACTAATTTCCTCTATTATTGCCTGTTTCCTGTGACTTTATTGAAATCTATTACAATTTGAGAAATCTCAAGTAATCAACCTTATATTTTCTCATCTCCTAATTACCTTTGTAAGCTTTATGCAAGGTATAACTCTTCTCATATTATACCTTAATGAATGTTCAGTAGAATAATGACAATTGAGATGATAATTCAATAACAACAGATAGTCATTCCATACACATTATGTACCATTTTAAAAAATCTAATCTTATTTATTATGTTGTTAAGAATGTACAGAACAAAGTATACATAAATTAAAACATTTCTGCATATGCCATTGACTGATATGGATTGTTGTTATTGTTGTTAAATGCCTTGAGTCAGTTCTGACTCATAGGCATGATGTAATCAGTGATATGGATTACATCATTCAAATTCTGCAACCATTCTCACTCTCCTATTCTGCATAGCTCCTCCCTTATTAACATAAATCAACTGCCCTCTAATATTGATGAAAGTCAAAGTTTACCCCAAAACTATGTATGTTGTTGTTGTTGTTAAGTGCCATTGAGTCAGTTCTGACCCATAGCAAACCTGTATAGGGTTTCTGAGGGACAGTTCATGAGTTTGAACCACCAACCTTACAGTTCAAGGTGACTTCACAGTCCAGTGCACCACAGAGCCACACCAAGACTGCCAAGCTGTATATGTTGTTGTTGTTGTTGTAAAATGCTGTTGAGTGAATTCCAACCCATAGTGACCCTGTATAGGTTTTCCGAGGAGCTGCTGGTGTGCTTGAACCACTGACATTATAGTTCAAATGACTTTTCAGTCTGACACATTAAACCACAGTGTCACACCAAGACTCCAAGCTATTGTTGTTGTTAAGTGCCGTTAAGTCGATTCCGACCCAAGTGACCCTGTATAGGGTTTCCAAGGAACGGCTGGTGAGCTTGAACCACTGACATTGCAGTTCAAACAACTTTGCTGTCTGACACATTAGCCCATGGTGCCACACAAGCTGTATATAGAACTCTGTAAAACAACTAATAGTATAGAAAATTGTATATAGGAGGTTTTCAACATATAACATGCATAGATGTGTTGTTAAGTGCCATCTAGTTGGCACTGCTGAATAAAGAACCAAAGGAAACACTGTCTAGTCCTGTGCCATCCTCACAATTATTGTTACATTTGGGCCCATTGCTGTTGCTATTGTACCAGTTCATTCATTGGGGGTCTTTCACTTTTTTGTTGACCCTCCACAATACTTTCTCCAGGGACTGGTCCCTTCTGATAACATGCACTTAGTAAGAGACAAAGGCTCACCATCCTGGCTTCTAAGGGGCATTCTGGCTGTACTTCTTCCAGCACAGATTTGTTTGTTTTCTTGACATCCCACAGTACTTTCTTCAACAGCATAACTCAAATGTATCAATTCTATGGTCTTCCTTATTCACTGTCCAACTTTAACATGCATATGAGGGTGTTGAAAATACCACAGCTTGGGTCAGGCACACCTTAGTCATCAAACTGATATCTTTGCTCTTGAACACTTTAAGGAGATCTTGTGCAGCAGATTTGTCTGGTACAATATATCATTTGATTTCCTGACTGCTGGTTCCATGAGTGTTGATTGTGGTTCCAAGAAAAATGACATCTTTGACCACTTCAATCTTTTATTGGTCCAGTTGAGAGGATTTTTGTTTTCTTTATATTGAGATGCAATACATACTGAAGGCTGTGGTGTTTGATCTTCAACAGTATTTTAAGTCTTCTCTACTTTTAACAAGCAAGGTTGTATCATCTGCATATCTCATGTTGTTAATGAATCTTCCTCCAACCCTGAGGCCACATTCTTCTTCATATAATACAGTTTCTCAGATTATTTGTTCAGCATACAGGTTGAATACGTATGTTGAAAGGATGCAACCCTGGCATACATCTTTCCTGGTTTTAAACCAATCAGTTTTGTCCAAACAACTGCATCCTGGTCCGTATACAGTTTCCTCATGAGTAAAATGAAATATTCTGGAATATTCATTCTTTGTAATGTTATCCATAAATTGTCATGATCCACACAATTTTGCTCTGTAAACAAGTTCCTCATAAGTAATATTAAATGTTCTTGAAAACTCATTCTTCACAATGTTATCGATAGTTTGTTATGATCCACACAATCAAATGACATTGCATAGTCAATAAAGTACAAGTCAACATCTTTCTGTAATTCTCTGTTTTAGTCAAGATCCATCTGAAATCAACAGTGATATATCCCTAGTTATACATTCTGATCTGAATCTGACTTGAATTTCTGGCAGTTTCCTGTTGATGTAGTGTTGCAGCTGCTTTTGAATTATCTTCAGCATACTTTTACTTGCATGTAATTTTAATGATATTGTTTGATGATTTCCACATTTTGTTGGGTCACCTTTATTTGTAATGGATACAAGTATTAACTCTTCTAATAAGTTGGCCAGATTTCTTGGCATAGGTAAGTGAATACTTCCAATGCTACATCAATTTGTTGAAAGATTTCAATTTGTATTCCATGAATTCCTGAAGCCTTGTTTTTCGCCAGTGCCTTTAGTGCTGATTAGACTTCCTCCTTCAGTACCATTGGCTCTTGATCACATGCTACCTTTTGAAATGGTTGAACATTTGTCATTTCTTTTTGGTATAGTGATTCCATGTATAGCTTCCATCGTCTTTTGATACTTTCTATATCATTCAATATTTTGTCCATTGTAGTTGTTGCTGTTAAGTGCGGTCCAGTAAGTCCGACTGATAGCAACTCTGTATGGAGTTTCCAAGGAGCAGATAGTGAGCTTGAAGTGCTGACCTTGTGGTTCAAACTGATCTTGCAGTCCAGCACAGAATAATTCATTATTGCAGGTCAAGGTTTGAAGTTTTTCTTCAGTTCTTTTAACTTGAGAAATGCTGACTATGTTCTTCCTTTTATGTTTTCTAACTCCAGGTCTTAACATATTTCATGATAATACTTGACTTAGTCTTCTCTGGTTGCCCTTTGAAAATTTCTGTTCAGTTCTTTACCTTTCTTATTTCTTCCTTTTGCTTAAGCATCTCTGCACTGGAGAGCAAGTTTCAGAGGATGTTCTAACATCCATTTTGGTCTTTTCCTTATTTTAATCTTTTTAATTATCTTTTGCTTTGTTCCTCTATGATGTTCTTGATAACATCTTACAGTTCTTCTGCTCTTAGGTCAGTAGTGTCTAATGCATTAAGTATTTTCTTGAGAAGGTCTCTAAATTTAGGTGGGATATGGTCAAGGTCATATTTTGTTTTAATTTTCTTCATATTCAGCCTGAACTTGCCTTTGAACAATTGATGATCTTATTCACAGTTGTCCCCTGATCTTGTTTCAGCTGATGCTATTTTCATCATCTCTTCCCAAAGATATGCTAAATTTGATTCCTGTGTATTCCATCTTGTGAGGTCCATGTGTATAATCACTTTTTATGTTGTTTATAAAAGGTATTTGTAATGAATAAATCATTGGTCTTGCAAAATTCTATCATGCAATCTACAGCATCATTTCTATCACCAAGGCCATACTTCCCAACTACATTCTGATCTTTCCTTTTTGTTTCTAACCTTCCTTTTCCAATTACCAGTAATTATCAATACATCTTGATTGCATATTTGAACAATTTGAAACTGAAGAATTTGAGAGAATTCTTCAATTTTATCATCACTAGCTGTAGTGGTTGGTGTGTAAAATCGAGTAACAGTGGTATTAACTGATCTTCCTTGTAGGTGTATGGATATTATCCTACCCAAGACAGTATTGTAGTTCAAGATAGATCTTGAAATGTTCTTTTTGATGATGAATGTAATACATTCCTCCTGAATTTGTTGTTGCTGACATAGTAAACCATATGATAGATTTAGAATGACCACTTCCTGTCCATTTCAGCTCACTAATATCTAGCATATTGATCTTTATGCATTCCATTTCATTTTTTGACAACTGCCTATTTTCCTAGATTAATTCTTTATACATTCCCTGTTCTGCTTATTAATGGGTGTCTTCAGCTGTTGCTCCTTATTTTGAGTTGTACCCCATCATCAAATGAAGACCCTGAAACCTTTACTCCTTTGGGTCATCATGGTCAACTCTACTTTTAGGAGGCAGCTCTTCCTCAGTCATATTTTGAGTACCACTCAACCTAAGGGTTTTATCTTCTGGCACTAAATCTGATAATGTTCTGCAGCTATTCATAATATTCTCATCTTCTAGGAGTCCTGGTATGGCACTACGGGTTAATGTGTTGGACTGCAAGAGTGGGCTGAACTGCAAAGTCAGTGGTTCAAGCTTACCAGCCATTCCTCAGAAACACTACACAGGTTCACTGTGAGTTTGAACCAACTTGACAACACTTAACAACAAAAGAACTATATCTGTGTTGCCCTACTATTCATAAGATTTGCAGTGGCTAAACATTCAGAAGGAGAGTCTGCCTCTCCTTCTCCCTAGTGTATCTTAGTCTGGAAACTCCTCTGAAACCTGTCCTCCATAGGTGACCCTGATGGTATTTAAAATACTGATGACATAGTTTGTAGCATCACAGCAACATGTAAGTCACCACATTACACTAACTGACAGATGACTGGTGTTCACGGAGAGACAGCTCTGTTTTTTTTCTATTACCACATGAAATTGTTTCAGATATTCATTGTTACGTAATTATTTGATCTTTCTTTTACAAAGATATAGGACCTACACCTCTCTCCTTGAATTTGAACAGGCTTGTAAGTGTTCCAACCCATGTAATGCAGTAGAAGTTAAATGAGGTGACTACAGAGGTTAGGTAAGAAAAGTCCAGAAGTATCTACTTGTTTATCTTGGAGTAGTTGCTTTTATAAGGAATCCATAAATCATCCTCAACATCAAGTGTCTGAATACTCTCAGATCATTATAACATGAGCAAGCCCCAGGGATGTGGTTGTTGCTGTTGTTCAGTACCATCAAATCAGTTCTAAATCATAGCCACCCTGTATAGTGTTTTTGAGGAGTAGCTAGTAGGTTTGAATTGCCAACCTTGTTCAAACTTACCTTGCTATCCAGTGCTTATCCTACAGCACCACATCTTCACATATAAATGCTCTGTTCAACAGCCACAGCAGAAGTTCAGATCGACAGCCAACATCTACTACTAAATATAAGTAAAAGCATTTGCAAATACTCCATCTTCTAGCTATGGTAAAATTTCCATATATCAAGTTTTCCTGTGTGCATCTCTTGACCACATAGAAGATAGACAAGGCAAAGAGTTACTAAGAATAATAAAATACTGCTTATATCATTTTATGCACTGAGTTGTTTTTTAAAAGTTTTTATTGTGAATTGAGTGATAGTTCACATGGGAGAACATTGGTTTTATACTCATCATATCATTGCAATGATTACAATCTCATCTGTGTATCATTATTAAACAGTATTTGCTTTTATTCCCACTGTTTTGTTTGTTTGTTTTTTGAAATGTACACAAAAACCCAAGGGTACATTTTGCAAGTCGGCCTCCTGGCTACCAGCACCTGGCTACCAGCACCTGGCCACCAGCACACAGCCTTTCTCTTTCCATGAGTCTAGAATCCTCAGCTGCTCTATTTCTCTATGCCCTCATCTCTGGAGTCGCTGCTTCTCTGGATAGGGTCCCACATTCTGCTTGTGCTCTTCTCCCTTGATGGTTCTAGAGTCCTCTGTTCCTAGACTGTAAAAGTAACTACTCCCCTCTTTTTGTTACAAAACTTCTACCTTTACAGTTGTGACAGTTTCAATTAGTCATGGTAACAATTACTCACTATTGAATCATAAGAATCTTATCCCCAGCTCTTTTCACTAGACCCGTCTAGACAAGATGAATACTATTCAGTGGGGATTCTACATTCCCCCTACACTCAAACTAAATTGCCTCTTGAAAACTTGTAAGCCAGTAACTGTGTGCCTTTATAGTGTGGTGTGGTGCTGTGGGCTAATGCACCAGACTGCAAAGCCGTTTGAACTGCAAGGTCGGCAGTTCAAGCTCACCAACTGCCCCTCGGAAACTCTATACAGGGTCGCTATGGGTCAGAACCGACTTGAACGCACTTCACAACAACAACAACAATAATTTTAGGTAGCCAATGTTTAAGTTGCCCATCCCAATCAACACTATAGACCGAGGGGATATGCCACTGAGATTCATTGGAGTGGTATTCAGTAATAATAAGCCAGAAAGATTGGTGTTAAGATTGGAAAGATGAGTAGTCTTTGGCTGTTCCCCACACTACTTCTAAAGTCAACCATGTCCTCCCACAATGGGCTCAAAATAGAGCGGTCATGATATAGGTAGGGGCTAGGGATTATGCAGGACTAAGCAATATGATTATTAAATCAAAGATAGGATTCTTGTAGGCATGGGAGCCTGACCACGTCACACACTCATGAAGTCAATCTTAACCACACACTATGCCAGTCAATACACTGTAGTAGTTGAGCATATAGCTTTAGGAGCCACACTGGAAAGCTTTTATTTGTAGTTTTTAAAATCACTAGTTATTTGACATTAGTCAAGTTTCTTAATAGCTCACTGCCTTGGTTGCTTTATCTATATAAAAGATTCACAATAACATCTAATTCATGTGGTGTTTTCAAACATGAATAAATTAAAATATGTAAAATATCATAGAATAGTGTGTAATACAAATATAAGCCTTCAAAAATATTGCTACCTATAGCCCTAACCTCCTGCAATATTCAGATGATACAACCTTGCTTGCTAAAAGTGAATAGGACTTAAATATTTACTGATGAAGATCAAAGACCACAGCCTTTGGTATGGATTGCATCTCAATGTAAAGAAAACAAAATTCCTCACCACTGGACCAAGAAACAACATTCTTATCAATGTAGAAAACATGAAAGTTGTCAAGGACTTCATTCTTCTTGGATCAACTATCAACACTCATGGAAGCAGCAATCAAGAAATCATTAGGCAAATTTGCTGCATAAGACCTTTTTAAAGTGTTGAGAGCAAAGATGTCAGTCAGCTTGAGGACTAAGGTGCACCTGACCCAAGCCATGGTATTTCCAGTAACCTCATATGCATGCGAAAGCTGGACAGTGACTAAGGAAAACCGTAGAAGAATTGATGCTTTTGAGTTATGATGTTGGAGAAGAATATTGAAAGTGCCATGGGCTGCCAAAAGAACCAACAGATCTGTTTTGGAAGAAGTGCAGCCAGAGTGCTCCTTCATGGCCAGGTTGGCCAAACTCTGTCTCTCCTACTTACAACATATTGTCAGGAGGGACCAGTCTCTGGTGAAGGATATCATGTTTGATAAGGTGGAAGGTCAGAGAAAAAGAGGAAGACCTCCAGCGAGATGGATTGGCAGCATCAATGGGCTAAAGCGTGTCAACAATTGTGAGGTTGACCCAGGACCAGGCAGTGTTTCATTCTGTTGTATATAGGGTCATTATGAGTTGTACTGACTCGATGGCCTAACAACAACAACAACAATAGCCTTAACATTAGGGCTTTTCATATGAATCTACAATGTTGTAAAAACAAAACTGATAAACCAACACCTATAGAAATCCCTTCCCACATAATTTCCAAAAATCTGTAGCTCTTATGTGTGTATATTTGTGTTAATCTAGACTAGACATTCAGTTGACCTAATCAGAAATTCATTCTCTCAGAGTGGTCAACCAATCATCTAATCATAAAATCCACAAGAATTTCTATAATTTTATCTAGACTCAACAACAGGAACTTTGATAATTTTCATAATGAATATGATAAATGAACCCCTGAATGGTGAAATTAGTAATTTTCAAGCTATGTGATTTAAAATAATTTATGAGCCATCAAGGCATAAGAATCAGTAAACCTTCACCCTTTACATTAAGACACTTGATCCTTAAAATTTTCTCAGCTCTGTTACTGTTGCAAGTAACTTTTGATCAACTGAATTGAACTAGTTATCTAGTTGACTGAGTATTACCTCAAGCATATTTTATCATTTTCCTTAGGGGAATTTTTAAGCAGGGTGTTTAGAGAGCACCAAAAGAACTAAAGAGCTGAGATTTCATTTTAGATTATAGAGGTGGGTATAAACTGTGTCTTTGTATTTGCTTATGAATTTCTGTAATATGGTAAAATAGAGTCTGAAATTTTATTTTCTTTCCAATTGAATGTGAGAGTCCTAGTAAGTAGCTAAACCTTACTTACATCTAAAAATTTATAACTACTGACATCTTTAAAAAAATAAAACTACAACCTTAATAGCTATGTATGATTAATTTGAAATAAGTCATTTTGTAATAATTAGTAAATTTAATTAACAGTTCATCTCTTCTTTTATGGTTTTCATATTATTGTACTCATAAGTCAGGGAAAAAACTTGTCAGTCACCAGGGCTTTATACAATGGCTACAAAAATTGGCTCAAGTATAATAGAGCAATCATTGTGAAGATAGCAGAGGACTGGGTAGTATTTCTTTTTGTGATACATAGGGTTGTTATGGATTGAAACTGACTTGAAGGCACCAAAAGACAACAACTATGCCTATCATAGGTCTTTTATTTTATATCATATATATATATAGGCTCTACTTCTCTGATTACAATCTAAGTATTAAACTCATGAATATATATTTATAGTAATTCCAATAAAGTCTCATATGGTTGATCAATGACTTTTATTACTGTTTATAGATTCATTGATTAAAATGATTTTTAATTTATCCTATAAAATCTAGTGGAAAACAAAGTATGTTTTAGCAGGAATTAAGGGAACATATTCCCCAGAGTCAAATTCCTTTTGAAGAAATGAATTTTGTTTGGAATATATAACATATATTCTAATATATAGTATATATTTCCAGCAATTAAGTCAAATAATTAATACTATAAGGATAGATGTGGTGGTAGTGGTGTACCATAGAGTCAGTTCTAATTCATAGCCACCCTACGTAGGGTTTCTGAGGTTGTAAATCTTTATGGGAGCAGAAAGTCTCATCTTTCTTGCATGGAACATCTGGTAGTTTTTGAACTGCTGACCTTGAGGTTAGCAACCTGACTCATAACAACTATGCTATTAGTGAGCCTTAAGAATAAATATATAGATCCCTAAATCAAATCATACAAAAAAACTAATATAAAATTTCTTAGAAAAAAAATCCTTATGTAGTATATAAAGATAAAAACATTTCTCTGTATTTTTCTCTTTATATGTATTCAACAAGTAATTTCATCTAGACTCTCCAGAATTACCTAAATAATAACTTTTATGGAGGAAGAAGGGAGAAAGGTCAAGCTAAAGTAGGGAATGTAAGAGAGTTAGGAAAATCCCAGTTGGACAATGAGGCAAGGACATTGTACTTTCCTAATCACTAGTCCATTTTAGCATAATGTTCTTTATTTCTTTGAGTTGCTACTTAGTCCATTATCTGACCAATTACATTATAAAAAAATATCTATCTGAAGATTCAGGGTATATTGTCATAATGTATTTTTATCTTCCATACAGTAGGGGGCAACCTTGAATAGGTTTATGAGTAATGATGTGGTTTACACTTGACTACCTAATGGATGATTATGTGGAGAGAAGCTTCACCACTTTCCCAAGCTCTGTATTTACAGAAGTCAGTTTATTTCCTAACTGAAATAGGAACATAATAACCTATTTCTTTTATATCTTGAACACTATGCATTTTGTATCTCAGCAATATCAACCCTTTATTAAATAGCTTTCTAATATGTGAATTTCACCCAAAGTTGAATATGAAAACAAAGAACAAATGAATAGCAAAATGGGATAGTCTAGGAGGAGACAATACATATAAGAAACAAAGTGATCCATAAATAATTGAAAAGATGCCCAAGTCTCATGTATTTATGATGTAATGTAAATTAAAATTTAAAATGTGAGATATATTTTACAAATCCAAAAACCTTAATATTGATAGCACCTAACATTTATATATAAGTGTATGCATGCAAAACTACTCTTCATTAATATTTAAGACATGTATACTAATATACTCTATTCAGATTTTGCTTCTTGTAGAGCTATATAGTCTAAAACACTCAACTGAATAAATCAATTAGAAATTGTATATTATACACAAACACACTTAGGAGAATAAATAAGCTGATGTGAAATTTAAGGAGGGGAAGAGGGCAAAAACCAAGTAAAATCAGGAGTCATTAATGTAATTTAGCCCCAAATCAACTATTACCTTGAAGGAATAAGCTAAATCCTAGTAAATTTTAACTTCCACTTTTACTGCTGTATAGAATATAGGAGACAAATTCTTAGGCTCATCCAAAATAAGGAGTAAAATTGAAAATTCATGCATAAGTGTCTAAAGTGTTATAACTTGAAAGAAAGAGAAAGAGTAAGAGAACTACATCTATCATAACCGTACCAATAAATAATTTGAATCAGGATCATGATGAAATGTTGGAGATGACTTGTTTGAGAACTGAAATAAGCTGGCTGTCACCCTCACAACCACCACCCATGTGGTCCAAAGAACCATAAGAGTACAATTCAAGTGAATTTAGTCATAGGGCTGCGGTACTGATGATACCAAGCAACTAGTAGAAGCACAGGCAAATCTGGAAATCCACTTCAATCTGAAGCACCAAGGAAATACTATTGACAAAGATCGAGAGCTTAAGAAGAGTGAGAAATTTACAGATAGATGCTATAGGTAGCTAGCTAGATACTTAATGAGGATTGATTGTTTAAATGTAGCTTTAAGTATAAAAGAAACAAAACAAAACAAAACCAGACAACAGAATTGCATTCACCAAAACATTCTATGCTGTAATCTTTTATACTTAATATCACTATTTTTAACATACTCTAAGAAACAGCCCAACATTATACATAGGATGAAGAATGATGGATAAGAAGATTGGACATGAAAATAAAATTAAAATGCAATTGATAGTTTAAACAACAGAGTAGAGTAAGTCAGATTGGCAAATAATTAGAAGAGGGACTCAAAATAAATATCTAAAATGCTGTCTAGATAGTAAAAAAAAAAAAGAAAGATGAACAATTTAAAAAAGATGAAGATAGGCATAATGACGGATAAATTGTGAATGTTTAGCAAATGTCTGAATGAAGTTTCAAAAGAATTTTAATAGGAACAAAGTCAATATTTTAAGAGATATGGAGTAAGGATTTTTCAGAAGTAAAAATGGACAGAATTTTAAGAAGAAATTAACGCATTCAACATTGTTTTGGATGCATGAAATCGATGCACATGCTTCTCAGTAATCAATGGTGAAATAAGAAAGCTTTTATAGATAGAGATTCAAATATATAAAATGGCAAGCTTGATTTAAGTGAGATCTAGAGATCTTTTTGAATAAAAGTGAAGGAAAGATAACTTTTTACACAAATTGACTTTTATTAAAATTGACATATTCCATAAACCAGAGTTCAGCAAAGTTCAAATTGCTGTTATCAAAATGGGCACATTTTTTTTTTTTACCCATAATGAAATCAAATTAGAAATTACTATAATCAAAGGATATAGTGTATTGGACCAATCTGCTTCAAAATGCCTTGTTAAAGTGTTAAAGAGCAAAGATGCCACTTTGAGAACTAAGGTGCATCTGACCCCAGCATGGTATTTTCTTTTGTGTGTGTGTAGTTATTGTGCCAATCCATCTCACTGAAGTTTTCCCTGCATGTCCGGTGACACTCTACTTTACCAAATAGGTATTCTTTACTAGTGACTGGTCTTCCCTGATGATATGTCCAAGTAAGCAAGTCAACGGTCTTACTATCTTCACTTTAAGGAGAATTTTGGTTGTATTTCTTCTAAGATTGATTAGGTTACCCTTCTAGCAGTCCATAGTTATATTCAATATTCTTCATTGAGACCACAATTTGAATGCATCAATTTTGTCTGTTTTCCTTTTTCATTGTCCAGCTTTTTCATGCATATGATGTGATTGAAATGACCATGGCTTGGTTCAGGCACACATTAATCATCAAAGTGACAACTTATTATTATTATTTTTTTTAATATAAAGAAGTGTTTTACAGAAGACTTACCCCATGCAATATGTCCTTTGATTTCTTGACTGCTGTTTTTATGATATTTTCAAATGCTGATAAAAGTTGGACAAAGAATTAGGACGACTGGAGAAATGGTGCCTTTGGATTATGGTGTTGGTGAAGAATATCGAACATACCATGCACTATCAGAACAAATAAACCTGTCTTGGAAGAAGTACAGCCAGAATGCCTCTTGGAAGTGGGAATGGTGCGACTTTATCTCCTGTACTTTGGACATGTTATCAGAAGGCATCAGTTCCTGGAGATGGACATTAGACTCAAAATAGACTCGAAAGTCTAATGTACAAGGTCAGTGAAGACCCTCAACAAGATGGACTGATATAGTGGCTACAACAGTGGGCTCAAGGATATCAATGACTGTGAAGATGGTACAGGACAAGGCAGTGCTTAGTTCTATTGTATGTAGGATTCTTATTCATCAGCACCAGCTTCAGAGCACCTAACAATACAACTTTCTGAAGAGATGGAAATGTTCATATCTGTCTGTATAATGTAAAAGTAACTGTACACATAAAAACTCACTAAAAATATGATTAATGTGGCTGAATCTACTTTTCACTTTGTATGGATATCATGGCAACATCAAATTGTCACAAATTTTCTAAATATTTACATTTTATTTAAATAACAAACATACCATGTATGACCACTGTTCTGAAGACCACCATATAAATAGTATTTTAGGTGTCCCTGTCAGATATGTACTGGACTGGTCAATCAAGGCAGGTGATTCAAATCTACCAGCCACTTCTCAGACACTGTATACAAGGTTGATATGAGTCAGGACTGACTTGACAGCACTTAACATCAACAAAAGGAGCCCTGTTGTGATGTTATAGGATAAACACTGGACTGCAAGTTCAGCAGTACAAACCTAACAGTCGCTCCTCAGAAACCCTATACAGGGCAGCTATGAGTTGGAACCAACTTGACAGCGTTTAACAAGAACAGCAAACAGCAACAGTAAACTTTAGTTAACAGTGAAAATATCAGATAAATTGGTTCTCTCCTCTCTGTCCTCTTTTCTCTCATCATTCTCAGATACCCACTTTCCAAATGGATGACTAATCTAACACAGTGGCCTCTTATCTCCTGGAATCCCTTATATCTAACAACCGCTTTCTATTTTCAACATCAATCACTTACACATTATCTCAAATCCCTGTCATCATCAGAAACAACATCAATCTGAATTCATAAATACATGTGTTCAATATTCTTACTACAAGAACCTTACTTAAAATTCACTTGCTTAAATTATCCCACTCAACACTATTTTGACTTTATGAAGACCTTTGATTAGTTGTCTCCTTCAATATTTCACCATTAATCAGAAACCTTTCTTCCTTGTCAAACATTGAAATAATCTATTTTTATACCCAATGCCTAAATAAAAGTCTTAGCTCCCTTTCCTTTTTATTAAGCTAGTGTATTCATTCATCTGACAAGTACTAACACAACGGTAAATTTAACTATTTGTTTCATAATTTACTGAAAAGAATGGAACCCATTAAGACACTCTGTCTTATCAGTTCTGTATATATGAAATTATTTGTATCATTACTTTTTTTCTTCCTGTTATTCTAAATATCCTTTGTTGTTGTTGTTAAATGCCTGCTCATAGTGACCCTGTATAGGGTTTCTGAGGAACAAATGGTGAGCTTGAACCACCAACCCTGCAGTTCAAATCAACCTTACAGTCCAGCACATTAACTCACAGCACCAAACCAGGACTCCCATACATATCCTTACTTTTATCCAAAGCACTCATTCTGAATGTGCTCTTGGTTTCCCTCCCTTTTTTTGGTTTCCATGTCTTTACTCCTTTTCCTAATAACTGCACTACATTTCCAGTCCTGCTGGACCATTCTAATTAATGTTTTTTGTTTTTTTTTTAAGGTTTTTATTGTGGATTGAGTGAAAGTTTTCAGGGCACATCATCGGTTTCACATTCAAACATTCATATACCTTGTTTCATTACATTGATTATAATCCCCTCCACATACCATCAGTTAACAGAGTTTCTCTCTATCCTCTTTAGCTTTTTGGGTTTTTTTTGGGGGAAAAAAATTGCCTTTTTGAATTTACAGTCTCAGCTTTTAGGGATCTAATTAATGTTTAAACGTGCTAAAATATAGCCCATTTGGCGAAATAATTCCTTGATCTATGATCTTTTTTTTGGTGGTGGGGGGGGAGTTACTTACTTATATCTCTGACTCCTTAATAAAAATCTCTCTTGAAACAGTTGTCTGCAAATACTTTCTATAATTTGTTTGTCATTCATTCTTTCTTCAATTCCCTGCAATCTGGATTTCACCATCCAAATGGTATATTTATTTTAAAGTAAATGATGATATTCATGTTGCTGAATTGGATAGTTAATGTTTATTCTTCATCATAAAAGCAATTTCAGCATCATTTGAAAGAATTGTGCAGTCTCCTTCATGATACCGTTTTATTTCTGTATCCATGACAACAGGTTTTCTGGTTCCTTCTTCTGTTTCTTCTGGCTAGTTCCTTTTTTCTCTAGCTTCTGAACTTTGATGTTTTAAATCTATGCATCCCGAATCTAATAAATTCTGTCATAGGAAGTGGTTACTTTCTTTTTTAATTTTAGTATAATTTATAATTTTATACCTAATTAGATCTTTATTTTCTTTATCCCTACTAAATCACAAATTCCAAAAATAAATGTTCAATCAAGGCTTCTCTGCAATTAAATGTCCAGTTAGAGTATAGCACTTGAGATATTGAAAGTAAACTTTCAATAACTATTTCAATTAATAGCTATATAGATACACACATACGCACACACACATATATATATGTGTGTGTGCGTGTGTGTGTATTCAAAACTGTATTTAATTTTAAACCATAAGGATAAGCATTGTTTGGACTGTTAACTGTGAGGTCACCAGTTCAAAACTATCAGTCATACTTTGGACATGTTGCCAGGAGGGACCAGTCTCTGGAGAAG
>NW_006408519.1:18224462-18233431 GCF_000296735.1 Chrysochloris asiatica | reverse complement strand
TAAAGAACCAACTCTAGGGAAGCTAAAAACAACAACAATAATACCTTTACTTTCAAGAAACACAAGGTAGCTGAAGGGAGATAAAAATTAGTCCAAAGCCTGCATAGCTTAGGTAATATGTGTGTTTATGTACATGTGTGTATGAACATCTGTGTGTCTGTGTTGATCTACTTGGTAATACTGCACAAAGTTTCTGTTACTTTTACCAGGCACCTATCACCCTTCATTGGGGAGAGTTATAATCATCTGGACTTTATGTTTAATTTCTAAAACTTCATATATATAGGTTGTATGTTAGTCTAATCACTTTCCTTGCTTTCTATAAACCCTGATCAGCATAGATCAGCACATCCTTTTTAGAGGCTGGATTTGGGCTAAAATGGAAACTCTGAAGTGCTGAGTTTCTCAGAGTGTATGTATAAGGTTTCATGGGAGTATAGGTGTGGCATTGTGTGTTAATGCGCTGAACTGAATAATTGCTTTGAATCACAAGGTCAGCGGTTCAAGTTTACCAGCTGCTCTTTGGAAACCCTATCCAGGGTCTCTATGAGATGGAAATGACTCAATGGCACTTAATAACAAAAACAACAACAAAGTTTCACTAGCACTAAATAGTAATCCTCATATGAAAAGAGAATTTATCTCACTTTATAAATTATGTAATTCTTTTCTTAGTAAATAAAGATGAGTTAGAAGTAGCATATAATATTTCTTTACTAAAAACTAAAAATCTGAAGTCCTGTTTTCACATAAAAAGATATTTGTATCTTTCTGTATGCAAATAAAAGGAGTCCTTGTATATCTCTGTAGGATAAGCACTCAACTGCAAGGTTGGTGTGGACTGCAGGGTGGGAGGTTTAAACTCACCAGCATTCCTCAGAAACCCTATACAGAGTCGCTATGGGTCAGAACTGACTCGATGACACTTAACAACAACAACATGTTCAAATAATTCTAATCATAGTACAAGTTTTTCAGTCAACATTACTGGTAGTTTTAATATATGAATGACTTCACCATATTACTCTGTTGACCTTGTACATGTCTATATAGGCCATACAAGCAAGGTTCAACATTAGCTGACCTGAGCATTTGTAAAGCATGCTGTGATTCACTCAGAACATGAGTGCATGCGAAGCTTATGAGGATCTCCCGCAAGGCCTGTTTTCCCACTTGTCTCTTTACCTTTGGGTGCTGTCATGAGATTTTTTCATCACCTCTAGAGTTTAGATAAAGTATGAGGTTCACCTTATTCATAGGAGCAAAGATAGCTTCAGGGTAGAAAACTGCTTATGTGGATCTTTGGATCAATTACTCAGCAACACATGTCTAGCCACTGGTATTGCATTACCACAACATCTGGCTTCTTTTGTTTAGTAACATCCTAATGGCACAGGGGTGCCGCAGGGAGTAGTCATCTTTACTGCTCTAATTTTGCTATGTATGCTAATAGAAAATCTTCTGAATCTGATAAGACATAACTGTTTTTTGTTTTTTTTTCTAACTTAAATATCAGGAAGACTTATTTGACAACATGCTTATTTAAAATGATAGCTGACTCAATGTCTAAATATTAAATTGTTGTCATTGTTAAGTGCCATTGGGTTGATTACAACTCATAACTACCTTGTATAATGTTTCTGAGTAGCAGCTAGAAGGATTATTCTGCTGACCTTGTGGTTAGTAGTCTAGTCCTTATCTTAGAGTGCCACACCAGGGCTCCAAATGTTAAAAAGAACATCTTAAATTTGTAACTGCTGAGGCACATAATTTTCCTTTTGTTATATTTGCAAACCACCTTTCATCTGTAAGGACTACCTACAAGTTTGGTTTGAATCACAAAATCAGAAGTTCAAACCCACCAGCCACTCCTCGTGAACCCTACACAGGGTTGCTATGAGTCAGAGCTGATTTGGTGATACTTAACAACAACTTGTAAGACTGTCATACTACAGTGACTTGTGTGTTGGTGTTACAATGCCACAAGTATTTTAAATATCAGGAGGGTCAACCATGGTAGTCAGGCTTCAGCAGAGCTTCTGGACAAAGTTATACTAAGAAGAAGGTGAGAAGAACAAGTCCTGAATGGTTAGTCCCCTTATGAATAGCAGTGGCACACTGTCCAGAATAACGCCAGGAGAGGATCCCCTCAGGTTGGAAGGCACTCAAAATAAGACGGGGAAAGCTGCCTCTGGAAGTAGAATTGACTTTCATTGATATGGATGGAACAAAGCTTTCAGCACCTTCATTTGTTGATGCAGCACAGATGCAAACACCAATGAATAATCAGAATATGCAATGTGGTGGTGGTTATGTGCCGTGGAGTCGGTTCCAACTCATAGCGACCCTGTACAGGGTTTCCGAGGCTGTAAATCTTCACGAGAGTAGAAAGCCTCATCTTTCTCCCGTGGAACAGCTGGTAGTTTCGAACTGCTGACCTTAAGGTTCGCAGCCAGATTCATAACCACTACGCTACCAGAGCTTCTGAATGTGGATTGTAGAAAGTATTAACCTAGGAAAATTGGAAATAGTAAAAGATAAAGTGGAACACAAAGATTGATATCCTGAGCATCAATGAGCAGACATGAACCAGACAATCATAGGCTTTACTATGTTGGGATGACAGATTGAAAGTGAATGTCATCACATTCATCATCAAAAAGAGCATTTCAAGATCTATATTGAAGTACAGTGCTGATTGTGATAGGATAATATTCATGTGCCTACAAGGAAGACCAGTTAATACCAATATTCAAACATGTGCATCAGCCATTTAACTCAACCGCTAAAGTGATGAATAGAAGATTTCTTCCATTTGAAATTGATCAAATATTCAATCAAAATGCACGATCAAGTTTGAAACAAAGAGGAAGGATAAGTATTTGAATAGAAATGATGCTGGAGATCTTGTGATATAATTCTGCAAAACCAACAGCTTCATCCATTGTAAATACCTTTTTTCAAAAGCATAAGTGATTTCTATTCACACTGACCTCTCAAGATGGAATACAGAGAAATCAAATTGACAACATCTGTAGAAAGAGATGATGGAGAAATTCAATATTATCAGCCAAAACAAAGTCAAGGGAAGACAATGGGACAGATCATCAGTTGCTCATAAGCAAGTTCAAACTGAATCTGAAAAAAATTGAAACAAATCCACAAAACAAAATAGGACCTTGACGCATTAGATGCTAATGACTGAAGAATAGAAGACCTCAGAAAGACATCAAGAATATTATACAGAAATAAAACAAAAGGTCGTTAAAAAGACATTGTTATTAGGTGCCTTTAAGTCTGTTCTGACTCATAATGACCATATGCACAACAGAACCAAACACTTCTGGTCCTGTGCCATCTTCACAATTTTTGTTTTGCTTGAGCTCATTGCGACTGCCACTGTGCCAACCCATCTCATTGTTGGTCATCTTCTTTTTCACCTATCCTCCACTTTGCCAAGCATCATTTCATTCTCCAGGTACTTGTTCCCTGTGAAAATATGTCTCAAGTATGAGAGACAAAGTCTCGCCTTCCTTGCCTCCAAGGAGCATTCTGGCTGTACTTCTTTCAAATTAGACCTGTTTGTTTTTCTATCTGTCCATGGTACTTTGACTATTCTTCTCCAACTCCTTAACTGAAATGCATCGATTCTTCTAAGGTCTTTATAATTCATATTCTGGCATTCATATGAATATGTTGTTGCTGCTTTTGTTGTTTTTAGGGGCTGCCCAGTAGGCTCTGACTCATAACAGTCTTATGTACAACAAAACACTGCCCGGTCCTGCATCAACCTCACAATCTTTTTCCTACAAAACATTTACCTTTACAGTTGTGACAATCACAATTAGTCATGATAACAATTACTCACTATTGAATCATAAGAATCTTATTCCATCTCCTTTCACTAGGCCCGTCTAGATAGGATGAAAAACCACTCAATGGGGATTCTACCCTCCTCTGCACACCTTAAAACTAAACTCTCTCTTGAAAACTTGTAAGTTGGTCACTTGGTGCCTTTATAGCCCCCCATTTTAGATTTTTCCATCTTATTTTGATGCTTTCTGCATTATTCAGCATTTGTCCATGGAATCCATCAATATTGCTTAAACTTTTTCTTCAATTCTTTTAGCTTGAGAAGTACTGAGTACATTCTTTTTGTTTTCTAATTCGAGGTTTTTGTATATTTAATTACAGTACTTGACAGTCTTCTTGATCAGCCCTTTGATGTTTTCTGTTGACCTCTTTTACTTCCTTATTTCTTCCATTTGCTTTAGCATCTCTACTAGAGTACAGGCTTCAGAGTCTCTTGTGACGTCTGTTTTTATCTTTTATTTCTTTCCTTTCTATTTGATAACCTTTTGCATTCTTTCGGTATGATGTTCTTGATGTCATTCCACAGCTATTCTGGTCTCCAGTGATTAGTGTCTAATGCATCAAATCTGTTCTTGAGATAGACTATAATTTCAGGTTGGATATGTTCAAAGTCATATTCTAGCTCTCGTGGCCTTTTTCTTTTTGTTGTCCATCTGCTTTATGAAGTATGATTTCCTTCTCTAAGGACGAGTTCCTTCTAATAATGTCCATAAGGAACACTCAGGCTATACTTCTTTCAAGACAAATTTGTTCATTCTCTTGGCAGTCCATGTGTATTCAGTATTCATCTAACCTTCACCATAGTTAAAGGACAGCATGAAGGCTACTCTAATACCATGGAGAGCCTTCATAATGTGCTACATATACCCAAGAGGTTTTGGGTATGAAATTGGAATTCCAAATCAACTGGTGTGTTCTTTGTTGAAGGACAAAAAATTACAACACAAATAAAAAGGAAAATGTATCATTTTCTTATTAGTTTTTTTCTAAAGTAAGAAAAAATTTTTAATTTGTATTATTTTAAATCCCTGAAAAATAGTTTTGCAAGTTAGTTTTTCTTGCTTCTTTTCTCAAGAAACATAAGTTACGCTAAGTTTTAAATATCTTGGTGCATCTAAGGAATATAAATTGCCTATTAGACATTTTTTTACATTAGAATTTCCTTTTTGATTCAATAGTTACAAAATAATGTTAGACCAGTGGATTATCTATGTTTATCACATGACTAAATGCCCATCAGTGGAAGAATGGATAAATAAACTTTGGTGTATACTCTCAGTGAGACAATGTACAACAGTAAAGAATAACAATGAATTTGCAAAACACTTTACAACATGGATGAGTTGGAGGACTTTATGTTGAGTAAAATTAGTGAATTACAAAAGGACAAATATTACATGAGACCACTATTGTAAAAATTGAAGAAAAAGTGTTTATGCTAAAAGACACATTATTTGATAGTTACCATGGGTGGAAAAAGAGCTCTGATAGCATAGTGGTTACAAATCCGGCTACAAACCACAAGGCCAGTAGTTCAAAACTACCAGCTGTTCCGCAGGAGAAAGATGAGGTTTCCTGCTCCCGTAAAGATTTACAGCCTTGGAAACCCTGTATAGGGTTGCTATGAGTCGGAACTGACTCCACAGCATATAACAACAACAACAGGGGTGGAAGGAAAGGAGGACTGATTCACTGGGTGATGGGGAATGCAATATACAAAAACAGGGAGGTTGAAAGTAGAATGATTAAGGCATGAAAGACACAGGAGTGCAGTATTTAAAGGGAATACAAGAAAATGCTGTCATAGACACAATCCTGAAATAGCAGTGAGCTCTGGGTAGATACATGGATAGATACACTCAATGGCTGTAAGAGGGAGAGAGGGAATATACCCACAAATATATGAAGGTGTGACAGAGAATATTTGTACATGGGTATTTACTTACATATCAAAATTATGTTTTCATTTCTTTGAAATGAAATTTCAAAGTTATGAAACTTCTTAGACATAACCAATTACCTTGAGGGAATGATTTGCTGTGCCTGGGGTCTCAAGATTGTAGTTTTGAGGTCAAGGTGTTCAGTTGTCACAATATGGTCCCCAAACACGATTTTCTTTCTATATCATACTTTGTTAAGTGAAATCCTGGTGTGGCGCTGTGAATTAATGCGCCAGACTGCAAAACCCTTGGACTGCAAGGCCGGCAGTTCAAGCTCACCAGCTGCTCCTCAGAAACGCTATACAGGATGGGTATAGGTCGGAACTGACTCAAAGGCACTTAACAACAGCAACAACTTTGTTAAGTAGCAATTGAGGTCTCATGAGTAACTGCGCCCCTTCCCACCTCCCCTCCAGGGCAAAGCCCAAGCTCACGCTCTGCGTTCCCCTCCCCTTAGCCCCTCATCCCCTCCCCACGCACCATTAGCAACCTCAAATTGGACAGCACCAGCACTGGCACCAGCATGGGTATGGGCTCTGGTGGCACCCTGGAGGAGGAGGTCCGGACACTGTCAGTGGTCTCCCTGTGGACATTAAATCCAGAGAACTCTACCTACTCTTCTAGCCAACACTAAGGTGGCCAAAAGCAAGCTAATGGCAACCCCAAATCTCTCCAGTATTCACACTAACCTAGGACCACACTTCATCACCCGGGACCCCTATGACCTGAAGGGGGCTTCTCTGATCCTCACGTCCCCAAAGACCTGGGCACACTGTCATCTGTGCACCACAGAGCTGAGTCCGCCTTCTCTCATGCTGCATTCACCTACCCAGCTGTCACTGGGACCACGGCCCTTCATGCTCAGGTACGCTGGTACCCTTCCTCTGACACCATCCAGCAATGATGGAAGTACCGTCACTTCTGTTAGTTCTTCAGTAAGTGTCCTGGATCTGGTTTACCACAAGACTATGGTCCCTTCTTCTGCCTGAGTCCTTAGAACGTGCTTGTGCTAGACTTGAACTTTGAAAGCCTGCTAGTTGTGGCTAGAACTGGACACAAGCTAATTTCTAGGACACTTTTCCATTCTCCTCTCACCTCTGTCATCCTGCCTTCCATCTGCTCTGGTGCCTTGGGGTCCCTAAAGAACCAGAGACCACAGGGAAGCCCTGGTGTGTCTTCACACCTGCTCACAGCCACCTCTCTCTCTCCTCACCCCAAGTCTTGTCACTGCAGCTTGAAGTTTCTGCCCCTTGAGGAGATTCCCTGGGATCTGTACGGTGGTGCTGGGAACTTCTACTGCCCCCAGGCAGCCTGTGGATTTTAACCTGACTCAGCGGACTTCTACCCGTTTCCTGTTCTCCTCTTCCTCAACCCTGTCCTTCTCCATGGCTTTTCTCCAAGCCTTCTTGGGAGGATTCAGGGACTGCCTTGCAGGGACAGTCAGTACCCCTCCTCCTTTCCCCCCCTCCCCCCCACACAAGCCTCACTGGGACCAAGCAAGGGCCAACCTCCTAATCTTGCTTAGGTTGTTGTTATTGTTAAGTACCGCGGAGTCGGTTCATAGTGACCCTGCACAGGGTTTCCGAGGCTGTAAATCTTTACGGGAGCAGATGCCTCATCTTTCTCCTGCAGAACCGCTGGTAGTTTTGAACTGCTGACCTTGCAGTTGGCAGCCCCACTCATACCTTAGCTCCGCTTTAAGGAAATGAGTTATTTCACTTTGCATATTTTCCGTCATGAGTTAAGAAACGTAAACCTAATGTATATGTAGTGCACAGTCTGTTTTTACATTGATGGCACCATAGCAACAGGTCCTGGCCACTGATGGCTCATTTCTGTCCACTCCCTACACCCTTCACCCAGCTCTGCAGCTAGTTCAGCCCGGATGGCCCCACACACCCACACTTCAGGCTGAAAAACAGCTACAGCAAAAACCCTACAAATATATGATGTTTTCTTTTCCAAATCAGGGTTCTCCATTTCCTTCTTAGATGGGACAACAACTGTCAGGACCATGTTGCTTTACTTCACCACAGTGCTTCACCACCCTCGTCACTGGTCCTTATTCTTTCCAAATTTCCAAACAACCCAAAAGTGAAAGTATTTTGTATCCAGGGTAACAAAATATTTATGCATCATAAAGGGTTTTTTTGTGTGTGCACAGTTAATTATTAGAGACCATGTTCACCCCTTCAGATGATTTTAGTGTTTAGTTTGAAGCATGAAGAAAAAAAGGGTTTCTGTATTCTTCAGCAGTGAGCTTTTTTGTTTTGTTTTTTATCAGGTGTTACTTTAAGAACATTGAAGTGAAGGAAAAATTGTGTGATTTTATTTTGTTCTGTGAGCACACCAAGGCTTACCTTCAGGTGCAGCTGGGATTGTCTGCATGTTTCCAGACTTAGGACACTCTGGTGATTATTGTTTATTGCAGATCCTGTGAGAAAGTGAAACTGGATAATAAATGAAATGCAAAATTAAAAAAATCATCCAAGAAACAAGAACAAAAAATAGCTCATGAGTAGCCATCTAAGAGGCAGCTGTTATTCTCCCCCTTTGTGGACTGAAGAATTTTGATGAAAACTGAAGACACTTGCAAACAGTTTGTCCAACTTACAACTGGAAGCTATGGACACCTGTCACTACAACCCTGAGGCCAGAACTAGATGGTGTCTGGCTGGCAACCACTACCAACTACTTTAATAGGGATCACATTAGAAGGTTCTGGATAAAGTGGGTGAGAATGTGGAACAAAATTCAAAATTATATAAAAAGACCAGGTCTACTGGATGAAAAGAGACTGGAGGAACCCCAAGTTTATGGCCCTTGGTTATCATTCAGGTCTAGACCTGAACTCACCTTTATGGCACACTTTTCAGCAAAATGGTAGATAGGTATATAGATGAGACAACACTAGTGAGGTATGCATACCACAGAATGCTGAACCAATAGGCAGCATTTGCCTAAGGACAAAATTCAGATGGGTTGGAAAGGAAGAAGGAATGGAAGCAAGGATCACAGGGAGGGAGAGGAATAAGTGATGACTGAGAGGATTGCAACTGTTGAGATGAAATGATGTGTAAGATTTGTGGTGGGGAAAAGAGATGGTCTGCACTGTACAGCTTCACGCAGTTCACTATATACAAATATATAAGATTT
>NW_006408519.1:18217551-18224362 GCF_000296735.1 Chrysochloris asiatica | reverse complement strand
TTTTTTAATAATATCAACATTTCTCTTTGGGGAATCTTGGTAATAAATATCATATCTGAAACACATTATATAGCCAACTAAAGAGGAAGCTGGTATTTTGCACACCTTCTTATTTATTTGTGGCACTGTAGGATAAGTATTGGACTGCTAATCTCTAGACCGGTGGTTCAAACCCACCAGCCACTCTTTGGAAATTCTTTGCAGGGTCTCTGTGAATTGAAACCAATTTGCCAGCAAGTAGCAACAACAACAACTATCGACAACATAGTTATTTATTAAATCAAATATGCCTGATGAAAACTAATAAGTGCAGTTAGAATCATATATATAAAGAATGAATACGTCTTCAAAAAACAGGTTTTTAAAATAGAAAAGTTGTGGTTTTAGAAAATTTTAATTCTTGGGGATAAATGCCTGAAGCACATTGCTCTTCATCCTGTTCTGTTCTCTAGGATTACTATGACCATATTCTATAACATAGTAAGTTTTAGCCAGGTTTTTGTTTCAGCAAAGAAATTATATAGGATTCTTTTTTGTTGTTAAGTGTCTCAAGTCGGTTCTGACACCATATGGGGTTTCTGAAGGGTGTCTGGTGGTTTTGAACTATCGACATTATGGTTACCAGTACAGTGCTTATCCTACACCGCCACACAAATTACATATATGTTAAGTGTTTTGAAAAGAGATATATGCCCATAGTTGGTTTTGTATATTTAAATGCTTAACTTTATTTTTTGTAAAGTGCAGCATTTTCCTTATTTGTGTATAATCTTATTGATCAGATATTTAAAATTATTGCAAATACTTCATTAACATGGAGTCCTGATAAAGTGCTGTTGGATAAATACGGGATTACTAACTATGAGGTCATTGGTTCAAACCCACCAGGTGTATCTTGGTAACCCTGTACAGGTAACCCTGGACTCAACAGCACTTACACTTAACAACAACTACAATTCATTAAAAGAATTATTTTAGTATTACAGTGTTTTACAAATCACCTAAAATGGTTAAATCTAACACTCTAGTAGCTTACTTTTATTTGTATATCTTGTAAAGAATCGAACAGGTGTTCAAACAAAAACTTTCAGATATTCCATCAACATAAAGAAATGGTTGGTTGAAATATAAAATTATATGCTGGCATCATTACTAATAGAGTACTTAAAAAGCAGCAATTAAACATGAATTATAGTAAAATAGTATTTGATATGTCTTACTATCCTGTAAAGAAGAGAAGATAGTAACAGAATTTTCTTTGAATTTCAACCTTCACATGATTTTATTTGCAAAATCTGAGAAGCAAATAGATATACTCCCTGTATCAATTCCTCTTCAAAGCAGACACAGTGGTAAATCTGTGTTGTTTATGTCTTGACATTCATTTCCCCAGCATCTAGGAGAATCCTTTGCACCAATCAAATCTAAAATGAGAAGTCATGCTATGCTTCAAAAAGAGAAGCTAGTTAAAAGAGTGGTTGAAGATGGCTGGAACATAGAGGGAAGGGTGAGATAACTTCCATATTAGGAACTATAGGAAGTCATTACTATCTTTAAGACAAGAAAAACAAAATAAACAGATGATTTATTTTTTAGCACAGAAGAGCACTTAGGGCTTTCACTGGTGGCAACTGCTGCTACTGCTTAAGACATGCTTGAACTACAATATTGTGAAGCCTATGTCCTTCATAAATTTTCATCAGGTACCATTTGCTACCTTGAAGAGAATGAAGGTCTCTGGAGACTTAGCCACCTGCTCCATCTAGATAGTATCTAAGAGGTAAACAGATGAAAAGCCCTGTCTGTATTCCATCTCCTGCCTACTAATCCCCAACGATGAAAACAAAACAGAAAAAAGCACAAAACATACAAACCAATCCCAATGCCTTCAAGTCGATTCCAATTATGACAATCCTTCAATAAAGTCATCCATTAATTAAACTTAACTGGAAGTCAGCTGGCATGGGAGACTTGAAAGCATAGTCTGTATGGTCCCTCCCAGTCCTTGCAAAGCCAAGAAGAATAAGAAAGGGCTGAAATGGAGTTGAGAACCAACAGGTCAAATTAGCCTAACCCAGTACCCCAAGCCATGTTCTCTAAATGGGGCTCCATTATTCTCCTAAAGATAAAACAGAAACATGCCAATCTCAGCCAATCTGTTTCTTTCACTATCCTGGCCATGTGGTTGGTTCAAAGGTGAGGATAACTAAGACAGTTAAATCATAATGAACCTGATAAGTTTTTCAAGAGATACTGTTAAACATGCTACATTTCCCCCCCTCGATTTGAACCTACAAATATAAGTATGTGAAATAAAAACTGCGTATCCAACTTTCTCCTCATGTAGCCTAAGACAGATGCCAAACTAGGCAAATCCAATGATGGGTCTAGTCAAGTGATTGAGAAAAAGCGATTGCTAATGCATTGGTTTGGCCTTTGAAAACAATGCTTAAAGCTCTATGTGAAAAAGGATTGAAAAATCATTAGTTGATTTTTTTTTTTTAATCCAGATGCTTGTTTAATTTACTTAAAGCCAAAATAATCCAAGCTGATGTACTTGGGGTGGTGGTGGTTATGTGCCATGGAGTTGGTTCTGACTCATAGCGACCCTGTGTAGGTTCTCCAAGGCTGTAAATCTTTATGGGACCAGAAAGCCATATCTTTCTCTAGAGGAGTAGCTGGTAGATTCGAACTCCTGACCTTGCAGTTTTAAGACCAACTTGTAATCCACTATGCTACCAGGGCTCCCTATACTTGAGGGAGTTGTTGTTAGGTACCCTATTACTTTAGGATAATGAGTAAGAAATGGTAGATGATGATGATGTTTACGTGTAGGATTAAAGAAGCACATTCATATATATGTTAGGACATTTTTTTTTTTTTTCAGATTATACAAAATCAATTTGCCTACTAATTTTTTCTTGGTTGTTGTGTGCTATGGAGGCGCTTCATGTATACAGTTTCTGAGGCAGAAAATATGTCAGCAGAAAGCCACATCTTTCTTCAATGGAGTAGCTGGTAGTTTCCAACTGCTGAGCCTGCTGTCAAGCAGTACAGTTTGTAACCCACTACGCTAGCAGAGTGCCTAGATAGATCTAGAACACTAGCAAATCAGTTATCAGATGCACTTTTTTTGATGGTAGCGTAGTGGTTATGAATTGGGGCTGTGAACTGCAAGATCAGCAGTTTGAAACTACCAGCTGTTCTGCAGGAGAAAGATGAGGCTTTCTGCTCCCATAAAGATTTACAGCCTTGGAAACCCTGTATAGTGTCGCTAAGAGTTGGAACCAACTTCACAACACATAACCACCACCACCACCATGGCGCTATTGGAGTCCTGGTGTGACACTGTAGGTTAATGCGCTGGACTGCAAAGTTGGTTTGACTGTAAGGTCAGCAATTCAAGCTCACCAGCTGCTCCTCAGAAACCCTATACAGGTGGCCAAGGAGCTCTGGTAGCGTAGTGGTTACGAATTGGGCTGCTAATCTCAAGGTTGGCAGTTCGAAACTACCAGTGGTTCCACGGGAGAAAGATGAGGCATTCTGCTCCCGCAAAGATATGCAGCCTCGTAAACCCTGTGCAGGGTCACTGAGTCGGAACCGACTCCACGGTACTTAACAACAACAACAACAACAATAACAATGGATTGGGAGCAACTTGACGACACTTATCAACAACAACAGCATGGCACTGTTGGATAAGCACTGGACTGCTAAACACTACGTTGGTGACTCACACCCACCAGCCACTGCTTGAAACCCTATACAGGGTCTCTATGAGTTGGAACTAACTTGTTGGCACTTACCCACTGCACTGATTTAATGATCCCTCTCATGACTTGTTAGAACAGAACCAGCTTCATCATTTGTGGGAGACACACAAAACAAAAATGTGGAACACCTTATTTAAAAAGCACTATGAAACTGCTGTTAAATGTACTAAAATACAAAACAGTTTTTCTCTAATTCATCGTCCCTCTCATTTGACATTTCATGGTGTTTTTTATTTGCTATTTCAGGATGATCTAAATAAAGAATAATTGAAACTTTAAGTCAGTGTGAATTTTACTTTCATTTTTATATTGTGACATGCCATTTTTAAAGCAAATATCATAGCACTTAACTTGTGTGCAGAATTGGCCAAATTATACAATTTGCATTTCATGGTCTGTATATACCTATGCATTTTTTTTTTTCTGGTCAAAATAATGGAATTGCTATTGGAAGGAAGCTCAACTGCTCTTAATTTCACATCTTGAAATGCATACTTTTATGAACACTCTCTTCCTCTGACTTATGGATAAGTAAGGGAAACCTAAAAGAGAAAGGAAGTATAGGTTCGTCTATGAGGAAGAATGTTGCATCAGGATTGGAGAAAGACTCATTAACAACCTGTAATATGCGGATGATACAACCTATCTTGCTGAAAGCTAAGAGGACTTAAAATACTGATGAAGATCAAAGACCACAGCCTTCAGAAAACAAAAATCCTCCCTACTGGATCAGTAACTAACATCATGATAAATGATGTTAAGTTGTCAAGACTTCATTTTGGTTGGATCCACTATCAATACTCATGGAAGCAGCAGTCAAGAAAACAAATGATGTATTGCTTATGTAGATCTGCTGCACATGACCTCTTTAAAGTATTCATTTTGAGGACTAAGATAAGCCTGAACCAAGCAGAGTTCTATCATGTGATCTCCAGCATCATTTATATCACCAAGGCCATATTTTCTACTGATCCTTCTTCTTTGTTTCCAACCTTTTCATTCCACTAGTCAGTGATTATCAATATATGTTGATTGCATGTTTGATCAATTTCAGATGGAAGAAGTTGGTAGACTTCTTCTATTTCATCCTTACTGGTTTTAGTGGTTGGTACATAAATTTGACTAATAGTGGTATTAACTGTTCTTATGGACCATTGCAATTGTTATAAATGCATAAGGTGGCAAAGGGCAGTCACAGACATACTTATTTTATGCATCTTTTCTCTCACACATGTGCTCTATTTACCGTCAGACTTCACTTAAAGAATTGAGAAATATAATTATGAAGAATTCCAGGACTAAATGGACAGCAGAGTCCTTCTAAGCATGGAATCTTGTATGACATGTCACTGTCTACAATAAAAGTTGAGGGGAACATTTCTCAAATTGCTGTCAACAGTATGTTGCTTAGCATGGATTTTTGTAGGATTGCTTCAGCCTTCCTATATTTTGTCATTACTTAAACTTTTAAGGGTTGGTTGTAGAATAAATTTTCATGCACTATGTCAGCCTGACCATACAGTTCTTATGTAGAATGTTTATCATCAATGAAGTATTATCATCAATGAAGCAGATTATCGTCAATGACGTATTCCTCTTCTGTTGACAATGCAAAACTCCTGGTAGTTTTTGTTTTCTATCTTGAAGTCCTGGTGTGGTGCTATAGGATAAAGCACATGGTCAGTGGTTCAAACTCACCAGCCACTACTTGGAAATCATATACAGAGTATCTATCAGTCAGAATTGACTTTATGACACTTTACAACAGCAAAAACATCCTGGAGTATAATTGTACCCATGTTTAAGGCTATTGTTAAGCCTTTCCTTGTAGAATTTTCCCAATATTTATTTATTCAATCCATAAATAACTATTGATCATCTACAATGTACTGGGGATTAGTCTATCAGGTGCGTGAATACCACCCATGAATAAAGTTCCCTACTTTTGTGTAGAATTAATTTTACTAAGGGGAAACACAGAATGAACAAGAAACATAATTATAGTATGTTAGAATCAGAGTAATGACTATAAAAAAGAAAGAAGGAAAGGAAGATGAACATAGGAAAAAAGACAGAAATAAAGGGAAAGGAACAGGTATTTGGAATGACAGGGGTGGATGTGTAGGAAATATGTTGGAATTTTAAATAGGGAATTAAGGTATGACTCATCGAGCATGTTAGAATTGAACCAAGATTTGAAGGAAATGAGGGAGGGAGAATGCTGGTAACAGGGAAGAGTATCCCAGATAGAGGTAAAAACTGCAACAAGGACCCTAAGACAAAACAATTAATGATATATTTGAAGATTGTTAACAAAGCTGGTGTAACTACAGTGGATCCAGTGAAGAGAGGAGGTCTGAGAGCTGATGGGGAATAGAATAGGTCGTAGATGGTTTCTTAGCCATTGTAAGCATTTTGTCTTCTGTTCTTAATGAATGGGAATTGAATCAAGTGGGAGAATAGCATACTATTCCTTCCATTTTGAAAGGTTACTTTGTCTCTGGGTCGAAGATACTCTGTGTTACATAAAAGAGAAGTAGGGAGATGGTTTAGGTGACAATTCCCACACTTCTGCAAACCAATTTCTATTGAGAATATTTTGCTCCAAAACTTATTTCCTCCTAGTGGGAATCAAGATTTCCATCAAGCACTCTTAATCTCCCCATATTCTATTTCTTATTTTAGTATCAAGAGCTCCCCAAAAACCTATGATATAAGTAGCCCTAGAAGCCTAGGGAGTTATGGATTGGACTCCCACTTGAAACAAGAACGATGAGGATTTCAGCTCTCATAAAGACTTAAAGCCTCAGAAACCTACACAGAGTCACTATGACTCAGGAACAGCTCAATAGAACATGTCCATCGTTACCACCACCATGATGATATAGGATAGGCTTGTTGTGATTGTGGTTGTGGTTGTTAGGTGCCATTGAGTCCATATCAACTCATAGAGACCCTATGCACAATAGAAAGGAACACTGACTGGTCCTGGGCCAACCTCACAATTGTTGCCATGCTTGAGTCCATTGATGTTGCCA
>NW_006408519.1:18215435-18216651 GCF_000296735.1 Chrysochloris asiatica | reverse complement strand
TTGAAGGCCTTTGCGTACTCAGTAACGCATAGGTAAACATCTTTCTGGTATTCTCTGCTTTCATCCAAGTGCCATCTGACATCAGTATTGATATCTGTCATTCCACATCCTCTTCTGAATCCAGATTGAACCTCTGGAAGTTCTCTGTCAATGTATGTTTGCAGCCATTTCTGTATTACCTTTAGTAAAACTTTACTCACATGGGATATCAAAGATATTGTCCGATGATTTCTGCATTCCGCTGGGTCACTTCTCTTTTGAATGGGCAAAAATACAGATCTCTTTTTATCAGTTGGTCAGATGTCTTCCAAATTTCTTGGAATAGATGAGTGAGTGCCTCCAGTGCTGCCTCACTTTCTTGAACGATTTCAATTTATATTCCATCAATTATTGGTGCCTTGTTCTTCGCTATTTCCTTCAATGCACCTTGGAGTTCTTCCTTGGGTATCACTGGCTCTTGATCATATGCTACCTCTTGAAACAGTTGAGCATCAACCATTTCTTTTATGTACAGTGACTCTGTGTATTCCTTCCATTTCTTCTGATGCTTTCTGCAACATTCAATAATTTGCCCAGAGAATCCTTCAATAATGAAAGTCAAGCCTTGAATTTTTTCTTCAGTTTCCCCAGCTTGAGAAATGCTGAGCATGATCTTCCCCTTTGCCCTTTTTGGTTTTCTGACTCCAGGTCTTTGCACATTTTGTTGTAATATTTGACTTTGTCTTCTCAAGTTGACCTTTGAAATTTTAGTTCAGCTCTTGTACCACCTCATTTCTTCCATTTGCTTTATTATCTCTATGCTGAAGAGCAAGTTTCAGTGTCTCTCTTCTGACATCCATTTGGAACTTTTCCTTCTTTTTTGTCCTCTTAATGACTTTTTGCTTTCTTCATGTATAATGTTCTTTATGTCATCACACAACTCTTCTGGTCTTTGGTCTTTAGTGTCTAATGTATCAAATCTGTTTTTCAGATGATCTCTAAATTCAGGTGGGATACATTCAAGGTCAAATTTTGGCTCTTGTGGACTTGTTTTCATTTTCTTCAGCTTCAGTTTGAACTTGCATATGAACAATTGATGATCTGCTTCACAATCTGACCTTGGCCTTATTTTGGCTGATGATATGGAGCTTTTCTATCGTCTGTTTTCAGAGATGCAATCAATTTGATTTCTATGTTTTCCATCTGGTGAGGTCCATGTGTATAATCATCTCTTATG
>NW_006408519.1:18212890-18214317 GCF_000296735.1 Chrysochloris asiatica | reverse complement strand
TGGTTCTCAGTCCACAGAACTCCCTTTAGGATGTTTTGTAGTGCAGGATTTGCTTTGGAAAAATCCCTGAGCTTCTGTTTATACTGAAATGTTTTTATTACACTGTCCTATTTGATTGATAGCTTTGCTGGATAAAGGATTCTTGGTTGACAGTTTTTTGTTTTTTTTTTTTCTTTCAGGATTTTATATATGCCTTCCCATTGCCTTCTTGTTTGCATGGTTTCTGCTAAGAGATCTGAACTTAATCGCACGTGCTTGCATTTGTATGTAACACTTCTCTTTCGCTCATCTGCTTTCAGAAGTGTCTCTTTATCTTTGATTTTGGAGAGCCTGATTATGATATGTGTTGGTGATTTTCTTTTGGGCTCTATCCTTCCTGGGGTTCGTTGAGCTTCTTGAATGTTTATCTTTTGACTTTTCAAGATTTTTGGGAAATTATCTTCCAGTAGTTCTTCAACTATTTCCTCTGTGGATTTGTGTGATTCTTCCTGTTTTTGAATACCTACCACATATTCTTGCACCTCCATAGGCATAGAACAATATATGTTTTACCTGGTCTCTGTGTCTCTATTCCCAGTTTTAGTGTGATGATCAGTGTTTATGTTCTTCTCTCTACAAAGTAATTAAACATTTTGTTCTATAGAGTAGTTATGGAAGATGAGTCTGAGAAGACAATTCTATTGACAGCTGTTTCCCTCTTCCATCTTGCACTATTTGGAAATGTATTTGGAGTTAATTATGATCTCTGGTTTGAGTTCATGGATAAAAAGTCAGAAAAAAGGTTGTAAGACATTCTATATAAGACCCCTAAATTCTTAACATTCTCAATCTACTCTACAATTTTTTTAAAGCTTTTATTGTGAATTGAGTGATGGTTCACATGGGAGAACATTGGTCTTACACCACAGTTTCATTGCAGTGATTACAACCGCCTATGTGCATTATTATCCAACAATTTTTGCTTCTGTTCCCACTGTTTTATTAATTTGGGGGGGGGATATAAACAAAAACACTCAGGAATATATATTCATTTAAACAAACAAAGAGCACATTCTGCAAGCCTGCCTCCTGGCTGCCAGCACTCAACTTTTCTCTTTCCATGAGTCTACAGTCCTCAGGTGCTTCATTTCTTCATATCATCTTCTCTGCCTCCATCTCTGGTGTCACTGCTAATCTGGATAGGGTCCCACATTCTGCTTATGCTCATCTTCCTTGATGGTTCTAGGGTCCTCTGTTTCTGGACTGTAAGATGAACTACTCCCCCATTTTTGTTACAAAACTTCTACCTTTACAGTTGTGACAGTCACAATTAGTCATGATAACAATTACTCACTATTGAATCGTAAGAATCTTATTCCTATCTCCTTTCACCAGACCCATCTAGACAAGATGGAAACTATTCCGTGGGGATTCTACCTTCCTTGACA
>NW_006408519.1:18208720-18212790 GCF_000296735.1 Chrysochloris asiatica | reverse complement strand
ACACATTGCACTACTGTCCCCTGGGGTCCTTGATAACTAACTACATTTTAGATTCTATGTGGGTCCTGTAGACTTTGATCACCACTCAATAAAAATCACTGTGAAGGTAGTTTTAAGAAGTACAGACATCTATGTGTAATCAAAGAAATGCCTTTTACAAAAATGTATAATGATCATTGTAGTTATTTTTAAGTGCCATCAAGTCTGTTCTGACTCATAGTGACCCTGTATAAGATTTCTGAGAAGCAGCTGGTGAATTTGAACTACCAGCCTTGTGGTTAAAACTGATCTTTTGTCCAGTGCTTATCTTTCTGTCCAGCGCCATACCAGGAGTCCTATAATGATTATGTTATTGTTGTTAAGTGCCGTTGAGTAGCATCAGTTCCGACCTATAGCGACCCTGTATAGGGTTTCCAAGGAACAACTGATGTCCTTAAACTGCCTGCCTTGTGGTTCAAACTGACTTTGCATTCCAGCACATTAACCCATAATGCCACACCAGGACTCCATAACCATTTAAAATTAGAAAAAAAATATTTCTTTCAGATAAAGACATAAAGTATTTCTGAAGATATGATTCAAGAGATATTATCAAAACATATATGTCTGAACTACATGTGAAGGTATAAAATTAAATAGTAGGTATTGGCATCAAATATAATGCAGAGCTCCGTGAATTTTAGGGATATGAAATTTTAGAGGTATGTCCTCTGGAAATCATCAGCAAGAGTGCAGCCATCTGTTCTGTTATTTAGATACTCATCTTCTACCTACAAGAGGTTAGGTGATCCCTGGAGATTTTTCAGCACTGGCTCAGTGATCCATATGCAGTCAATAATTCATTCCAAGACTCCTGAACTCGTATGTTTGGAGTTGTAGTATACATGACTAACATCAGTGGTTTTACATAGAGAAGTTTCGGGAGTAACAATGTTTACTTCAAATTTCATTTAAAATATTTTATTTGTTAAAGAGTATAAAGCATAAAAACAACTATACTCAATTGTACTAAAGACATCAAGCTTTAAGACATGAATGCCTAACATTTTTTAGTTATTTAGTTCAAAGCATCTTTATTATTATAAGGGAATATAAACTCTTCCACCAATACTAACATACATTTTAGAATTTAAATTTTTTATAAATATGTACTTAACCATGGAGTTGTTAACGCTCTAAATTTTTTTGTTTAATTTCAGACCTGCCAAACTCTCCATGTTAAATTGTACAAGTGCAAAGAGGTAATGCACAACATAATAATTTATATGTCTTTGAAGTGCTGGTTTTGCTGTCGGATAAGTACTGGGTGATTAAAACTCACCAATCACTTCCAAGGAAAAAATGAGTCTGATTGTTCCTGTAAAGATTTACAGTCTTAGAAACCCTATATAGTGTCACTATGAATTAGAATGGACTCGATGGCAGTGGGTCTAGTTTGTTTATTTTTTATATGTCTTACAAAAAATCTCTAGACACCTCAGATCATTTAACTGATTTTTTAAGTTGAAAAAATATACATATAACATTTCAGATAAAAATGATAAACTTATCCATAATATGATATGTTATAGAATAGTTTTGTTGCTTGCTATTAAAGTTGGTGTGATGCATCTCAATAGTTATATATAAAATTAAATATCTGTTTAAATAAAATGAGCATATTTAGATTGGTTCTTTGCTGATATCCCTTTCAACAAAAATATTCTGTTGATGCTTTTTTTTTCAAGTTTTCGGATCAATTTAGTAGAAAATAAAAATATAAGTGGTGTTCTTAAGTATAGTTGAGTTTATTCTAACTCAGAGACCCTGTATAGTTTCCAAGGAGCAACTAGTGGGTTCAGTGCTTATCTTAGAATGTCATAACAGCATTTGCAAATTCTTATGGACGTAAATAAGATTTATTTTTTCCAAAATTATCTTAACCAATATAAAAATTATACTGAAATTGATTTTTTAATTGCACATTTTATTAGCAAACCCATGTATCAAATATTTGCTTTTATTCGTCTCCTTCTTTTTGAATTGCTGTAATAGTTTTCTGGAACCCTGGTGTGGTGCTATGGGATCATCACTGAATATCTAACAGTAAACTTGGGGGTTTAAACCAAATAGCTGCTCTTACAAATCCTCTACTGGGTTGCTGTGAGTCAGAACAGACTCTATGGCACTTAAAAACAACAACAACAACAGTTTTCCATTGATTGCTCTGTAACAAATTACTACAAACTTGGTGACTTAATTCAACCTCCATGTATTAACTCACAGATTTGTAGGTCAGCAACTCCATGAGGCATGACTGGTTTCTCTGCTTCAAGCTTCACAAAGTTAAAATCAGTGTTTTGGCAAGTCTGTGCTCTCATCTCAAGGTTGTGGGGAACATTGACTTTAAAGTCATTCTTGTGGTTGTCAGAATGCAATTCCTTGCTGTTAGAGAATAGAAACCCCCACTTCCTTGTTGGCTATCAGTGAGGTCTATTTTCAGTTTCTAAAAAGTGTACATATCCCATATTCAAGCCCTATAAAGAAAATCTCTTTTGTGACATTTTCCCTTCTAAGGAGCATTCTGGATGTAGTTCTCCCAAGACGGATTTCTCCATTCTTCTAGCAGTCCATGATTCTTTCAGTCTTCTTTGCCAATACCCTCTTTTAAATGTATTATATATTCTTCTTTGGTCTTCCTTTTCTGTTGTCTAACTTTTGAATGCATATGAGGTGATAGGAAATGCCATGGCTTGGCCAGGTATACCATAGTCATCAGAGTAATAATCAATTTCAAATCCAGCCCAACAGAACATTCACCACAAAGGGTTTTCCACAGTGTTTTTCTGTGTGTTTTTTTTTTTTTTTTTTAAACCTGTTCGGTTTTGTCTTCCCTTTCCATTCTTTTATGGATATAATCTGTCTCTTTCAGCTTTTCCAGCTGCATTTCACTCTTATTTTTACTTGATCTATTAGTATGGTTATGGGATCAGAGCAAGGGTGGATTACCCAAAAATCAAGGTAATAATTAGCTTGGTAAGTAAGCATAAAGAAACTTATCCTTCCCTTGCTTACTGAATACTCCATCCCTGTCAAGGCTTATAAATTTGAAAAGAGGGGTTGATTCTGTAGGAAGGTGCTATGGGTTGGGAGAGAGACAAATGCCAGTCATTCTTAGAAGCAGAAATCTTTGATGTGGTGAAATATGAAATTGTTCACTATAGAATAGTTAAGTAAGTATAAATAACCCATGCCTAACTCTCTGTCTGCGCACCTCCATTCTGGTGACTAGAGGGGATGCCTGAGTGAATGGATACCCCACCACCACCCCTGAAGGGTTCTACTACTCATGCGCACAGATCTCAAAATTTAAAGTAACAGTTTCCACTTAAAAACAAACAGCCACCACTTGTCTGTCAGTTTGTCGTACTGTGGTGGCTTGTGAGTTGCTATGATTCTGAAAGCTATGCCACCGGTATTTTAAATAACCAGCAGGGCCACCCATGGTGGACAGGTTTCAGATAAGCTTCCTTACAAAGACAGACTAGGAAGAAAGAGTGACAAACTACTTCCGAATCTTTAGTCATTAAAACCTTATGAATAGCAGAAAAACACTGTCAGATATAGTGCCGGAAAATGAGCCCCTTGGGTTGGAAGCCACTCAAAATGCAACTTAGGAAGAGCTGCTTCCTCAAAGTAGTGATGACCGTGGTAACTCGAATGGAGTAAAGGTCATGGGAGAAAAGCCCACAGGACCTTTATTTGCTGATGGGGCACAACTCAAAATGAAGAGAAACAGCTGTAAATTGGAACATGGAATGTACCAAGTATGAATCTGAGAAAATTTGAAGTTGTCAAAATGAAATGGAACGCATAAACATTGATATCTTAGACATTTGTGAGCTGAAATGGACTGGTATTAGCCATTTTTAATCTGAACAACCACATGGTTTACTATTCAAGGAATGGCAAGTTGAAAAGGAATGGTGTTGCATTCATCGTCAAAAAGAACATATCCAGATCAGTCATGAGGTACAATGCTGTCTGTGATAAGATAATATCCATGCGCCTATAGGGAAGCTCAGTTAATA
>NW_006408519.1:18190398-18203514 GCF_000296735.1 Chrysochloris asiatica | reverse complement strand
CTATTTACCTCTGTCCCATTTAGCCTATTGTAAACCTGCCACAGGGTTTCCTTATCTACCTTGTTCATTCATTCCCCTACCCCTTTGCCCTCCTCATCTCCCGAACTATGATGTGTCCACCCTCTACCCAGTGCTCTACTGTCTGCTCCCTCACTGTCCCCTACCCCCTCACCTCCCAACCCCAGTAACCAACAAAAAAAATTTTTTTTTCCTTATGAAGTTTTTACAATAATGGTCTTATGCAATCTTTGTACTTTGTGACTTATTAATTTCACTCAGCATAATGTCCTCAAGTTTCATCCGTGTTTATGCGGTAGCTTGCACCTTCCTTGTTATTCTTCAAGGAGGCATAATATTTCATTGTGTTTTTGAAACAAAGTTTATTTATCCATCCTTCCATTGATGAACACTTAGGCTGTCTCCATCTGTTTGCTCTTGTGAATAGTGCTGCTATGAACATTCATGTGCTTGTATCTACTCGTGGTATGGCTCGTATTTCTTGTGGATATATACCAAGTTGTGGAGGTGTTGGATCATGTGGTGTTTCTATTTCCAACTTTCCGAGGAAGCACCACACTGTTTTTCAGAGTGGTTGGAACATTTTGCATTTCTACCAACAATGTAGGAGGGTCCCATTCTCTCCATTTATCATGAGATGAAATAAAAGAGGGTTTCCAAGAAATAGCTGGTGGGTTTATATGACTGACCTTGTACTTAGCAGTTTAGTGTTTATCCTACAACACCTACACATCAGGGACAGCTCAAGAGGTTGATTTTAACCATTCTAAATTTTGCTCTGAGGGGATGATTTTGGATAAGCACTGAATTGCTAAGTGCAGGATCAGCAGTTCAAACCCTCCAGCCTCTTCTTGGAAACCCTCTACTGGGTAGCTATGAGTCAGAACATACTTGATGGCACTTAACAACAACAACAACAATTATTTTGTGGCTGAGAATTTTATTAGCAGGTGATGGGACAAGAGAAATGAGCACTGTTAGCTTGTACTACTACAGATTCATTAAATAGTTGTACATAAGCACCACCCTAAAACCAAGCGGAAATGCTCTGAACTCTGGTAGAGACTTTTCTTTTATCACTGCTCCACAGTGGTGCAAACACATCAGCAAAAGTCCTTAGAACCTTTTTATGTGTAGCAACCTCTGACAAACTGACAGAATATAAGTCAGACTACCTAAATTGGAAAGATAGTGAAAGAAATGGATGAAGTCATGCATTTGAACTGGAATTGGAAAGAACTTGTCAGGTTGTTTTTGTTGTTGTTTTTCTAATATTTTAGGTATGTCCTTCAGCAAAAATAGAAGGCCACTGAAGTATAACCAGTCAAAAAAGTATTCATTTTGAATTATAACATTGTTCATCCATGAAAACCAAAAAAATCTGACATATGAAGTAGTAAGAAATTTAGTAATTTTGAAGTAAAAGTTAAATAATTGTACACAGAAAATAAGTATAAATCATCAAATAAGCAGAAAGTGGTGAATTTTACACACCATCAGATAAAACAACTTTTTTTCTAATTGTCTCTTAACAATGTATCCAGGATTTTTGTTTGTTTTAAAAGATGGAAAGCCATTTTCATCCTTCATCAAGAAAGCAACAACTTTGTTTTCAGAAAGGTTGGCATATCTAGGACTGTGAAACTTCCGTATGTATTTTATCTCATTTTGTAATAATCAAAATATTTCTTTTCCAAGTTTTAGTTTATTTCATTCATATACAATGAATTGCACATTTAAATATAACCCAGAACACATAAACATTATAAATGTAGCTGTTCAGAATTAAGTGACTTTCTAAAGCTCTAATTCTGAGCTTTATCCATACTGTTATTGCTGTTAGGTGCCATCGACTCGGCACTTACTAATAGTGACCCTATGCACAACAGAATGAAACACTGTCCAGTCCTGTGTCACCATTAGAATTTTTGTTACATTCAAGCCCATTGGCCATTATAGCACATTAAAATATAAATTATTTTAACTCAATGATGTGAGTTTAAGGACCAAGATGCACCTGATGCAAGCCATGGTATTTTCAATAACCTCATATGCATGCGAAAGTTGGATAGTCACTAAGGAAGACAAGAGAAGAGTTGATGCATTAGAGGAGTTAGAATTAGTGTTAGAGGAGAATATTGAACGTACCATGGACTGCCAAAAGAACAAATAGATCTGTGTTGGAAGAAGTAAGGTCAGATGCTCCTTGGAAACCAGGATAGTCAGACTTCTTTCAGACTTTGGAAATGTTGTCAGGAGGGATCAGTCACTGGAGAAGGATATCATCCAAGTGGAGGGTAGGAGAAAAAGAGGAAGACCTCCAACTAGATGGATTAGCAGAATGACAGCATCAGTAGGTTCAAACACAGCAATGATTATGAAGTTGGTCCAGGATCAAGCAGTGTTTTCTTGTGTTGTGCATAGGGTCGCTATGAGTAAGTGCTGGCTCGATGGCACCTAACAGCAACAACAACATAGTGGTGGTGATGGTGTGCCATGGAGTCGGTTCTCACTCAGAGGACCCTGTACAGGGTTTCCGAGATTGTAAATCTTTGTTGTTGTTGTTCTGTGCCTTGGAGTAGGTTCCTACTCATAGCGACCCTCTACTGGGTTTCTGAGGCTGTAAATCTTTACAGGAGCAGAAAGCCTCATCTTTCTCCCGCGTATCAGCTGGTAGTTTTGAACTGCTGACGCTGAGGTTAGAAGCCCAATTTGTAGCCACTACGCTACCAGAGCTCCTTAAAACGAACTGAGAATGTTTGATTTGGGCTAAAGTGACTATAGCATAAGGGTTGTTGTTGTTGTTGTTGTTGTTGTTAAGTACTGTGGAGTCGGTTCCGACTAACAGTGACCCTGCACAGGGTTTCCAAGGCTGTAAATCTTTATGGAAGCAGAAAGCCTCATCTTTCTCCAACGGAACAGCTGGTAGTTTCGAACTGCGGACCTTGAGGTTAGTGGCCTGATTCGTAACCACTACGCTCCCAGCACTCCTTAACAACAACATACATATTACAATTTCATCAGTAATATATTTATTGGGGAATCCTGTTGTGGCGCTGTGGGTTAATGCGCCAGGTTGCAAAGCAGTTTGAACTGCAAGGTTGGCGGTTCAAGCTCACCAGTTGCTCCTCAGAAACCCTATCCAGGGTTGCTAAGGGTCGGAGTTGACTCGACGGCACTTAACAACAACAATTTTTTTTTGGGGGGGGTCCTGGTGTGGTGCTCTGGGTAAATGCGCTGGACTGCAAAGTCAGTGTGAATGACCAGGTCGGCAGTTCAAATTCACCAGTCGCTCCTTGGAAATCCTATACAGGGTCTCTAAGAGTCAGAACCAACTCGGCACTTAACAACAACAATATATTTAATGTCACATAAAACTCATTTCATTATATTTCTTTTGAATTGCCTCATAGACAGCAGTAGAACCACTCACGATTCTAAGGAGAAAAATAAGCGTCTGTATCTTCTCTAATCATTCCATTCCAACTCTACAGCAGCTCCTTAGAAACCCTATATTGTTGTTGTGTGCCGTGGAGTCGGTTCTAACTCATAGTGACCCTGCACAGGGTTTCCGAGGCTGTAAATCTTTACGGGAGCAGAACGCCTCATCTTTCTCCCACGGAACAGCTGGTAGTTTCGAACTGCTGACCTTGTGGCTCGCAGCCCTATTCGTAACCACTACGCTATATTTTGGAACCGACTTAACAGCATTTAACAGCAATTTGCCTTTGCTGAAAATATACAAATTAATGTGATAGCACATAAAGAGTCATTTTCAACTAATAATGATCTCATATGAACAAGTAGAACTGCCTCGTTGAGTTGTATTGGCTGTTAGCTTTACGGGAACAAATCACCAGGTCTTTTTCCCAAGGAATTGCTGGGGAGTTTTGAACTACCAACCTTTATTAGCAGATTACTGCTTAAAAATTTGCACCACCAGGGTTGCTTACAGTAAAAGTAGGTTTATCAATATAAGAAAAGGCTAAACTGTCTTCAAAAGTGATTTTAAGTTTAGATTATCAAGTTTTTTGGTTTTGGGTTTTTTAATCATCATAATAGGAGTGTGGAGTCCTGGCTTGGCGCTGTGGGGTCATGCGTCAGACTGCAAAGTCGTTTGAACTGCAAGGTCAGTGGTTCAAACACACCAGCCGCTCCTTGGAAACTCTGTACAAGGTCACTATGGGTCAGAATCAACTCTACAGCACTTAAAACAACAACAATAGATGTATGGAGTCCTGGTGTGGAATTGTGGGTTAATGCACTGGACTGCAAACTCGGTTTGAATCACAAGGTCGGCAGTTCAAGCTCATCAACTACTCCTTGGAAACCCTATAGAGCATCTGTATGAATCAGATCCGACTTAACGACACTTAACATTAGCAATAGGAGTATAGTGCCTTCCCATTTTTAGGATCTAATTTTCTTACTGGTGTTGAGAAAGTTCACAGGAAGAATTTACTTTTAAATGGTCTATGTTGTTGTTGTTAAGTGCCATAGAGTCAGTGTCAACCTAAAGCTACCTTGTATACGGTTTTTGAAGAGTGGCTGGTGAACTTGAACCAGTGACTTTGTGGTCCAAACCAACTTTGAAGCCCAGCGCATCAACCCACAGCTCCACACTAGGACTCTTATTCAGAAGTTTTCTAATTGTGCTCAGCTGAATGTGGTGGTTTTGATGAAGGCATGGTTTTATAGCAGTGCTTCCATGCAGTAGTCTACAAAATGAAAGTATTCACTGTAAGAAAAACGTTTCTACAATCAAACGTAGGAATGAGTTATGTTCGCGTGCGTTGCATAACTCAGAGAGGAAACAATTATGATCTTTAGCTTCATGGTTTTCTCTTTGTTTATGACCCTTTCCTCTACTCCACAATTTTCTCTTATTCCTTCTTGATTTTGTTCTTTCACTTTTTATTTATTTATTTGCCTGCAGTTGATACATATTTCTTGGAGTGACAAATATTAGCCAAACTTAGGTCGATGGCTCAGTTCTCATGGTTACCCTATCTCCTAGGTACTAGTTTGCATTAAGTAAGTTTTCTAATTTTTTACTAATTTTCTAATATTAATCTTGAATACTAACTCCAAATCTGCCAGAGTAAACTCATTTGCTAAAGGTTTCCTGGCTACCCGGGGTATTCCTTTAAGTTCATCTAGTAGACATCCAAGTATCAGTTGTGTTAATGACTATTACTAGTTGTGTGTATGTGTCAGTACACTTAAGCAAGCAGAACAACGCAAAAAGAGTAAAATCAGAGCGATCATTGATTGAGATATTTCTAATTGTTTTGCTTTCTTCTACCTACATCTTATGTAAGTCTTTTCCCTGTCACTCATGTAGAAACAGCCTTGACCTTAATCAATATATATTATACAAATTTATACTTAAATAAACTTAACAAATCTCCTCTTATGTGGTGTTGTTGTTAAGTGCTGTCAAGTCAGTTCTGACTCATAGTGACCCTGATTGACCAAGGTGGGTTTGAACCACTGACCTTGTGCTTAGCAGTCTAGTGCTTATCCTATAGCACCACATGAGGACTCATTCTATGTGTTAGTTAATTTTAATTATACTCATATTCAAATTGCAAGTAATTTATTACCCTGGAGTAGTAATTTACAGACTAATGCTCACTGGTCTAGAAAATACAGTAAAAAGGCCTATGTATTTATTTTATACAGAGAATGACCTTTAGGGTTAGGGTTATAATTTCTGGGTGGAATATTTAACATAATTACATTTATATTCAATAGGGAATATTTTAGAAAAGCACTGCCTGGAATGTAGTTCTATAAATGTTGTATCTTGAGCCAAATTAAACATGTAAAATGCCAAGTTCTCAACTAAGAAAAAATGTTCCCATCTGCTGTAATTATATAGAATGAGAAAGAGAGTGAATTTATTCCCATTTATGCAATACAAAAAAGACACTTATTTTAAGACAAATTGCTGGGCTTTGTTGGTTCTGTTAGTGATGTTTTTGCTCAAGCAGAATAATGTGTACATTTACTCGTTGTTATGTATTAGGTATTTAGCTATACTTACATTTTACTAAAACCTGCAAACATTCTTTGACTAGAAGGAGAGTGGAATGGGACATGATTCTCTTTGCAATCAGTTAAAAATATCCAAACTGACAGTTTACTCAGGTGACAGTTTACATAAGATTCAAACATTTCCCCAGAGAAGTACAAAAGTTATTAGATCATCTCAGAGTTTATACTTAAGAAAACTTATCCTTAAGAAATTTATACTTCAAGAAAAAAACAAAAACAACCCCCCCCCCCCACATTTTCCCTAATGTTTCTTTTTAATTCTGAGGGAGTATACATATGTGGAGTACTGGTGTGGCGCTGTAGGATGAGCATCGGACTTCTAATCTAAAGGTTGGCACTTCAAACCTACCCACCACTCCTTAGAAACCCTATCCTGGGTCACTATGAGTTGGAACCAACTCAATGGTACTTAACACCAAAACCAATATATATGTAGTGCACATTTTCCTAAACTCTTTCTAAAATTCTTAGTAGATAATCTGAGTTCTCATAAAAATGGGAGAAACTATTAAAATATCAAATCTAAATATTACTTATCTGTAGACAAAAATTATGTTTTTATGTGACTGCAGATTATTCAGACTTTAATAAAAATTGTTAAAAGGACAATGTTCAGCATCCCTAAAGCAGTTCCCAGATTTAATACTTTATCAAAATGAGGTATAGATCTCAGAAAATCCACTCAATCTGAATGCCACAAGGCATTCCTCATCGCAGTCTTTTCTGCCTTCAGTGAAATGCTATATCGATAGGAAACATCTCTTTCTTTTATACTACAAAATACATTATTTATGTGCATGTCTAATTCTGTTATTGGAAAAAATAAATTCATTTTTAGAGTTATTGATTTTACTTTGTCAAACATGTTGTTCTTTTCTTTGGTGACAAAAACAAAAAGAGGCATGAAAGAAACAAAATAAAATCAGTTTCTCCTTTAACTATGTTACTTAAAAATTACATTTGGCTTACAGAAATGCAGGCAATGAGCTGGAGTTACATGGAAACCAAACGATACAGGATCCTTCCGGGCAGCTTTTTCCTAACCATTCTTACCTTGCTTTTCTGTTAACTCCACACCTGTGTGTTTCAATGTCGTGTTTCAGTACAATTGCCTCATTTATTATAATTGTTAGTTAGTATGCTTGCTGTTTCTACTATATTGTTAGTCTACCTAGAACATTAACTTGTATTATTTTTGTTAGAATATGCTATCTCAATCACAAAGAAAGAATTATTGCTAGTTGTGTGTGACATGAACTTTTGCATTAAAGAGCAAAAGGATAAATTGTTCTGGTTTCTTCTGTAGATTGATTCACATGATTTCTCTGCATGATGTTGGTATAGTAGGGGTGTCTACGTCACCTCAATATGGGAAACTATGAAACAACTCGAAAGAATTAAAGGAGGATATATGAAAAATATTACATAGATAGATTTGATTTAGGTATAGGAATAAATAATAGAATACTGATAGTAATATTGTTACTAACATGAATAAAACAAGCATATATTTATTGAATGCTTACCATGAGGCAGACATCTGTGACACACAAATAATTTAAAAAAATTTTTTTAACCTTTTTAAGTAACCATGTTTAGGTCAATAAGTCCTCACTACTCTCTGGTTTCCACCAGTGAATGGTTTGCCTGCTTCTTTATTTAGAGGACCTTCCACCTTTTTGCCTGCAGAGAGCACAAGTTTCTGATTTCTAGGCAAAGTCTATAGTTTTGGGTTATAAAAGAGTCCGTTTAATCTAGGGAATTGTTAGCATCTGGCCCATTGATCTGGAATCTGAGAAATGGGTAAGGAATGGGTTTGGGGCCAAAATTGTATGTGAGGATGGAATTTGATTGGTTGGGTTTAAGTTTAGTGATTATTTCAGTTTCATCTTGATGGTTTGTAAGGCTGATCATACTGATGCCCATTTTAAAGTTGTGCTTTTTACTTAACTGATGTTGTTGTTGTTAAGTGCCATGGCGTCATTTCCAACACACTGTGTAGGGTTTCCAAGGAGCGGCTGGTGGCTTTGAACAGCTGGCCTTACCATTAGTGGTCCAGTGTTTATCATACGGCTCTACAATAAGGTCTTATCCACAAGTGAAAGACTATTTGTATAATGGTGAATGTTATTTTCGTGCAGTCTTCAGACTTAGATGAAATACGTGAACTTCATCAAAAGTATGAGGCTTAGTTTGTGAAATGCTGCTGTTTGACTTCAATCTATGTAAATGCAATCATTAAAATGTATGTTAGTCCTGAGATATGTTTAGTAAGCAGGTAAATCAGGAAATTTTTAGGATATTTTGGGGGAAAAGAGACTTTACATTTTATAACATAGAAATTAGACAGTGCAAAAATTATTTGCTGCTTTCATTATGTGTTTTGGCTTGATATAAAGATAGATGTAATAAAAGTGTTTTTCTCAAATCTGTGAAGTTCTAGTTTTCAATCAGTAGACAGTGTTAGAGCATTAACTCAAGAGAGACATTTTTAGTCTTGGGGAAGCACTGTAGGATAAGCACTGGACGATAAGGTCGGTAGTTCAAACTCACTAGTTGCTCCTTGGAAACTCTGAGTCACTATGACACAGAACCAACTTCACTGCACTTAACAACAACATCCTTGGATTCAAGTATCTTATTCATAGGATCAAGAGATAGTATTCCCCCACAATATGGTCAAATTGGCCTTGTGTTAGTTAAATGCATTTCTCCCTGATCATCACTGTGGAACTGAAGATCTAAATTAGACAGTCTTAGAATGTGCTGCTGGACTGCAAGGTTGGTCTGAATCACAAGGTTGGTTGTTCAAACTCACTAGTAGATCCTCAGACACCCTATACAGACTTGCTATGAGTCAGAACAGACTCAATGACACTGAACACCAACAACCAAAGAAAGTTCATGAGGGAGTTGGTCTTCATTTAAATGGGTGGAATTATGTTTCCCTAAAAAGATATGAGCCGGGCTGCTAACCACAAGGTAAGCAGTTCATTCGAAACTATCAGCTGTTCCGCGGAGAAAGATGAGGCTTTCTGCTGCCATGAAGAATTACAGCCTTGGAAACCCTGTACAGGGTCGCTATGAGTCAGAACTGACTCCATGACACATTACCACCACCACCAAAAAGGTATATTGGAGTCCTGGTGTGTCGCTGTGCGTTAATGTGCCAGACTGCAAAGCCGTTTGAACTGCAACGTCGGCCATTCAAGCTCACAAGCTGCTCTTCGGAAACCCTACACAGGGTCGCAATCCACTCAACGGCACTTAACAACAACAACATGTTGTTGTTGTTAAATGCCGTCGAGTCGATTCCGACCCATAGCGACCCTGTATAGGGTTTCCAAGGAGTAGCTGGTGAGCTTGAACCACCAACCTTGAGGTTCTTGCGGTTCAAACGGCTTTGCAGTATGGCGCATTAACCCACAGTGCCACACCAGGACTCCAACAACAACAACGTAAAGATATATTAAAATCCTAACCCTTGGTACCTGTGAATATAACCTTTTTCAGAATTTGGTGTCGATGATGTAATTCATAAAATTAACATAAAGTCATATCAAAGCAAGGCTCTAATCTTATCTGAGGTGTTGTCCCAAGGATGGCTAACCCATAAGCAAGGTAAGCACCAGCTTACTTGTTCTTAATTACTAATCAGTATTTAACAATTTACAGATTGGTAAATAAGAGCAAGTGAAATCGGGATTACTTTGATACCAGGTACTCGGTTCCTCTAATGTACTATACATTTGAAAAGAGACTTTGGTTTTATAGAAGCTGCTGTGGGTTTTATGATCATAAATGAGGCAGCATAATTATCAATGGAGCTCCTGATAATCTATTAGTAGGTATTTGGTAAGTGATTGCCAAATATACAAAAAGATTTCTATTTAAGACTAAAACTACTTTTTCCTAAATTCAAATTTTTCGTTGAACATTTCTGAAGAATGTATTTTATCATTGCTGTATGCATTTCCTATTTGTTGTTGTTGTTAGGTGTCATCTAGTCGGACTCCTAGTGACACTGTGCACAGTGGGAGGAAGCACTGCCTGATCATGCATCAACCTTTCAATTTGTTCTGTTCAAACCCATTGTTACTTCCACTGTGTCAATTTATTTCCTTGAGGTTCTTCTTCTTTTTCACTGACACTTTACTTTCCAAGCATGATGTCCTTTCCCAGAGACTGGTCCCTCCTGATAACAAGTCTGTGATAGTTAAGATTTTGTGTCAATTTGACTGGGCTTGGATTCTCAGTGGTTTGGCAGTACAGATATAGGAAGGAATCTCCTAAAATAAAATCTGCTATGAGCAGCCAATCATCTGAAAGGAAGATTCCTTGGGTATGTAATTTATTTCCAATATATTGGACACTCAGGAAAAGCTAGACTGCTTTTCTGCTGGATTTGGATTCTGCGTATGTCTCGCCTTCCAACTTCTGGTTCTTTGGACTTGAGCCAGTGGCCTGGGAGTCATCAGCTGCAAGTCATCTTACCTGACCGACCTGCCTGACTGCCATCTGACTGTCAGATCTTGATTTATCAGCCCTACAGCTGCAAGAATAAGAAGCCTCCAGCCTGACATTTGACCAATGGACTTGGGGCTTGCCAATATTTACAACTGCATGAATCCTTTCCTTGATATAAACCTCTTTTTTCTTAACACATATATGAGAGCTTCACTGGTTTTGCTTCTCTAAACAATGTGCAAAGTACCTGAAGTCTCATCAACCTCACTGCTAAGGAGTATTCTGACTGTACTTCTTCCAAGACATATTTGTTAGTTCTTTTGGTATACTATGGTACTTTTAATATTTTTCTCCAACACCATAATTGAAATGTATCAGTTCGTCTCTGATCTTCCTTATTCATTGTCCAGCCTTTATATGCATATGAAGTTATTGAAAATAACATAGCTTAAATCAGGTGTACCTTAGTCCTCAAGGTGACATCTTTAAAGAGGTCTTTTGAAATAGGATTGTTCAATGCAATGCTTAATTTATTAGCTGCTGCTACCAGGAGTGTTGAGTATAGATCTATGCAAAATGAAATTCTTGACAACTTAAATCCTTTCTTCATTTATTATGATAATTCTTATTGGTCCAGCTATGAGGATTTTGTTTTCTTTACATTGAGTTATAATCCATATGGAAGGTTGTATTACTTACTCTTCATCAGCAAGTGTTTCAAGTCAGCTTCTCTTATAGCAATTAAGATTGTGTGATCTACATATCTCAGGTTGTTAGTGAGCATTCCTTCAATCCTGATGCTCCCTTCTTCATATACTCTAGCTTCTCGATTATTTCCTCTGTATACAAACTGGATATGTATAGTGAAAAGATACAAACCTGACATACCTTTCCTGATTTTAAACCACTCAGTATCCCATTGTTCTGTTCAAAGTACTACCTTTTGTTCTGTGTACAGGTTCTGAACGAATGAAATTAAATATTTGGAAATTCCCATTCCTTTCAGTGTTATCCAAAATGCGGCATGACCCACACAGTTGAATGTGATTGCATTGTCAATGATGCACAACTAAACATCTTTCTGGTATTCTTTGCTTTTAACCAAGATCTCCCTCATTCCACATGCTCTTCTGAATCTGGCTTGATTTCCTGACAGCTCTCTGTTGATGTGTGCTGCAATACTTTTTGAATTATCTTCAGTAAAATCTTATTTGCATGTAATATTAATATTTGTCAATAATGTCTGCATTTGGTTGGCTTATCTTTCTTTTATATGGACACAACTATGAACCTCTTGCTATTGGTTAGCCAGTTAGCTGCCTTACAGATTTCTTGACATAAGCTAGTGAGTGCTTCCAGTACTACATCAGTTTGCTGAAATATTTCAATTGGTATTTCATCAGTTCCTGAATGCTGGTTTTTCTCTAATGCCTTCAGTTCAGCTTGAACTTCTTCCTTCAACACCATCTATTCTAAATCATTTGCTACCTCTAGAAATGGGTGCTTGAACAGTGACAAGTTCTTTTGATACGGTGACTCATTGTACTCCTTACATTTTCTTTTGCTGATTCCTGCATCATTCAATATTTTGCTAATATAACCATTCAGTAGTACATTTTGAGGCTTGACTGTTTTTCTTCAGTTCTTTCATCTTGATAAATGCTATGTGTTCTCTTTCAGTTGTCTGACTCCAGGCTTTTGCACATTCCATTAAAATATTCTGGTACTGCCCTTGGAAATCTTGTGTTCAACATAGGGTACTTTGTCCATATGCCTTAAACCTTTTGACCTTTTGTTTTGGTTTATCTGCATTTTAAAGAATACCCAACATAGAATGTCATGTCCCAAACACTAATTCAGAACCACAGAATAGAGTAGCTGTCAAGACCTATTAACTTATTCATTTTACAAGTACTAGGCACTATGTGTTCTACAAAATCAATTTGGTACTCTGTGTATCTTTGGGTATTTTTAAAAAACATAATTTTTTAAATTAACATTCATTTTGAAACAAAACTTTCAGAAGGCAAGATAGATTACAATATATTTAATAATAGAGTCCTGGTGTGGCGCTGTAGTATAAGCATAGGAACTCAAGTTTGGTTTGCTGCTCCTTGGAAACTCTATAGAGGGTCACTATGAATCGGAACCTACTTGATGGCACTTAACAACAACAAACTTGCACTACACATGCAGCAGTAAAAAGAATCAATTAATTTTGCAACTTGTGAAATAAAACTGTGTACATTTTATTTTAAAATATGTATTCATAAAGATCCATGAAATAAATAGAATTATATTTCTGAAAACATTCGTATTTTAGATCTGAGAAATAAGATATCTGAAGTGCATTGATGCTTTATAGATAACAACAATGTTATCTATATTGTAATATATCGTTGTTATATATTGTTGTTGTTGTAATATATTGTTGTTGATGTTAGTGCTATCGAGTCAGTTCTGACTCATAGTGACCCAGTATAGGCTTTCCAAGGAGTGACTGGTGAGTTTTAACCTCCAACCCTGTGGCTCAAACTGACCTTGCAGTCCTGCACTTATCCTACAGTGCCA
>NW_006408519.1:18188603-18189045 GCF_000296735.1 Chrysochloris asiatica | reverse complement strand
TTGATATCTAATATACTTTACATTGAAAATAATAGTAATTAAACAGATTTAATGGTAGTAAATTAATGAAATATATTGAAATCATATAAATGCAAGTGTATGACTTAGACAATTCAATTAATTTCATTAATTGAGGTTTTCCTAAAATAATATGTTCAGAATCATATATGATAGGTAAGCCATGATTATATAGCCACGTAAAGTGAATATGCAGAATTTCTGTGGTGACTTGAAAATATAATAACATTACGTTTTTTCAAAATGGGTATTTTGAATATATTCTAAAAACAAGACAAAGAAAGTGAAGCAGCATATTAGAAACAGTGGGCTAAAATCAGAACTTCCGCATTCTGTGACTCAGGTGATTTTGGAGCAGAGCTTGTTGTTGTTGTTAGGTGCCATCAAGTCAGTACCTACTCATAGCAATCCTATGTATAACAGA
>NW_006408519.1:18162385-18188173 GCF_000296735.1 Chrysochloris asiatica | reverse complement strand
TTAATCCTCACACTGACATCTTTTATTTTCAACACTTTAAGAAGGTCTTGTACAGCAGATTTGACTAATACATCATTTGATTTCTTGACTGCTGCTTCCATGAGTGTTGATTGTTGATCCAAGCAAAATGAAGTCTTTGACAACTTCAATCTTTTTTCCATTGGTTGTTAAGTGCTGTCGAGTCGATTCCGACCCATAGCGACCCTGTATAGGGTTTCCAAGCTGGTGAGCTTGAACCACTGACTTTGCAGTTTAGATAGGTGTTACTTATTAGTGAAATAGTGAGGATTTTTGTTTCCTTTATATTGAGATGCAACCCATACTGAAGGCTGTGGTTTCTGATTTTCATCAGTATTTTAAGTCCTCTTCACTTTCATTGCTTAAACTGAACTGTAACAGTTTCCTCATTAAAAAATAAATAATAATTGTACCTAACTCAAAATTGTTCTATAATGGTAAGATTACAATGTTCGTTTAAACTTCTGACACTGCTTGCCACTATAAATATTAATGATTACAGATTTAATAGACAAATGTTCTATCATTTATAAAATTCTCAATTACAAGGCTTATTAGAAAAAGAATGAATATTCTTTCTAAATTTCAGCTTAAATAATTGTATTTATTTTGAAATAGTAAATTAAAGAAACAGACTGATCACCAGGCACAAATGAAAAATTGTACAAACATACATACTTTTTAGGTTAAAAATTAAAAACAAAAACAACAAAAACAAAACTACAGAAAGAACACTTCATATTGAAGAAGATATTAGATTGAGCTGCTCTTCTAATATGATTTCATGGGTTCTCCTTTGGTGAAATCAATGAACTTGACCTATTCCTTTTCTGCTTTATATATATAAAAGTTTTCAACACTCTGTAGAAGATTAAGGAGAAAGTAATTGACATTAGAAAGATCTTGCCATTACAAAACATTCACTTGTACTAAAAAATAACTTTCTTATTATAAATTTTACTATTGTACTGTATTCATTATTGTATTCACCAATTACCCTTCCTTTTTAGAAAATATCTCATTCTACTTCTAACAGAAATCAGTATTTTAGTATCTGAAAACCTGAGGGTATATATATATTTTTTTTTCTTGAAGCTTAACTCATTGCATCTAATCTATTCTTCTGAAAGTTCTCATCCCAATGAAAGGACAGTTATCATTAGGAAAGCTTCCAAGCATCGTTGTAATACACCATTTTAGTGAATTTTTATCTTAGTTGAAATGAAGGAATTTGCAGAAGCTATTTGTTCCATAGTTATGGGATTCTAGGCCCTAGAAAATATTTCAGATAAAAGTTATTAAAATTTTTAATGGAAGAGAAACTAAGTACTTGTTCTGTGGAAGTTGCCAGAAATAATTCAATCAACTGAACAAAATTTCAAGATGATTACAGAGTAATTGTTGTTGTTGTTAATTGCCATCAAGTTGATTCCGACTCATGTGTAGGGTTTCTGAGGACAGCCTGGTGGGTTTGAACCACCGACCTTAACAGTCCAGTGCTTATCCTTCATTGTCACACCAGGACTCCACATAGTAATCAATGCATTTAAATTGGAAAAATAGGTGAAAATTTGTGTACATATACTTAAATGATTGCAGCACAAAATAAGATACTATTAGAATCATTCATCTCTTTAAAAAACAAAAACAAAAACCCAATCACTTTACCCTGAACACTGTATGCCACTATTGAAATCTCTTTTGGGAATTTCTCATCAGCTTTGGAGAAACGGTCAATGAATATATAATTAAAATATATGCATTGTCAGTTATTGAAAAATTATGATTCTCTGAAGAATATTTTTTTATAGTTGATTAATTATAGTACATTTAGTGGCTATTCATCTCATTCATTTTTTTTTTTTTTTTATTACATCATTCAACAGACATTTACTGTTCATCATCTCTGTTGCAAGCACTATTTTCTGAGAATATCTGTGTAGGTGATACAGCTATTGCTTAAAGAATTCTGAAGTTTGGTGTTGGAGGAGAGTAATTAATATAATTAATTATTTGGTATTCATTACTCCTTTAAATGGAGTTCTGGTGTGGTGCTGTGGGTTAATGTGTCAGACTGCAAAGTGGTTTGAACTGAAAGGTCGGTGGTTCAAGCTCACCAGCTACTCCTTGGAAACCCTATACAGGGTCGCTAAGGATCGAAATTGACTCGACGGCACTTAACAACAAACCCCTTTAAAAGTCCTTAGTTTCTTCTTACTTGTGAACTAGTGCCTCTAGAAACAGTACATAGTTTCCCAACAACTTTGTCTTTATATTACTGACTTCGTTCAGATTATTTATGCTAGCTCCAAACTACCATTGATGAAAATCCTTTCCCAGCCACCTGTTCTGTGTCTTTTAACACAGGCTTGATGCTCTTCAGTCACCCATAGCTTCTCTTTGAAAAAGTGTGTATACAAATGACTGATGTGTGGAGAATTTTTTGAAAGAGAACAAGGACTCTCAGGAATCCAATGTTTAAATACACGGCTTTGACAGAATAGAGAAGTCGTGTGAAATGTGAAGTTACATGGAAGCTTGTTGTTGTTATGTGCTGTGGAGTTGGTTCTCACTCATAGCGACCCTGTACAGGGTTTCCGAGGCTGTAAATCTTTATGGGAGCAGAAAGCCTCATCTTTCTCCCACGGAACCGCTGGTAGTTTAGAACTGCTGACTCTGAGGTTAGCAGCCCAATTTGTAACCACTATGCTACCAGAGTTTAGTAGTTCTTTAAGCAGAGAGATCACTTATATAATGGACTATAGTTGTGAGCAAGGAGTGTATTTGAAGAGCTCAGAATATGCCTATATTATTCAGAGGTTATAGAAATGTGAAAACAATATTAATTAGTAAATTTATTTTAGGATTGGCTTTTATAACTTAATGTGTTTTTTGCAAAGTTGATCCAGTAATAGTTATCAATGATCAGATTTAATATATAAGTCAATATACAGAGGAAAAATATAAAGTCACCATTTTTATTTTAGTTCAATAGTTATTAAAAGTCTAAAAAGTAATTTGATTAAATATTATATTTCCTAGTCAACAAATAACAAGATTTCTCTATGGAGGAGAATTGTAATATGCAATTTTCTATGTGTATTTACAGCATACTTTTCCAGTCTGTATGCTGAGCAAATAATCTGAAAACCTGGACTATATATATAGAGAATAATACAGCACTGTGATTGGAGGAAGGCTCATTAATAGCCTGTGATACAGGGATGATACAGCCTTGCTTGCTGAAAGTGAAGAAGACATAAAACACTGAAGATAAAAGACTACAGCTTACAGTATGGATTACAGCTCAATGCAAAGAAAACAAAAATTCTCACAACTGGACCAGTAAACAACAACATGATAAACAGAGAAAGGATTGAAGTTGTTATGGATTTCCTTTCACTTGGATCCACAATCAATGCCTGTGGAAATAGCAGTCAAGGAATCAAAGGATATATTACATTGGACAAATTTGCAGTAAAAATATTCTTTAAAGTTTCATAAAGGAAAAGTGTTACTTTGAGGACTAAAATGTGCCTGACATAAACCATGGTATTTTCAATAGCCTCCTACAATAAGGCTTTAAAATGTTCCTGGAAAAATTCAATTTTTCCACAAATTACTTGAAGCCTCCTCGTAGGCATATGAAATCTAGACAATGTATGAGGAAAAATTGCTGCTTTTGACTTATGATGTTGGCAAAGAATATTAAATATGTCATGGCTTACCAGAAGAATAATTCTGTCTTGGAAGAAGTACAATCAGAATGCTCATTAGAATAAGAGATGGTGAGACTTCATCCAAAGAAACTCCCCACAAAAGAAGAGCCTCAATGAGAGGGATCAACAAAGTGGCTGCAACAAAGGCTAAAGCCTAGCAACAATGTGAGGATAGTACAGCGTTGTCTTCTGTTGTACATAGGGTCACTTGAATCCTGGTAGTGCTGGGGGTTAATGCGCTGGGCTGCAAGGTCAGTGTGAACAACAAGGTCAGTGGTTCAAGCTCATTAGCCACTTCTTGGAAACCCTATCCAGAGTGGCAGTGAGTCAGAACTGACTCGACAACACTGAACAACAACAACAACAAACATAGGATCACTAGGACTTGAAACCAACTGCAGGGCACTTACAGCAACAACAACAATTTTGGCTGACAAATATGAAAATATTTATGACTGTGTCAAGGTGACTCTATTTCTGATATTTTTATGGGAATTATGATATTTAAATTTTGCTTTTCTTGCTTTTTCTATCAAAATTTCCACACCATAATATGATCTGTACATGTAAGTAGATAAAGAGATTTTTACTTTCAGAATTCTATTACATTATTCTGGATTAAGTAGAAATGAAAGGATGAGAATACAAAAGAAAAAAGTGAGCAGTAATAAGGCATACAAGGCCAATGAAATAAAATGTGGAGCATTGAGGATAAAAGAAAATCTGAAGGTCAGAGAGAAATGGAATTAACAATTAAGACCTCCTTCTTTAGTTAATTTTTAGTTACCCAATTGTTTACTGAAATACTTTCTGAAATGAAATAATGATAAAATGTAGAAAATGGTTCGTAGCTTTTAGAGTGTCCAGTGAAAATAAATCAAGTGTTAATTTCTTTTCCTGATTCAAGGATGTAATGTTTCATGTGTTTTTCTAATGACAGCCTAAATGTATTCAGCTCCTATCCTTTTTAACGGAATGCTTTTACCACGCCACTAATTAAAAAGTACATTATTCAAGCAAAAGGGGTGAGGGCAGCTAAATTATCTTCCATCTCTTTAAAAGAGCTCATTAAAGAATATCTATGCTATTTCACTAAGTAACTATTTTATAACCAAATTATCCCCAAGTATATTGCTGGAGCACAGTAGGGGCTGGGAAAAGTAGCAGAGGCTGTGGAGGTAACGAATGGTTTTTGGGTTTAACTAGTACAGGTGCCAGGGCACTGCATTTAATAGCATTAATTGATCAGAAAAGCAGACACATCACTCAACAAATATACAACACATTTTATATATCTGGGATTATTTGTCCCATGAATTCTTTCAGTTAGAGGGGTTTCTATTTGTACTACTGTTGTAGAGGTAGTATTATATATTCTCTGTATTTGAGGAACTTGTAACAACTAGTAGTTTTTAAGAAAGAACAATAAACTATGTTTTCAGTAATGTTAGGAATTTGTGTGTTTAACAGTAGAATTTAGAATTTCTTTCTTTCTTTTTTATATAGAATACTCTGTATGTTTAGTGTGCAGAATGTTGTTGTTAGGTGCCGTTGAGTGGATTCTGACTCATAGCAACACTTGACAAACAGAAGAAAACCTTGCCTGGGCCTGTGCCGTCCACACCATGGTTACACTTGAGCCCATTGCTGCTGTCATTGTGTCAGTCCGGCTTGTTGGGGGTTAACTCCTGTTCTCTGACCCTCATGGGTGTGCTTCTCCTGGGACTGATCCTTCCTGATAATATTTATGAAATATGAGAGTCTCACCATCCTGACTTCTAAGGAACTTTCTGGTTATACTTCTTCTAGCACAGATTTGTTCTTTTGGCAGTTCATGGTTTTTCATATTTTTCTCTAACACCAAAATTTAAATGCATCGATTTTTATAGTCTTCCTTATTCATTGTCCAATTGTTGCTTGCGTTTGAAGCTATTTGGAGCACAGTGGCTCCACACGATAGGCACTGGACTGTGAACTACAAATTCTGAAGTTTGAGCCCACCAGCCACTCCACTGTAAAAAGATGAGGCTTTCTGCTTCACTGAAGATTTAAAGCCTCAGAAACCCTATGTAGGGCCACTGTGAGTTAGGACTGACTCAGCAGCTCTTAAAAACAGCAACAGTGAGGCTATTGAAAATGTTGTCTTAAGTCAGGTACACCATAATGCTCAAACTGACATATTTACTCTTTAATACTTTAAAGAGGTCTTTTGCAGCAGATTTGCCTAATGCAATGTCATTTGATTTCTTAACTGTAGCTTTCATGAGTGTTGACTGTGGAACCAAACAAAATGAAGTCTTTGACAACTTCAACCTTTTCTCCACTTATTATGATGTTATTTATTGGTCTAGTTGTGAGGATTTTTGTTTTCTTTACACTGCAGTGAAGTTCATACTGAAGACTATAATCTTGGATCTTCATCCATAAGTATTTTAAGTCCTCTTCTCATCAAACAAGGTTGTATCATCTGTATATCTTAGACTATTAATGAGTCTTCTTCCAATCCTGATACCACATTTTTTTTCATATAATCCAGTTTCTTGGATTAGTTTCCCATTTTACAGATTGAATAAGTATGATGAATGGATACAACCCTGGTGCACACCATTTCTGATTTTACACCATTCAGTATTCTCTTATTCTGTTTGAACAACTTCCTCTATGTACAGTTTCCTCATGAGCACAATTAAGTGTTCTGGAATATGCATTCTTCACAATGTTATCTAGTCTGTCATAATCTACACAGTCAAAAACCTTGCATAATCAAGGGAACACAAGTAAATATCTTCTTGGTACACTCTGCTTACAGTCAAAATCCATTTGATGTCAACAGGGATATCCCTAGTTCCACATCCTCTTTTGAATTGGATTTGAAATTTTTACATTTCTCTGTTGATGTACTGTTACAGCTGTTTTTGAATTATCTTCAGCAAAATTGTATTTACATGTGATATTAATGATATTGTTGGATGATTTCTACGTTTCCTTCTAAGATATACATATATGGATATCTTTCAATCAGTGGCCAAGTAGCTAGCTTTCAAATTTCTTGACAGAGATTAGATAGTACCTTTAGTGCTGCATCAGTTTGTTGAAAGATTTCACTTTTTATTCCATCAATTCATGGAGTGTTGTTGTTTGCCAATGGTTTTGGTTCAGCTTGGAATTCTTCCCTCAGTACCAAAGTTTAGTCATATGTTGTTGTTATGTGCCATCGAGTTGGTACCAACTCATAGTGATCTTTTGCACAAAAGAATGAAACATTGCCTGGTCCTGTGGCAATCTTACAATCATTGCTATGTGTGAGTCCATTGCTACTGCCACTGTGGTAATCCATCTCATTGGAAGTTTTCCTTTTCTCTGACCCTCCACTTTACCAAACATGACATCCTTCTGGAGGGATTGGTCCCACCTTATTATATGTCTGAATAGGAGAGATGAAGTCTGGCCATCCTGTCTTCCAAGGAGCACTCTGGCTATACTTTCCGCAACACAGATCTGTTTGTTCTTTTGGCAATCCATGGTACCTTCAATCTTCTCCTCCAACACCATAACTCACATGGATTAATTTTTCTATGGTTTTTCTCACTCATTGTCCAACTTTCACGTGCATATGAGATTATTGAAAGTGGAATGGCTTGGGTTGGGCACACCTTAGTCGTCAAATGGACATCTGTACTTTACAACACTTTTAAAGTCTTGTACAGCAGATTTGCCTAAAGCAATATGCCTTTTGATTTCTTGACTGCTGCTTCCATGAGTGTTGGTTAATCCAAGCAAAATATTCAGTCCTGCTTTGAGAAAGCAGCTCTGCCAATCATATTTTGAGTACCTCCCAAATTGAGGGGTTCATCTAATAGCACTATATCTGGCAACATTCTGGTACTATTCATAATATTTCCATCTTCTGCCCCTACACCTGACAATGTTCTGCTGCTATTTATAAGGTTTTCAGTGGCTAAACATTCTGAAGTATTCTGCCTCTTCTTCTTCCTAGATTGTCTCAGGGTGAAAGCACCACTGAACCCTCGCCACCATCGGTGACCTTGCTGGTACTTAAAACACCTGTGGCGTGACTTCTAGCATCATAGCACTACCCAAGCCACCACAGTGAGGCAAACTGACAGACAAGAGGTTGGTTCAGAATGTTAGGGTATTTGATTTGGACTTTAAATTAGTGAGCATATATTTAAGTGCTATTGAATTAATTTTGTCTATAAATTGGCTTAAATAGTATCCAATTAGGATAAAACTAATTCTGTCTTATCAACTTAAGAACTGTAAAAATATAAATGTATAATTATTTAATTGACTGGCTTAATGATTAGAGTCTAATGTGCATCTTGACCAACAAATATAACTGAGCAGTCTGATATAAGAATCCCAAGGGTATGATTCAAAATTATTTGTACATAATGGTCAGTAATATTTTTAATGGTCATCTTATCTTATTTATTTGTGTGTGTATTTAGGAGTCTTGATCTCAAGGTCAGTTTGAACTACAAAGTCAGTGGCTCAAACTCACCAGCCACTCCTAGAAACCCTATACAGGCTCACCATGAGGCAGAACTAACTCCACAGCACTTAAGCACAACAGTAGTATTTTACATGGTATAAAATACCTTTTCATAGCATTGTATTGTTCCTTTCAGATGATAGCTAGTAGAGTAATTTAATTTTTTTATTGTATGATATCCAACATTTGTTGTTGTTAAGTGCCGTTGAGTTGATATCGACTCATAGTGACCCTGTATAGGGTTTGAACCGCTGACCTTGCAGTTCAAATGACTTTGCCATCTGATGCATTAGCCCACAGCACCATACCAGGACTCCCACATTTAGATATATTTAATTATTTTTCAAGGACACAGGCAATAAGTGGCAATGGGAAAGATAGAAACTATTTCTTCAACATCTCAATTGCTGTCCAATTTTAGTTTAGAAGATTGTTTCATTAATCAGAATTAGTGGGAAAGAGAGAACGACTGAAGAAATGAAGGGTAAAATGAAGATGAGCAACTCAGTATACAGTGAATAAGTACATTTTCAACTATTATTCATGGTAATTGTCAATCCTTAGCTTCATTTTACCAAGGGAGTTTTGTAGTATGGGTTAATGCATCAAACTAGCTAACAGAAATTCTCAGATAAATTTCACTGATCAACTTTATTTTTGTTATAAGATGAGCCTAAAGCAAATTTGTGAAGTGAAAAATATTATCATCAACATAATTATTATTATGTTCTTCTACTTCATATGTTTGTTGACTGCCCAAGTGTCTTTCTTGGTGAAGTGTCTGTTGATGTCCTGTGCCCGTTTTTTAATTGAGTTGTCTTTTTCTTGTTGAGGTGTTGTACTTTCCTATATATTTTAGAAATTAGTCCCTTGTCTGATATTTTGTTGCAAAATATTTTTTTCCCATTCTGTGGGCTGCCTTTTTACTCTTTTGGTGAAATCTTTTGATGCACATAAGTTTCTAATTTTTAGTATGTCCCAATCATCTATTTTGTCTTCTTTTGTTTGTGCAATTTTCACAGTGTTTGAGAGTCTATGTGTGCCCTGTATTTAGAGCCCTCAAATTTGTTCCTGTTTTTTCATTGATGACATTTATAATTCTGGGTTTCACATTTAGGTCTTTGCTCCATGCTGAGTTGGTTTTTGGATATGGTGTGGTGAGGTAAATGTCTTGTTTCAATCTTTTGCATATCAATTTCCAGTTCTGCCAGCACCATCTGTTGAAGAGACTATCTCCTCCCCTTTGTCAAAGATCAGTTGGCTACATGTGGATGGGTTAATTTCTGGATTTTTTATTCTGTTTCATTGATCTATGTGTCTTTCATTGTACCAGTACCACACTACTTTGACCACTAAGCCATGTAGTAAATTTTGAAATCAGGGAGTGAAAGGCTTCTAACTTTGTTCTTCTTCTTAAGCAGTACTTTGCTTATCCTGGGTGACTTTCCTTTCCATATAAAGTCAAAGTCTCTTAGCTTCTGTTTATCCTGGAATGTTTTGATTTCACCATCGTATTTGACTGACAGGTTTGCTGGGTAGACAATTCTTGGTTGGCAGTTTTTTCTTTTAGGGTTTTATATATTTCTCCCCATTGCCTTCTTGCCTGCATGGTTTCTACTGAGAAATCAGAGCTTAATCTGATTTTCTTGCCTTTGTAAGTAACACTTCTCTTTTCCTTAGCTACTTTTAGGGTCCTCTCCTTGTCTTTGATTTTAGATAGCTTGAATATGATATGTCTTGATGATTTTCTTTTTTGGGTCTATCCTTCCTGGAGTTCTATTAGCTTCTTGAATGCTTATCTTCCATCTTTCAAGATGTTAGGGAAATTTTCTTCCAGAAGATTGTCAACTATCTCCTCTGTGGGCTTGTGTAATTCTTCCTGTTCCAGAATGCCAATAATTTTTGTTATTCCTTTTCATGTTGTCCAACATGAATCTTAGACTTTCTTCAGATTTTTTTTATCCTTTGCTCATATTTTCTAATTTTTTTCCTCCATTCTTTAGGTTTTTTTAAATTCAGGACCCATATAAGGTCCATGCATTATAATTAATTGTTGTTTGTTTTATCATCCTTAATTTGAAAATTCTCCCTTTATTACTTGTTTGTTTGAATTAGTAATAATTTGAGGAATTTGTGCTACTAGCATTTCCCCATTGTTTTTGTTGTTTGTATTTAAATGTTTTGGAGTTGGTTCTGACTCATAGGGAACCTGCACAGGGTTTCCAAGGAGTGGCTGGTGGGTTTTAACTGCTGACCTTTTTGGTTAGCAGTCCAGTGCTTATCTGACAGTGACACACTAGAGCTCCATTTCCAAGCATAGATCACAAAATATATAGCCTCTACTTGGCTATCTTTCTCTTGACCTTGAAAGCTAGCTGCCATGTTGTGAGGAAGCACAGAAATGTGAGAGAACAGTTTATTGTTGTTGGGTTAGAAACCCATCTAGGCTCTCAACTGACAGCCAATATCAACCACTATTCATGTGCATAGGTGAACATTCATAGGATTTCAGAGCAAATCTTCAAGTATGATTGCTAAGATCCCAGATGTTGTGATGCAGAGATAAAACATCCTTATAATGCTCTAGCTGAAATTCTAACTTAAAATCATGAGATCTAATAAGTCTTGGTTTGGCACTGTGGGATAAAGCATTGGACAGCAAACTTAGTTTGAACCATAAGGTTGTTGTTGTTGTTGTTAAGTGCCGTCGAGTCGGTTCCGACCCATAGCGACCCTGTATAGGGTTTCCGAGGGTGTAAATCTTTACAGGAGTAGAAAGCCTCATCTTTCTCCCGTGGAGCAGCTGGTAGTTTCGAACCGCTGACCTTAAGGTTCGCAGCCCGATTCGTAACCACTACGCTGAACCAGAAGGTAGATGGTTCAAACTCACCAGCTTCTCCTTGGAAACACTGCACAGGGTCACTATGAGTTGGAAACGACTTGACAGCACTTAGCAACAACAACAACAAGTTATTTATATTTTAATCCACTAAATTTGGGCATAATTTATTATGCAATAATAAAAAACAATCTTCGTTCTGGATTTTGTAGAATACTTCAAAGAAGTAGGTGTGAGTTTTCTATCAAGAGGTCCAATATCTCTAGTTATCTTATTTTTATGAAGTTAATATTTTGTTGCTAATGTTGATGATGATCATTGCCTAGGTCCTTTCTTTCATTATGGGTTACAAATTATGACATTCTCATTATATCATTTTTCCTTATTAGCTAGAATAGTTATGTCCTGAGAAACTTCTCTATCATTAATTGTTAGCATGGTAAGAAAGGCAATATATATTTGCTTATACCTTTCATATTTACCAGTTATCAAAATAATGATTGAACCTTTTGTCAACTTCATGGACCCTAACATATTTTCTCAAATGTTTGGATTCTTGCCTGATAAGTGAGAATTGTCTCAAGTGTTTTAAATTTGCATATATTATTATCAACAAGGATCAGAGCACCTAAGTTCATTTAGAGAACTGTTTGAACTATGTTGCTGGCTTTTTTTTTTCTTTCATAAATATTACTCATTTTTTCTTGACATGACACAAAGATAAAACAAAAGTTCAAATAATTAAGCATACAATTGTAATTCTTTAAATAGATAACCCCAACAGAAATCATAACCAGCAAATACATCAGCAAAAAGTGCAAGTTGATCTTATGCCATCAGTATCTCAGTTTTGCTGAGTTTCTTAGGTAATAATCAGTTATTTCATTTGTTATGTTATTAAAAAAAAATCCTGAAGCCATTATTTAGAAAAAAGTAAATTAACAAGTATCATTTGGGTTAGCATGTTTTCCAATATTGCTCTGATATGCAAAAAACAAAGACATAAACACCAAGAAGCAGGCAACTATTTAAACAACCCAAGTCAAAGAACTCAAATTTTGCTTTTAAGAAAATTGTTTTGTTTATATATATGGCATATAAACATAATGGCTAAAACTTGCTGATTTATCTGTAAATGTCTTTTTAAAATTCCATTTCAATTTGTGAATTTTATCTGAAGTAGCTTTCTCAACAAGTTATTCTATCTCATTTGGAACATATCCCCATAAAACAATAATAAAATATTCTTGAATTGGCAAACCTATGCAGTGTTTGTATGTTTTCAGTGTTAATTGTAATATTTTTTCTCTCTAACATATTCATTTTATAATAGCAAACATCAAATGCACAGTGAGCTAAGATTGTTTTGAATCCAGTCTCTAAGTAATAAAACAGTGGAGGGAGCAACAATTATTGAATTGAGGTTTCTCTTTAAAGAGAGCCTGAGGCTCCCTTACACTGCAAGTTTCTATGTGATTTTAACCAAATTGCTGCCTACATATCCAAATGTGTTGCCAGAAATTTTTAATATACTTACTGAGATTGTTTAGCACATTGTCAGCTTTTCTAGCTGCTTATTTCAGATTTTGTAGATGGCACTAGTTTATAGCAGCTGAAATGGTTGGTCCTCAATAAGATATAAATAATAAATTTTTAGCAGTAAATATTCACATAGCTCAAAATATACTCTAAAGGTTATGAGTTCTAATCTTAACTAAAAGTCTTAAAATTTTTGTTGTTGTTAGGTGCCATCAAGTCAATTCTGACTCATAACAACCTTATGCACAACTGAATGAAACACTTTCTGGTCTGGAACCACCCTCACAATCATTGTTAAGCTTGCGCCCATTGGCCCATTGTTGCTGCCACTGTGCAAATCCATCTCATTGGGTGTCTTTATTTTTTTTGTTGGTCCTTCACTTATCTAGCATGATATCCTTCTCCAGGCACTGGTCTTACCTGATAATATGTTCAAAGTAAGAGACAAAATCTAGTCATCCTGGCTTGCAAGGAGCTATCTGGGTTTACTTCTACCATCACAGATTTGTTTGTTCTTCTGGAAGTCCATGATACCTTTAGTATTCTTTGCCAACACCTTAACTCAAATGCATCAATTCTTTTATGGTCTTCTTATTCATTATCCAACTTTCACATGCATATGAGGTTATTGAAAATACCATGGCTTGGGTCAGTTGTACTTTAGTCCTCAGACTATCTTTGTTTGCTCTTGAACACTTCAAAGAGGCCTTGTGAAGCAGATTTGCCTAGTGCATTATGTCATTTGATTTCTTGACTACTGCTTCCATTAGTGTTGATAGTGGATCAACAAAGATAGATTTGTTCATTCTTCTGGAAGCTCTTGGTATAGTCTACATTCTTCACTAATACCACAATTCATATATAAATGAGGTGATCGAAAATACTATGGCTTAGGTCAAGTATGTCTTGTCCTCATAGTGACATCTTTCTTTTTGACCTTTATTAAGTAGTCTTTGACCCTCTATTAAAAAAGTCTTTTGTAAGACAGCTGTTCCATGCAATATGCTATTTAATTTCTAGACTGCTACTTGCATGGTATAGATTGTGAATCCAAGTAAAATGAAATCTTTGACAACATTTTTTCCCTCCATTTATCATGATGTTGCTCATTGGACAAATTGAGAAGAGTTTTGTTTTCCTTATATTGAGATATAATGCATACTGAAGACTATAGACTTTGATCTTCACCAGTAAGTACTTCAAGTCTTCTTCACTTGCAACAAGCAAGCTTATGTCATCTGCCTTCACAAATTATTAACAATGCCACTTTCATCGACATATGGTCTATTTTCTCAAATTATTTGTTCTGCATACAGATTGAATAAATATGGTTAATGTCCATATTTTTTTCTCTTTTTAAATAATACTAGTAATCCCTTGTATTGTTTGAAAGACTTCTTCTTGGTCTATACATAAATTACTCATGAACACAGTCTCATATGCATGTGAAACTTGAACAATGACTAAGGAAACCTTTAGAAGAATTGATGCATTTGAGTTACTTTGTTGGGGTAGAATATTAAAGGCACTATGGACTTCCAGAAGAACAAATAAATTAATGTTGGAAAAATTACAACCAGAATGCTCCTTAGAAACCAAGATGGCCAGAATTCATCTCTCATATTTCTGACATATTATTAAGAGGGACCATTCCCTGGAGGATGACATCATGCTTGGAAAACTGGAGGCACTGATAAAAAGATGGAGACTCCTAATGAGATGGATCTGTACAGTGGCAACAAAAATGGGCCTAAGCACAGTAACAAATTGTGAGGATGGCACAGGACTGGGCGGTGTTTCATACTGTTATATATATTGTCACTATGAGTCAGAACGGACTCAAAAGCAATTAACAACACAAACACAAAAAGTATTCTGGCATTCCCAAACTTTTAGTGTTATCCAAAATTTGGTATGGTCTACATAATCAAATGCCTTTCCACAGAAAACAAAATAAAATACTAAAATAAATGTCATACGTGCCTATGAAACATGCTCTTAATAGAGTAGCTAAAGTGCATAGAATCAATGATTAAGAAAAAGAAGTTAAAAAAAATTTTTTTTTAAAGGGTAGCTCAAGAGCTCAAAGTAAAGTACTATAATGAAATGTGCAAAGATCTGGAATTTAAAAAACAAAAGGGAAAAACATACTTAGCATTTCTCAAGCTGAAAGAACTAAAGAAAAATCTCAAGCCTCAGCTTGCAATATTGAAGTATTCTATCTGTGAAATGACTCCTGGTGTGGCGTTGTAGGATCAGCACTGAACTGCGAACTGCAAGGTCAGAAGTTCAAACACACCAGCTGCTCCTTGGAAACCCTACATACACAAGGTCGCTATGACTTGGAACTGACTGGACAACACTTAACAACAACAATAACATCTACAAAGTATTGAATGATGTGAAGCATCAAAAGAATATGGAAGGAATACACATACAGAATTACTGTAATAATTGGTTAATGTTCAATAGTTTCAGGAGAAAACGAGAATCAATAGTATTGAAGGAAGAATACAAGATTCCCTGAAAGCATTGGCAAAAACAAGGCTCCAGGAATGGAAAGAATGTCAACTGAGATGTTATAACAAAAGCATTATTTTTTCTAAAGTCTTCCTTATTCACTGTTCAACTTTCACATGCATATGAGGTTATTGAAAATACCATGTAGAAGAGAGGGACTGAGAGCTAGTGGCCAGGAGGCAGACTTGCAGAATGTGCCTTTTGGTGGTATAAATTATTATATATGCCTGAGTGTTTTTCTGTATTTTTTTTTTTTTAAGAGTTAAAATGAATATAGAGAAATACTGTTAACTGATGGTACATGGAGAGGATTATAATCATTGTAATGAAACAAGCTGTATGAATTGAATGTAACACTGATGATCTGCCCTGTTAACTTTCACTCAATTCACAATAAAAATATTAATTAAAAAATAGAGTAGTAAAAGGGGATTTAAATAAATTAAGAAAGAAAGAAAATACCATGGCTTGTGTCAGGTACATCTTAGTACTAAATATGACGTCTTTGCTTTTGAACACTTTAAAGAGGTCTCGTGCAGCAGACTTGCCTAAAGCAATATGTCCTTTGATTTCTTTACTGTTGTTCCCATGAGTGTTCGTGGTTGATATAAACAAGGTGAAGTCTTAGGCAACTTCATTCTTTTCTTCAATTTTAATGATGTTATTTATTGGCTAGTGGTAAGGATTTTTGTTTTCTTTACATTTAGATGCAACCTATCCTGAAGGCTATGGTCTTTGATGTTCATCAGTAAGTATTTTAAGTCTTCACTCAGCAAATAAGGTTGTATCATCTGCATATAGGAAATTGTTAATGAGTTTTCCTTTAATCCTGATGCCACGTTTTTTCTTCATATAATCTAGTTATTTGGATTACATGCTCAGTACACAGATTGAATAAATATGGTGAAAAGCACAACCCTAGCACAGAGCTTTCTTAATTTTAAACCCTTCAGTGTTTCCTTGTTCAATTGGAATGTCTGCCTCTTGGTCTATGTACAAAATTGTGTGTCATAATCCACACAATTGAAAGTGTTTGCATAGTCAATAAAGCATAGGCAAAGATCTCTCTGGTATTCTCTGCTTTCCTCCAATATCCATCTGATATCAACAATGATATCCATCATTACACATCCTAATCTGAATACATTAGAACCTCTGGCACTCCTCTGTCAATATACCATTGTGGTGGCGGTTAAGTGCTGTGGAGTCGGTTCCAACTCAAAACTACCCTGTACAGAGTTTCCGAGGCTGTAAATCTTTACGGGATTAGAAAGCCTCATCTTTCTCCCACAGTAGTTTCAAACTGCCGACCTTGAGGTTAGCAGCCCGATTCGTAACCACTACACTACCAGAGCTCCTTATACCATTGTAGCCATTTTCAAAATATTTTTAGTATAATTTTACTTTCATGTAATATTAATTATATTGTTTGATGACTTCTGTATTCCATTGGGTCACTTTTCTTTTGAATGGGCATGGATATGAATCTCTTTCAATCAGTTGTCCAGTTATCTGTTTTCCAAATATCTTGGCCAAGATAAGTGAGTGCATCCAGTGCTGCATCAATTTGTTGAACTATTTCCATTTGTATTCCACCATTTCCCAGGGCCTTTTTCTTTGTCACTGCCTTTGATGCACCTATGTTGTATTCATTCCTTAAGTATAACTGGCTCTTTATCATATGCTAGATCTTGAAATGGCTGAAGATCAACCATTTCTTTTGCTGCTTTTCTGCATCATACAATATTTTGCCCAAAGAGTCCTTCAATATTTCAAGTTGAGGCTTGAATTTTTTCTTCAGTTCCCTCAACTTGAGAAATGCTGAAGATGTCCTTCCATTTTGTTTTCTAATACCAGGTCTTTGGGCATTTTGTTATGGTATTTGACTTCATCTTCTTGAGCGGTCCTATGAAATTTTCTGTTAAATTCTTTTACCTCCTCATTTCTTCCATTTGCTTTAGCATCTCTATACTGGAGTAGAAGTTTCAGAATCTCTTCTGACATACAAGTTGGTCTTTTCCTTCTTTCTTGTCTTCTTCATGACCTTTGACTTTCTTCCTTTATAATACTGTTGATGTCATCCCACAGCTCTTCTGGTTTTTGGTCTTTAGTGTTTAATGTATCAACTCTGTTCTTTAGATGATCTCTAAATTCAGGTGGAATATATTTAAGGTCAAATTTTGGCTCTTGTGGTCTTGCTTATTTTTCTTCAGCATCAGCCTGAACTTGCATTTTTGCAATTGAATGTCTGTTCCATAGTCTGTCCCTGGTCTTGTTTTGACTGATGGTATGGAGCTTTTCCACCGTCTTTCTCCACAGATGTAGTCAATTTGATTTCTCTCTATTCCATCTGGTGAGGTCAATGTGTATAGTCATCTTTTACGCTGTTTAAAAAAGGTAATTGCAATGAAAATGTCATTGGTCTTGCAATATTCTATCATTTCTATCAATAATTCTAAAATTCTATCACTTCTTTCAGCAAGGCTACATTTTCCAATTACGGCTCATTCCTCTTTGTTTCCAATCTTTGCATTCCCGATAATTGTCAAGGCATCTTGATTGCATGTTTGATTGATATCCAACTGAGGAATTTGGTAGAATTTTTCAATTTAATCATCAGTGGCTTTAGTGGTTGGTGTGTATATTTTAATAATAGTTGTATTAACTGATCTATCTTGTAGGTGTATGGATATTGTCCTATCACAGATAAAGTTGTACTTTAAGTCAGGTTTTGAAATGTTCTTTTTTGATGATGAATGTGATGCCATTCTTCTTTAACTTGTCATTCACATACATTCCTGTACACTGAGCAAATAATCTGAGGAGCTGTATTATATGAAGAAGAATATGCCATCTGGATTGGAGGAAGACTTATTAACAGCCTATGATATGCAAATGATACAACCTTGTTTTCTGAAAGGGAAGAGAACTTAACATACTTACCAGTGAAGATCAAAGACCCCAGACTTCAGTATGGGTTGCACCTGAATGTAAAGAAAATGAAAATCTTCAGAAATGTATCACTAAATAACAACATGATAAATTGAGAAAACATTGTAGTTGTCAAAGATTTCATTTTGATTGGATCCACTATTAAGGCTAATGGAAGTGGTAACTAAAATGATGCATTGCATTATGCAAATCTGCTTCACAAACCTCTTCAAACTTTTCAAGAATAAAACTGTCAGTTTGAGGCTAACACAAGCCATGATATTTTGAATAGCTTTATATCCATGTGGACATTGGACAGTAAATAAGGAAGACCACTGAAGAATTGATGCATTTGAGTTATTGTTTTGGAGAAGAATATGAAAAGTACCATGAGCTGCTAGATGAATAAACTGATCTGTGTTGGAAGAAGTACAGTTAGAATGCTCCTTAGTAGCCAGCATGGGGAGACTTTGTCTCTCACACCTAGGATATATTATTAGGAGAGACCAATCCCTGGAGAAAGATATCATTCTAGGTAAAGTGGAGGGTCAGCAAAAAAATGAAGACCTCCAAAGAGATGGATTGGCATACTAATAGTAGCAATGGGCTGAAGCTAAACAATTGTAGGCTAGCACAGGACCAGGCAAGGTTTCATTCTGCTGTGCATAATGTCGGTATGAGTCAGAAGCCACTCGATGTCCTTGTGGTTCAAACCGACCTTGTGATCTAGTGCTTTATCCTACAACGTCTCACCAGTATCCAACAACAGCAATACCAACAACAAATGGATGAACTGCTACAATTTTCTATGTCTGTGGCATCCTGGTGTGGCACTGTGGGTTAATGCTCTGGACTGCAAGGCCGTTTGAATCGCAAGGTCAGCGGTTTAAGCTCACCGGCTGCTCCTTAGAAACCCTATACAAGGTCGCTATGGGTCGAAATCGACTCGACGGCACTTAACAACAACAACAACAGTGTCATTAATGAGTCCTGGTGTGGCACTGTGGGTTAATGCGCCAGACTGCAAAGTCATTTGAACTGCAAGGTCGGCAGTTCAAGCTCACCAGCTGCTCCTCAGAAACCCTATACAGGGTCGCTATGGATTGGACCCGATTCGATGGCACATAACAACAACAACAATGTTATTAAATTTGGAAGCCAGCTACCTGGCCAGTGAGCTAGATTAAATCCAAATTTGTGCAAATTCTATAATACAGACTAGTCCAATTGAGATGTACCTGTATCATAGGAGTCATGAACTAGCAATAAAACTTATATGGCATTTTTGATGAATTGTTGCAGGCTATGGTGACAAAATAAAAATCCTGGGTGCTATTGGTTTTCCCTCCTCAACTTCTCTAAGGACTGCTACCTCCTGATAACAAGTCCAAAGATTTTCAGATAAAACATTACTATACTCTCTTCTAAGGAGCATTCTGACTCTACTGCTTCCAATGAGTTGGTACTGATTTGATGGCACCTAAGGAGCTCTGGTAGCGTAGTGGTTACGAATCGGGCTGCGAACCTTAAGGTCAGCGGTTCAAAACTACCAGCTGCTCCGCGGGAGAAAGATGAGGCTTTCTACTCCCGTAAAGATTTACACCCTCGGAAACCCTGTACAGGGTCGCTATGGGTCGGAACCGACTCGACGGCACTTAACAACAACAACAACAACAACAACAATAAATTTTAGTCTTATATATACTTTTCTTTCTTTCTTTCTGTCTTTGTTTTCCCTCACTCTTCTCTCCTTTGATGGTTCCAGGGACCTCCAATCCTGGACTGCAAAGTCAACCACTCCCCTCCTTTTGCTACAAAACATCTACCTTTACATTTTCAACCCTCACAGTTAGTCCTGATAGCAATCATTCACTATTGTACCACAAGAGTCTGATCCCCATCTCCTTTCATCAGCCCAATCCCAACAGATCGGAAACAACTCAGTGGAGAGTCTACCTTCCTCCACACCCTCTGGATTTAGGCTCCCTCTTGAAAGCTTGTAAGCAAGATACTTCTTGCCTTTGTAGCTCCCCCCACCCCCATTTTAGGTAGCCAATGTCTAAATTGCCTATCCCTGTCAACCCTGTGTATCGAGGGGGTTGTAAAGATTTGTTCCCTCTTTTGAGCTACTGCATCTATAGGAGTATGTCAAGTTCATCAAATTGTATCAGATTACTCTTTTTTTCCTCTTCTTGCTTCTTCTAATTAAGTTCATCCAGCCATCCAAGCAGGTCAAGTGGGTATTATCTGCAAGTGTAGGTGTTCTTATGCATATGCCCTCTCTTCTTATCAGCTGGACGCTTCACTCTCCACTCTAGTTCTCTGTGGCTATGTCACTGATTCTAGGCCCAAGAGTCCCCGGGTCTTGCCACACTGTTGGCCAACCAGTTCTCCCTCCAGGCATCTATATACTTTTAAATGCTTACTATTAACCATTTTGATAGTTTTCATTCTATTGGATAAAGGTCATTATCAAGTACAAGGATAACATATTTTTTCTGTAAAAAGTCAAATAGTAAATAGTATAGGTGTTGCTGTTGTTGTTGTTAAGTGCCATCGAATCAGTTCAGACTCATAGTTACCCTGTATAGAGCTTCTGAGGAGTGACTGGTGAGCTTGAACTGCCAACCTTGCAGTTCAAACTGGCTTAGCAGTCTGGCACATTAACCCACAGTGCTATACTAGGACTCCAAATATTATAGGTATTGCAAGCCATATAATCTCAAAACTACTCACCCTTACTAGTATCCCTAGAAAGTATGATTATATCCCAACTACATTTTACACAAAGAGCCAAAATTTTGATTTGGCCATGGTAGTTGTTTGCCAAGCACTGCACTAGGAGATTCCCTAGGAAAACTGGTAGGTGAAGATATTCCTTAGTCTTTACATGATTAAAACTGCATTCTGTAGCCTTCATATCTGAAGATTGGATATAAAATCTATGGTACATGTGCTTTTTTACTAAGATTTTAAAAAACACTTAGACCAATTTTTCTTTCTTTCTTTTGTTATTTTTGTAAATTAACTGGTATTTTTGCCTAAAGGTTTGAGGCAGTATCTTTACCTTTAAATTCAGAATTCATCACTTTAGGTTAATGTTTCCAGATGCTCAGTGAGTTCCTTCAATGTGTAGATTTAGTTATGTTTCTACTTCTGGAAAATAACTTGGAATAAAATTATGTATGTATTAATCTTCCATCTTATATTGATGTTCAGGAAACCCAATATCACAAATATTCATATTTTAACAGCTTTTCATTTCCACCACTTTCTCTAGAATTCCTCTGCGTTTTCCTTCATACCATTTTCATTTTTCTTGGATCTCTTTTTGCATTTCAATATTTATCATCAAATTTTTATTTGAATCTCTCTTCCCTTTGACTTATTGTGATTTATTCTCCATTTTTGTAAAATTCGAATGTTTTCTTCCATTTCTGTTTTGAGTTTAAATAAACTGACATTTTAAATCTCCCCCCCCCCCCCTTTTCTTTTTTTTCTTAAGTTTATTCGGTCCTTAGATTTTATATTTCTAAATCAAGGTGGTAATTAATATCTCAAATGTCTGAGTATATTTGATTAAGTTTGCAGTATTGAGTCAGTCTTCTGCTTAACAACTGTTTGGGGAAACAGAATCGTTTCTTATATTGACATGTATGTTTGGTTTTCTGCTTTTTAAATGTTTTACAGTAGATCTCTGACTTTGTTGACCTTCATGTTTATTTCTATGATATTCATATATTGCAAAGATTCCTGGTTTACGGCACCCTCTTCTGTCAATATAGCAAAGTCCAAATATTTTAACTGTATTAAATTTTGTTTATATTTGTTTGGGTGGTGACAAGAGAGATTGTGGATTTTCTTATTTTGCAGTTCACCTTTTGTTTTGCAAGGCCCTTTAGTTTTTCCCTTTTCTCTTTTTACCAACAAACTGTTAAGTACACTGGACTGTTTTTTCTTCCTCATTACTAGGTATTCATTTCCAAAATTGAGCTTTTAAACTATGTTTGTCCCTATAAACTGGGCATGCTTAAAATCATTCCTAGAAACTAAGCTTTTATTTGTCTAAAGACTTTTTTTAGTATTTGTAAATTTATGGTGTGATTTAAAATCCGCATTATGCTCCTTTCGTATTGCTTCTCTTCTGTCTTCCTGTAGTTTTTCTCTCTCTTTCTGGGTTCCTTAGAAAGACTGTGCGCGAAACCAGAGTGATGAGGAGGATTCAAAGATCATGTTGAGGGGTAACTGAAGACTTTAAAAAATGTTATTATTGAAGTGATTTTTTGGTCATTAATATATAACATTGTGAATGTAATACCACTGAATGGTATGCTCAAAATGGTTTGAAAAAGTATGCTCAAAATGGGTTCAAAAAGTTCATGAAACAATTCCATTGTCTTTCAGTTTCATTTCCCATAGACTTTTTGAAGCCCCCTTGTATTTAGGAGTGTATAAATACATATGGTTGTATTAAAAATGAAAAATTATCAAAATATGAAAATGAGATATTTTACCTGATATATTTCAAAATTGTTTTAATTTTCTTTTTAGATACATGTATGCATTTCAGTTTAATATTAAATATGTTCTATGTGGTGCTGTGGGTTAATGCACTGGACTGCAAAATTGGTTTGAACTGGAAGCTTGGTGGTTCAAGCTCACCAGCTGTTCCTTGGAAACCCTATGCAGGGTTGCTATGGGTCGAAACTGACTCTACATCACTTAACAAAAACAGCAACATAGTCTAAATATCTGGTTTGGATATAAGTGTTGCAATTGTTATACAAAAATTACCTAGCAAACAATTTTCAAATGACTATTTTATTTAAAATATGAAGCAATCTTTTGAAAGATGATTTAAAAACAGATAATATGATGAGAACGACATACATATATCATTACTTCAATTTTTGAGAATTTTAATATCTAATAATAACTCAATTTTCCCAAGAAATGCATTTTCAGTATTCAATCATTCTAGTTTTACAAAATTCACCTTAGGTATAATTGTAAGGCATTGTTCTAAGGAAGTACGGCCTCTCTTTTGATTGCACTTGCATGAAAATACTATTTTTCTCTGCCAAAGTATTCATGTGTCTTTACGTTAATGCATGAGTAGGAAAGAGATATACAGATACTTATATACATAAAAAGACACACAGGTATGTAATTTTTATTAATCTATATTTTAGAGTATGAGCTGCTACAAAAGAAAATCAAAGAATCATAAAATAGGTATTTTTTACTATTATCGAGAAAGTGGTTAAAAATCAAATGTGTTAGACTTGTGGTAAACTCTGTGAAATACAGAATAGTTTTCTGAAAATGTTTAAAGCTTTTCAAATTCTATTGGAAACTTTTTCCCAAGCATCTCCTAAATGGAGAATATCACAATGTATATGTTTCAGAGGAATTTTTTATAATTGCAACCTTTGTATTAAAACTTTTCAAAAACTAAAATTGTATGCAATATTGAGATTGAGTTAAAATGTACAATTTAAAGATGATTGTAAATCCACCATTTACAGTAAAAAGAATGTAAAATGATATTGGATACAGAAACTTATACTTTTAACAACAATTTTGGCTACTGAAAGAACATTATTATCTACTGTGAAAAATGGGTTATGAATGTTATTTAAAACTCTGTTTATTCCAGGAACTGTCCATTCTAGCACTGTTGTTGTTGTTAAGTGCCACTGAGTTGCTTTATATTGCAAGGTTGGTTGAACCGCTAAGTGAGTGGTTCAAGCTAACCAGCCACTCCTTGGAAACACTATGCAGGGTCGCTATGAGTCAGAACCAACTCGATGACACTTAAAAACAACCCTATAAAGGATTTCCTAGGAGTGGGCGGTGGGTCTGAACTGCCAACCTTTTAGCTATCAGTCCAGTACTTAGCCTACAGTGCCACAAGAAGAAAAATGTTTATGTTATTTATTATTGTTAAAAAATCATGCACATTTGAGAAAAACTGAAAGCACAAGATATAGGGGATTTGGTGAAGCACACTGGTTCTGTAACTTTGTAACATTACTTTTACCAAATAACAACAGGAAAAAGGGTGAGGTACAGCCAGAAATTTCCTTAGTAACAAGAATGAGGGGGCTTCAGGTGATATACTTTGGGCACATTATCATGAGAGACCAATCCTTGAAGGATACCATGCTGTGAAAAGTAGAAAGATAGTGAAAAATCAGAGATCTTGAATGAAATGAATTTACTACATAGCGTCAACGATGGGCTCAAACATAGAAATGATTGTGAGGATGATGCCGGACCAGGCCATGCTTTGTGCTGTTGCATGTAATGTTACTATGAGTTGGAACCTCTCCTTCCTGTAAACCCTTGCAAAAAAGGCATGGAAGCCATGTCTGACCTCCTCTAACTACAGAAGGAAGAAGGGGAATCAAACTCAAAATCAGCCCAAGGCTGATTCCTATGAGGTCACACATGCCTCTGCCATCCAACATTCTTTGTCCTACTCTAACACTAACCATTCCTCCCCAACGGCCCTCTCTACTTCTCTGTTGGATTCAATAATTAAATGCAGTTGCCACCTAGGACACTCATACAACTTTCATGATTCTGGTGTTTATTAGGGTAGTGAATAGGGTACAATGCAAGATCAGAAACAATGCAAGATCAGATACAGTAATTCTCCAGTCAGAAACAACTCTTCTCAGTCATACTGCAAGTTTGCCTCACTCTTAACCTCAGTGTCTCAGCTATTCAGTTTCTTGGTTCCTTGTTCTGTGAAGTATTGCAAATCTCCTTAAGGGCTGCAGATAAATATCCAAAAGGCATGTTCTGCAAGCCGACATCCTGCCTGAAGGTCCTCAGCTTTACATGATCCAGGGTTGGGAAGTGTCACAGCTCTGTCATTCTGTGCTGCTGCTACTTCCGTTGCCTCTGTTTTTCTAGGCAGGGAACTTGTACTCATATTGTGGGTCTTCTGTCTTTATTGACAGTCCTGGTCTCAACTGTTCCTGCTTCTCAGAGGAATGGTAAAAGCAAAGAATTCAAGAGTTAGTGTCATAAACCCTATTTGCTTGTTCCCACTCAATTATCTGGTGGGAGTTATAAACTCTATGGATAGAAGAATCCTATAAAGTAAATCTACTTTTCTACAACCCTATTAATCATTTAATTAGGTAAAAGGTAAGCTCATTTTTTGCTTATTTAGCTGATAAAATTAACAATAACTTTTTAGATAGGTAGATGTATAGTAGATAGATTGTTTGATAGATAGATAGATAGATGCCATTGGGTTGACTGACTCATGATGACCTTATACACAACAGAATGAAATGTTGCTGGACCCTGTGTCCTCCTTACAATTACCAGCCCCTTCAAGCCGATCAGTACTGCTATTGTGCCAATCCATCCCTCCAAGAACCTCCCTCAGCCTTGCTGGCCCACCACTTCCTTAAACATAATGGCGTCCTCCAGCTATTGATGATCCCTCCTAACTGCATTCAAGAGTCAGCCATTGTTCTATTGTGTTGCATAAAGTACAGTAGAATAAAGTGGCAGATAGATGATAACCTTTTGATAGTATCTTCCAAATACTTTAAAATATTTTCTTATTTTTATAGTTAATATTGATACTGTATTTGTTGTTGTTGTTGTTGTTAAGTGCCATCGAGTCGGGTCCGACCCATAGCGACCCTGTACAGGGTTTCCGAGGGTGTAAATCTTTACGG
>NW_006408519.1:18156249-18162065 GCF_000296735.1 Chrysochloris asiatica | reverse complement strand
TACATCCCTCAGTTTGGGGTGAAGCGGCCCCAAATGATCTCTGTTAAAAGTTGCCATCAAAGTAATTATTTAATAATATAAATAAAATGAGATTACTCTTTGCTCTTAAATCTCCTCTAAACATGAAATATAAATAATTATCTTTAGATGACAGCAACAGGGTAAGGCTACCAATCATCGGTCAGTTTGTTGTACTGTGGTGATTTTCTGTTCTTATGATTCTGGAAGCTATGCCACTGGTATTTTAAATACCAAAGAGTCAATCATGGTGGACTGGTGTCAGCTGAGCTTCCAGACTAAGAGACAACCAAGGATATATGGACTACATCTGAATATTTAGTCACTAAAAACCTTATGAATCATAGTGGAACACTGTCAGATAGCAGTGGTATATTGAATATTGAAACCTGATGAAGAACACCAGAATGTTGTCGGATATAGTGCCCAAAGGAGAGCACCTCAAGTTGGAAGGCATTCAAAATACTACTGGGAAAGAGCTGATTCCTCAAAGTAGAACTGACTGTTAAGATGTGAATGGAGTAAAGCTTTCAGGATCCTCATTTGCTGATGGGACATAACTCAAAATGAGGAGAAATGGCTGTAAATATCCATTAATAATTGGAACATGGAATGTATGAAGTATGAATATAGGAATACTGGAAGTTGGCAATAATGAAATGGACCACATAGATATTGATATCCAAGGCATTAGTGAGCTGAAATAGACTTGGTCTGGCCATTTTGAATCTGATAATCATATGGTTTACTATGCTGGGAATGATAAATTGAAGAGGCAAGACATTCATCATCAAAAAGAATATATCAAGATCAGCCTTGAAGTACAACACTGTCTGTGATAGGCTAATATTCATATGCTTACAAGAAAGACCAATTAATACCACTATTATTCAAATTTATGTACCAACCATTAAAGCCAGTGATGATGACTTTAAAAAATTCTACCAACTTCTTCACTGAAATTGATCAAGCATGCAATCAAGACATATAGATAGTTACTGGTCATTGGTATGCAAAGTTTGGAAACATGGAGGAAGGATCAGTAGTTAGAAAATATGGCCTTGGTGAATAGAAATGATGCTGGAGATCCCATGATAGAATTTTGCAAGACCAGTGACTGTTTCATTACCAATATCTTTTATAAACTACATAAAAAGTTGACTATACACATGAGCCTCACCAGATGGAATACACAGAAATAAAATTGATTACACCTGTGGAAAGACACATTGGAAAGGCTCCATATTAACAGCCAAAATGAGGAATGGTAGACCATGGGAAAGACTATCAGTTGCTCATTTGCTAGTTCAGACTGAGGCTGAAGAAGATTAAAATAAGTCCACAAAACATATCCCATCTGTGTTTAGAGATCATCTGAAGGACACATTTAATGCATTAAGCATGAAAGATTGAAGATAGAAGACATGTGGGATGACATCAAGAATGTCATACAGGAAGAAAGCAAAAGGCCATTAAGAAGACAAGAAAGAAGGAAAAGACCAAAATGGATATGAGAAGAGACTCTGAAACTTGATCTCCAGACTAGAGATGCTAATGCATATAGAAGAAATTAGAAGGTAAAAGAGCAGAGCAGAAAATATCAAAAGGTAGTTCAAGAAGACAAAGTCAAATATTATAACAAAATGTACAAAGACTTGGAATTAGAAAAGCAAAAAGGAAGAACACCCTTGGCATTTCTCAAATTGAGGGAACTGAAGAAAAAATTCAAGCCTCAACTTGCAATATTGAAGAATTTTATGGGCAAAATGTTGAACTGTGGAGAAACCATCAAAAGAAGATGGAAGAAATATACAGAGTCACTGTACCAAAAAGAAATGTTGATGTTCCACCATTTCAAGAGGTATCATGTGATCAAGAGCCAATTATAGTGATAGAAGAACTCCAAGGTGTATTGAAGGCATTGGCAAAGCACAAGGTACCAGCAGTTGATGGAATACAAACTGAAATCTTTCAAAAAATGGATACAGCACTGAAGGCACTCATTCATATATGCCAAGATATTTGGAAGAGAGCTACGTATTAAACTAATTGAAAGAGATCCATATTTATACCAATTGTAAAGAGAAATGAACCAATGGAATAGAGAAATCATTGGACAATATCATTAATATCACATGCAAATAAAATTTTGCCCAAGATAATTTAAAATTGATCACAACAGTACGTTGACAGAGAACTGCCAGGGGTTCAATCCAGATTCAGAAGAGAATATGGCCCAGGACTTGGCAGTGTTTTCTTTTGTTGTGTATAGGGTTGCTATGAGTTGGTACAGACTCAATGGCACCTAACAGGATAAAGTGACTGGAAATCATTTCAGATGCAGAGTATGGAAAAAGCTCAAATCATAGAAAATGAAGAGTTTGTTTTTGTTTCACAAATGCAAATAATAATGTAAAATAAATTGCAGATTATCCTCATTGCTGCTATTTACATGATTTATTAAAGACTTTCCATTAATAATTTGGTTAATTATAAGATTATCTTAATGCATCATTCTTAAAAGAATCTATGAAACTCTGGATGATTTTAACATCTTACCTATAATATAACTAGTAAATTTATACTTTACTATCACAGAAAACTCTCTGACTATAATCTCAGAAATGAGATCTGCTCTATCCATCTTCACTAAACTAATTCACCTCAGAAAAGTATCCATCCTGAAGTAATATCTTTTCACTAAAAGAGTGCAGAGAATAAACACATTATATGACTTGTCTTTTTTATGAAGCAACTCCACATTTAAATTGTTTTTTTCTAGGTACGTTTATTCTTTATATTGGCCGTATGTACAAGAACATTTATTTTGCTATTCCTTTGAGGGGTTTTGTTTTGTTTTTTTTTTGACACTGTGCAAGGATAAACCAACTGATCTCTATTCCAGTGTGGGTTAGGCCTTGGGCTGCTAACTGCAAGGTTAGCAGTTCAAACTCACTAATTGTCCAACGGGAGAAAGATGCAGGTATTTGTTCTCATAAAAATTTACAGTCTCAGAAACGCTATATAGAGTCACATGTGTCACAATCTACTTGATGTCAGTGAATATTTTTAAAAATTATTTTAATAGAATTTGAAGACAGACAACAGCACAGGTACAAAGCTCTGCTCATTAAGTCGTGGAAACAACACAGACAAAGAACATAATGTTTTAGATAGGTCATGGAAGCGAGATAAGGAGATGCCATTACATGATAGTTTAGGTAATAGAAAGGAACAGGTGGAGGACAATTTAAGAAGAGATGTAGTCTTGCTATTTTGGAGAGGGTTCTGTATTGTATAGAGGGTTTAGCAGATACTTTTTGCATTTCTTCTAAAAATAAGATTATTAAATGTCAGAAAAAATATCACTATTAATAAACTTGATTTGACTCCTATATATTTGATAAGCACTTAACTGGTAACCAAAAGGTCTGCGGTTCAAATCCACCATCCACTCCTCAAAACTCCATACAGTAACTGAGTCAGAACTGACTCGACGGCACTGAACAACAACAACAACAAGCTGGCTTAGAAAATTATAAGAGGATTTTTTTCAGCAGGGCTCTTTCTACCACCAACAGGGGTGGCCCTGCAGGATAAAGCACTGTTTCTACCACCTCTGGTAGGTTGCTGTGGTATAAAGCACTGGACCACCAGGTCTGTTTGAACCACAAGGTCACCAGCCACTCCTTGGAAATCCTATGGAGGGTCTCTATGAGTCAGAACTGACTCAACAGCACTTAGCAACAACAACAACAACAACAATGGTTACCACTTAGATTCCCATTACTAGTTAGTTCTGTAACCCTTAAGGAAGGAGACTGCCACGTTTTCCCCAAAGAAATGAGATAGGTTTGAACTGCAACCTTTTTTAGGTTAACAGTAAATGCTTAACCACTGGCCAACCGGGGCACCTTTCCTTATATTAAAACCCTTCAGAGAGTCACATCCAACTAACAACAACTCAATAGGACAGAGATGAACTGTCCAATAGGAATTTCAAGGCTGAAAACATTTTATTATTATTATTTAGCTTATCATTGAAGTTTTAGTGAAATTTACCGAGCAAATCAGTTTCCCATTTAACAAAGGATACACATTAATTGTAGCACCCACTATGCAACAACACTCTTTATTTTTTTTCCTACATAAAGGCTAGTAAGTTTGAACTACAACCTTTAGGTTAGCACCAGTTGCTTAAACACTGCACACAAGGGTTCTTTCCTTATAGTAAAACCATTCAGAAAGTCACGTCCGAGTCACAGCAACTCTATAGGAAACAGAAGAATGGCCTCAAAGGGTTTTCAAGCCTTTAAACATTTTATTATTACTATTATTTAACTTATTATTGTGATTGCAGTGAAATTTACAGCATAAATTGGTTTTCCATTCAATAATTCATATATATTTGCTTTGCGAAATTTACCACTTTGATGTGTCACTTTTTTCTTATCCATTCTTACCTTCTAAGCTTGAAACCTGGGCAAACACTGCATTTTGGAATTTGTGTGGTTGATAATTCTAAAGATAGCATACCTCCTTGGTGGGCTGGTCACCCTATAATATTAGGTTAAACGTTGAGAGCTAATGATGAGTTCATTTCCAAGCCAGAAGTGTGTGCTAAGGGTCATAGTCTCCAGGTTTACACCAGTCTCTATAAACCTAGTAAGCCTGATATTTTTTCCCTGATTTTTAGTTTTGTGCCACATTTCTCTGTCACTCTACCTAAGTGGAAGTTGAGGTTGTTGAACTAGTTGTTTCCATGTTTCTTTAATTTCTTCCACTTTTCTTTGATCGGAGCGAAGAAACTAATAGCAGTAGATATCTGCTTGCAGGCATTTAAGACAAAGTTACTACTCATCAAAGTAGAATGGAGAACAGTGTCCTTGTGGACTGTACTCTGTATTATGCCAATTGATTGCTACCTCCATGAGTATTGAATGAAGACGTCTAAGGCACACTAAAGGCATTGGCAAAAAACAAGGCTCTGGGAACTGATAGAATACAAATTGAAATCTTTGAACAAATTGATGCAGCACCGGAGGCACGCACTCATCTATGCCAAGAAATTTGAAAGACAACTACCTGACCAATTGACTTAGAGAGATCCATATTTGTGCCCATTCCAAATAAAGGCAATCCAAAAGAATGCAGAAATCATTGGTCAATATCATTAATAACACATCCAAATAAAACTTTGCTAAAGAGAATTAAAAAATGGTTGCAACAGTAAATTCACAGGAAACTGCCAGAGATTCAAGCCGAACTCAGACTGTGTCAGATAGATCTTAGCCGAAAGCAGAGAATACCAGAAATATATTTACCTGTGCTTTATTGACTATGCAAAGGTTTTCAGTTATTGGATCATGACAATCTATGGACTATGCATATTCCAGAATTGTACTCAGGAGAAACCTGTCAAAAGACAAAGAGGCAGTTGTTCCAACAGAACTAGGGGACACTAAATGGCTCAAAATCAGGAAAGATGTGTGCCAGGGTTGTATTGTTTCACCATACATATTCAATACATCTGGCAAGCAAATAACACAAACATATTAATAAATAACATCCTGATAAATGGAGAAAAAGTTTGAAATTGTCAAACCTTCGTTTTGCTAGGCACCACCATCAATACTCACGGTCTGGTCGCCAAGAAATCAAATGATGGATTGCACTAGGCAAATCTGCTGCAAAAGACCTCTTGAAAGTGTTCAAGAGCAAAGATGTAAGTTTGAGGACTAAGTTGCTACTGACCCAAGGCATGGTATTTTCAACAGCCTATCTGCATGTGAAATATG
>NW_006408519.1:18152409-18155714 GCF_000296735.1 Chrysochloris asiatica | reverse complement strand
TCCTTGCAAACCCCATACAGGGTCGCTATGAGTTGGAAATGACTTGACAGAATTTAACAATATAACAAAAGTGATTTATATAAATATATACTTACACATCCATGTATATAATAGAACAAGCAGGGAATAAAGATACATAAACATTTTAGTCATAAGTTGTATAGGGTTTCCAAGGAGCAGCTGGTGAGCTAGTAACACCGACCTTGTGGTTCAAAGTGACTTTACAGTCCAATTCATTAACCCACAGTGCCACACAAAGACTCCATTAGTAGAAACCTGCTTATTTGACAAACCTGCATATGATTGTGAATGAAGTCCCTTTTACCTACTCATATCTGTTCATATTGGACTTCTAGTGTGATGCTGTAGCATCAGTACTGGACTTCGAACCTGAAGGTCGGCAGTTCAAACCCAACTTCTGCTCCTAGATAACCTTATTACAGGGTTGCTCTGAGTTGGAACCAACTCGACGGCACTTAACAACAATAACAACAAAATCTTGCCTGTCTACTTTGTATCCAGTTGCAGGTTAACATGTGTCTAGAACTCTTGTATACCTCTCTGTGTCTTCTTTAGTGGTATTGGACATATGACCTATTAACAACAATTTTTCCCAAAGAACCAGTGAGTATTTGCAGGTTAATAATGATAGCGTAGCAAAGAGTTATTATCTCCATCTAAATGCATGCTTTTGGAAGATTGCTACCTTTTTAAGTGTGTTTACATTTATATATAGGGAATTTGTGCCTTGAAGAGAGCATATCTGATTTTATCATTGAAGTCAAAGTCAAAAGGAAATTGAATTCACTTAATAGAAAAACTTCCTTTGATAGAACATGGAAGACACTACCTATTTTTCTTAAAGGGCCAATTTTGACACCTTTGACTTTTCTTCTGCCTTACAGGTTAATATTTTTCACCATTCTTTTAACAAAGGAGCAACAATAACTCAGATCATGTGATATAGAAAGCAGCCCATTCTATTCTTTCACATTTACACTAAAATCTCTGATAACTAAATTTTATCTTACATTGTATTTATATCTATATTCTCATTCCTTTCCTTTGTGGAAAATATAATGAGACTTTTGTTAAGCAGAGAACTACTAGATGAAATGATTTTTACTTGGTCCTCAATATTTTCTTACAATAAAAATTTGCCCATTTATTGGATTTTTTTTTTTTTAATTCTAATCATCTTAGTTCACATCATGGTGACTTAACTGTTACTTTATGTGATGTTGATTTGATTTCCCGACTGACCAAACTCACCAGCTGCTCTATTGGCTTTCTGCTCCCATAAAGATTTACAGTCTCAGAAACCCTATATACAGGATCCCTATGAGTTAGAATTGAGTAGATGACAATGGGTAATGACTAATTGTGTCCAAGTGGGGAATGGTTAAGCACTGCAATGGTAGCCAGTAGGAAAGTTTTAAGTTTTAACTCACCAGTGAATCCAAGGCAGAAAAGACCTGGCGATCTGCTCTTGTAAGTATTCAAAAACCCAGTGTCGTTGAGTTGATTATAACTCATAGCCACCCTTTATAGAACTTCTCAGACTGTCCATGTTTATGGGAGCAGAAATTCTCCTCTTTCTCCTGTGGAGCAGCTGGGGTTTAACCTGCCAACCTTGTGGTTAGCAGTCCAGTGCTTATCCTACAGGTTATTGTTGTTGTTGTTGTCAGTTCCAACTCACAGCAACCCTGTGTAGGGTTTCTGAGGACCAATTGGTGGGTTTGATCTGCCTACCATGTGGTTCATGGTCTGGTGCTGATCCTACAGTATTACTACATCAAGACTTCATCCTACAGATTACAGTCTAGAGAATCCTATCATACAGATCTTCTTTGTCATATAGTGTCACTCTCAATAGAAATCAAATTTGACAGTTCACAACAACAATGACGAATTATGTTGAGCATCTTTTCATGTTCTTGGTAAATTCTGGGAGTTCTTTATATAATCTTGAAATCAAATCATTATTAATGAACCCTGGTGCCACAATCCTTAAGCATTGGACTGCTAACAAGATTGGTGGTTCAAACTAGGACTTTGAACCTGTTCACTCTTGTTCAATTCCTGCTGAAAATATGCATTTCCACCCAAGATACACTGAATCAGCATCTACATTTTAACAAGATGCATAAGAATAATCTTGTAATCTGTAAGGATCACCTGGGAATCTTCTTAAACTGTAGACTCTGATTCCATTTATTTAGGGTGAAATTGCAAATTCTAATAGGGCGATAAACCTGAATGACAAATTCAAAGTCCTGATTTTTATCTACCAGCAGGTCTAGAGGAGAAAAGCCCTTATAATCTACTTCCTTAAAGGTTGTTCTTAAGTGCTATTGAGTTGCTTCAAATTCAAAGAGACACAATATAGGGTTTCCGAGGAGCAGTTGGTGGGTTTGAACCACTAACCTTGTTATTAGAATTCTAGTCCAGCAGGGCATTTCTACTCTATCATGCTAGGTCACTATGAGTTGAAATTTATCAGGGAGAACAGCACAACAGAAGCAGATGCATCATTTTCCCAGGACCAGACCATTTCAATTGCTCTCCACTAAAAGGCACATAACAACAACAACAGCAACAATAGCTTTATAATGTATTTTGAGATAGAGAATTGTAAATCTTCTTACTTTGTTCTTTTTCAAGATTACTTTGCCTACTCAGATTCTTTTACAGGTGCATATAAATGTGATGATTGGATTTCTTGTTTTTTGTTTTTTGTTTTTTTTTTAAGAACAGAGATAATGACTCCCTCCCCTACAACCATCACCATCTACTGTAGAGTATTTGTGTTCAGCAGAACTGCTACAATAAACCCAAAGACCAAACCCACTTCTATTTAGTAGACTTTGACTCATAGTAACCCTACGTAGGACAGAATAGAATTGTTCCTTAGGGTTTCAGAGATGGTAAATCTTTATAAAAGCAGACAACCTCAGTTTTCTCCTGTTGAGTGGGTTTGAACCACAGACTTTTAGCAGCCCAATGCTTAGCCCATGATGTCACCAGTCCTAGTGATGCACTTGGCTGCTGATAAAAGTTCCCTAATTGGAACCCACCAGCTGATTGGGTGGATCATGACAAGCTATGGACAACATTGCTAAGTATGAATATTCCGGAACACTTAATTGTACTCATGAGGAATCTGTACATGGACCAAGAGGCAGTTGTTCGAACAGAAAATGGGAACACTGAATGGTTTAACATTAAGAAAGGTGTGTGACAGGATTGTATTCTTTCACCATACTTATTCAACCTGTATGCTGAGCAAATAATCTGAGAAACTA
>NW_006408519.1:18119009-18151664 GCF_000296735.1 Chrysochloris asiatica | reverse complement strand
GGAGGGTCAGTGCAAAAGACGAAAACCCCAATGAGATGGACTGGCCAAGTGGTAGCATTGATGGACTCAAGGGTGGCAACAATTGTGACGTTGGCCCAGGATCAGGCAGTGTTTTGTTCTGCTGTGCATAAGGTTGCTATGAGTTGGTACTGACTCAATGGCACCTAACAACAACAACAGCTTTTTGACAGAAGAAAGATATGATAATGTTCTTCCATAAAGAGTTAGAGCTTTGAGAACCCTATGCATGGAACAATTCTACTCTGTCCCTATGAGTCAGAATCAACTTGGCGTCATTCCTGGTCCAGTCCTCTGTGGTAAATACATCCACTCATGTATACAGTTGTTGTTGTTAAGTGCCCTCAAGTTGGTTCTGACTCATAGCGACCCTGTAGAGGGTTTCTAAGGAGTAGCTGAACTACAACCAACCTTGTGGTTCAAACCAACCTTCCAATCCAGTGCATTATCCTACAGCACTACACCAGGACTCCTATGCATATAGAACAACTTACATTTTTTTGCACATGGTGGACCCAATAAAGCCTCACAATAACTGGGTAGTAGGTATATTTGATACTATCATTTTAATGATAAGCATATTATAGTCCTTTGTTATTATAAATATCATTTTTTCCTTGCAAAGTATCTCTAATTAATTCAGAATTATCTTACTTAATGAACATAATTATAATTGGTGATTTGCTTAAGACTTTTAACCTCACTTTATAGTTAACATACTAGTATATAAGCTTCTTTTTTTAGCAGGTCGTCTGCCGTATTTTCAGTTCATTCTGAAAGTCTTTAAGCCTTAAGGGCTCAAGTGCTGACTTTACATAATCTTTGAAATTTATTTAATGTTATTGATAATGGCATGGGAATTTATACATCTTTTGGACAGTGGATGGGATTCACAAATCACCGTTAGGTTCCTTCAGTAACAAACTTTTATTGAGTTTTCTCTCTTGACATCAACAGTTGGCTGATGTCAATATTCTATTGCCTTCGTTTAAATTAAACTCTGTATTTTGTGCTGCCACGTGGAAACACGTTAGCAAAAAGAGAGACTGGAAGACACTGTGCGAGACTGCCTCTTGATGAAAAAGTTCAAGACTGATTTGGACATAGATGGAAGAAATTGTTTGCTTTGGTGAAGTTTCATACTAAGTAAATATTGTTGTTGTTATGTGCCATGAAGTCAGTTCCGACTCATAGTGACCCTGTACAGGGTTTCCGAGATTGTAAATCTTTACAGGAGCAGAAAGCCTCATCTTTCTCCCGCGGAACAGCTGGTAGTTTTGAATTGCTGACCTTGAGGTTCACAGTTCAATTCGTAACCACTACGCTATCAGATCTCCTTAAGTAAATATAGAATAGCTTAAAAACAGGAAAAAAATTCATAATAATACAACCTTTCTTTTATATCCTTTTTTTTAGACACTAAGAGCAAGAGAAATATTGGCACTCTTTGATATTTAATTTGGTTTTAAAAGTTGCATTAGGACATATTACCTCTCTTGAATCTATTATTGGAAAGGGCTATAATGATGCTAAATTGTAGTCAGCCTCCAGTGTTGCTTTTCTTAGGACTGTAGCTCAACACAACACATTAACTGGAACATGCTAAAAAATATATATATTTTATTTTATTTTTTTAAATATAAAGTGCTCTGCTTCATTTTACTGTGTTTTCAAAGTTAGTGGTGTTGGCTATTGATCATTTTAGTTTGAAAATAACAAACTTTTATTAAATAAGTTGTCTAGAATTTAACATGTTTAACATGTTTATTAACAGAATTAAGAACAGATTATACACATTTAACTCAATTAAGTATTGTGTTCAATAGCATAACTTTAAAACAAATGGTTTTCTAATAAACATGGTAGTTTGATCAAGCCATAAGTAAAATATTTAATTTTCAGGGGTTTTATCACAGATAATTTCTAGGCTAGTGTCTGGTTACTTACATTTCTGACAGGAATCACAACAACATTCTTCCCCTATGATGTCCTTACCTGTACTGACCAGCACTGGAGAAAGCTCAATGGGATGTGGAAATTCAGACTCCAATAAAAAACAACAGCAACAGAAAGAATGAATAAGGCTGATGGTAATCATCATGAATATCACGGTTCAAGGAATCCTCACACTCCCTTGTTAGATAGGCATAATTAATAGATGAAGAAACCCAGGCTCCCAGAGGTTAAATATCTTCTCCAACCACAAAGCTTGTAATCAGCAGAGCTGGTTTTCCAACTGTATTTTATTTTATTATCTCCCTGAGGAAACCAAAAACAACAACAAAAAAGATCAAGAGTGTTTTTAACTGTGCTAGTGTACAAGCTATGGACTGAAACTCAGAAAAGCTTACTGCAGAGACGGAATGAGCCTCAATTTATGGTCACATGGTATTCAAATGTTCCTCTTTAGGCTTTGCTTTAGAATGCAAATAGTAATAATTTATGGTTAGCTACTAAAACTAGTCCACACAATCTAAAATAAGGGAAAAAGTATACTGATATTTTTACTCAACTAAAGCAGTGTTTCTCAAATTTGATTAGCAGCAACTTTTTAAATTAATAAGACAATTATAAATAATTAGGTTCCCTAGCCTCTAGACAGCCCTATTCCTTTTCTCCCTATAAACCGAAGAGTAAGGTAAGACTGTTTGGTGAAATCAGCAAAAAATGACCAACCTGTCTTTCATAACTTCATTTCTATGGTGAAAACACATTCAAGTTCCACTAGGACTCTAGGAAGTAAGAAGTAGGAACTATTTTGTTTATCTTGTCAATGGATTTTCTAATTCTCTAATCTCTAATTTCCTCACTCCTTTGAGTAGGGACTGATAACCTGAACACTGGACTGATAACCACAAAGTCAGTGGTTCAAACCTACCAGTTGCAGCTCTGAAACCCTATACAGGGTCACTCTGAGTTGAAATCAGCTTTATGACACTTAACAACAACAACATCTCAGACAGGGCCTGGGGTTATATATTCATTGTCTAGTAAGACATGATTATGGGAAATATTTTTGCCATATTTGATTGGTTTTCAAACAACTTACAAACATCTAGTTTCTTGCTCAGTACCTGGTGTCGTGAAAGCTTGCAAGCAGCCAACCAAATACAATAATTGATTTATATCTATATGGAGCAACAGAGGAAGAAGGAACAAAGGGATAAGAGAATGAAATGGAATGTGTGGCTAATTGCTTCCACTAACACCTGCCACCTTTATCATAAGACCAGAAAACCTGTATGGTACCCCACAACAACTACTGAATGTTTTGAACAAAGTTTCTATAGAATAATTCTGATCAAAGGGAGAAAATGCATGACAGAATTTCATATTTTTGTGGAATCCATATTTTATGGACCCATAGAGATTGGATGTTGTTTTTACTGTTGTTAAGTGCTTTCAAGTAGGTTCCAACACAGCGATATAGATTGAAAAACCCAAAAAACTGTTTCCTGGAGATAATCTTTAAACCTTTAACCAGAAACAGCTCTAAAAGTCCTCTTAAAAGCAAACAACAGTTTAACTTAACTAATAAAAATCATCTGCCTTGAATAGTATGCTCTTTTCAGAAATATCTATATGGAATCAAATTACAACTGCAATGTGAGAGCTTAGATAGTATGCCGCTAATTTATTCTCTAACCTCCCTTCTATTTTTACTTGTTCATCTCATATGACATTCCTGTGTTACTTAAAAGCCTTTCATATTCTTCATACATTCAAATTAACCACTAGTTAAAAATGCTTCTTCTGTGACCCTCTTCTCCATGTTAATTTGTTAATAAAAGTAATTCTATTTATTAATGCTCATTATTAGATATAATTAAACCTCTTGAATGTAATTATGGGAGATAAATAGAAAACATGAAAAGAATGGCCATAGTCTCAAAAATAGAGTAAGTCCTACTTTTAAAAGTTATAGATATAGGTTTTCATTTTGCAAACTAAATTCTGTTGTTTATAATAGTATAATGATGTTTATGTGATTCTGTGATTTTAGCAATCTTCCCACATTCATTATACATGTGACTTAAGTTAGCAGAAGCAATTTTATGTTCAATACCATTTCCAAGCTAGTTATGTTTTTATTCCCAAATCACTGCTCACTTCACATTTAGAGACTAGAAAGCAAATTATTTTGAAAATAAAAAATTAGGCTCCATTTGAATCAGATTTATCAAACTCCTGAAGGAATTATAGCCTCACCTAATGCCTTTGAAAATAACATAAAGTAGTAGTTATATATTAAGCATAGGAGTGAACTTCAAAAAGCCCATGAAAAAATCCCTTGTCTTTTAATTCTATTTTTCTACAAACTTTTTGAAGCCCCCTGATATATTCAGGGATATCTACTTTCTTTATATCATTTCTAGATCAGAAAAGATCCCCAAAGTGTAGATATTATTGTTACCTTCACATAGGTCAGAAAAATGGGATTCAGTAAATTTTAGTAAATTCTATAAGGCAGAAAGAGTCTATTCATTCCAGGTAAACTAAAAAATACAAATATTTTTTCTAAGACAATTATTTAAATATAATAATTAATAGTTTATATTTTTCTAAAGTAAAAGAAAACAATTTTAAAAGTTCAAAACCTAATCAATAATTTTAATATGGGTGTATTCCTAATGAAACTCCTCAAGTTGTATGCGCTATCATTTTTAATCACAATACACAATATCAGGTATACAGTATTATTTTGCTCTTAGTTTCTACTATAAATCCTAATTCCTTTTATAAAGTTTATTCTGCTAGATAGCATAAACTTAGTCAAAACTTTTTTCCCCCCTGTCATTTATCAAAGTTTTGAGAAGTTTAATGCAGCGTCAACTGGGATAGCATTTCATATGGCATAAGGCTGTCGTTCACACTGACTGGCATTGACTTTAATGCACCCCGTCATGTCTGATTTCATATGCTTTGTCCTCTTGGTTTTTAACTTCTCCATCATTTGTCCCTCCTTCAACTAGTGCTTTCTAATCTGTGACTAAAGGGAGTTTCATGGTGCAACCCATGCGGCTGTTTAAGGTCTTTCACTCTTCTTCTTCTTGTTAGGTGCCTTCGAATCAGTGCCAACTCGTAGCTACTCTACGCAAAAGAATGAAACAAGACACAGCCCTGTACCGCACTCAACAATACTGGTTATGTTTCTTTCTTTCTTTTTTTTTTTTTTTGTTATAGCCACTGTCTCAATTCATCTCCTTGAAGGTCTTCGTCTTTTTCACTTCACCAAGCATTTCCTTTGCCAGGATTTGGTCCTTCCTGACAACATGTCCAAAGTATGCATGATGAAGTCTCACCATCTCCACTTATATGAAGCATTCTGGCTGTACTGCATCCAGTACAGATTTGCTTGTTCTTCTGAAAGTACAGTAGTAATATTTATTATTCTTGGCAAACACCGTAATACAAATGCATTCATTCTTCTATGGTTTTCCTTATTTGTCATCCAGCATTCACATAAATATGAGGCCACTGAAAGTTCCAGGGCTTGAGTCAGGTACACCCTAGTTCTCACTGATTATCTTTGCTCTTTAACACTTTTGTCTTTTGAAACAGATTTTCCCAATTCAATATGTTTGTTGATTTCTTGACTGCTGCTTCCATGAACACTGAATGTGGATCCAAATAAAAAGAACGCTTTGACAACTTCAATCTTTTCTACATTTACCAGGATGCTATTTGTTGGTCCAGTTTGTTTTCTTTACATTGAGGTGTAATCCATATTAAAGTCTGTAGTTTTTTATCTTCATCAGTAAGTCCTCTTAGCTTTCTACAATCAAGGTTGTATTATCTGCATATTACAAATTATAAATGAATCTTCCTCTAATCTTGATTCCATGGTTTTTTTTTCATACAGTCTCCTCAGATTTTTGTTCCGCACACAGATTGAATGAATATGGTGTGAGGATACAACCCTGACTTAAACATTTCCTTATTTTAAATTATTCAGTATCCCCTTGATCTTTTTGAATGACTGCCTTTTGGCTATGGACCTATTCTGCATAGTATAATTAAGTGTTCTGGAAATTCCATTATTTGCAATGTTATCCACACATTCTAAGCCTTTTTGTGGTACTGGAAATTCCATTATTTGCAATGTTATCCACACAGTCTAATGCCTTTTTGTGGTACTGGGAATTTACTTGATAGGACTTTTCTATCCAAAGTCTTTTTAACTCCCACCACATAATTGGGTGGAACCATGTAATAGGATACACAGGACTCTAATGCCAGGTTAGTATTGCCATCTCACCAGGATTAAAAGGAACCACCTTAGAAGAATGAACAGATGATCCCAGGGCCAGCAGGGTAGAAAAGCTATGAATGGAGTGTGAGATTCCTGCTTGTAAAAGCATTAGCAGAAGAGGTAGCAGCAGATGTGAGATGAAGAGAGCACAGCTGCAGGCTTCCCAGCCCATGGACCGAAAAAAAAAGCTAAGAAATTTCTCATCTTGAGAAACCCTGTGTCACATGATAGAATTTTACAAACCAACAACTTATTCATTGCAACATTGTTTTTGTTTTCGAACTCCAGATCTTTGCACATTTCATTATAATACTTTATTTTGTCTTCTGAAGTAGCTCTTTTGAATCTTTTGCTCAGTTATTTTATGTCATTTCTTCCTTTGTTTTAATTATGCTATGTTCAGGTGCAAGTTTCAGAATCTCTTCTGATAATAACTTGGGTTTTTGTTTTTCTTTCTTTCCTGCCTTTTGGTTGCTTCATGTATGATTTGTTTGAGGCCATCCCACAACTTGACTATTTTTTGGTTATTAGTGTTCAATGGACCCAATCTATTCTTACTTTGAAAGTTGTGTACATTCAGGTGGAATATATTCAAGGTCAGATTTTGGCTCTTCTTGTTTTAATTTGCTTTAGCTTCTACTTGAGCTTGCTTGAGTCCAAATATGACCACCTGCAATCTGTTTTGCAGTCAGCCCTTGGGATTGCTCTTAATGATGATACTGATTTTCTCCATCATCTCTTTTTATAGATGTAGTCAATTTGATTCCTGGGTGTTCCATCTAGTGAAGTCCATGTGTATAGTCATCATTTATATTGTTGAAAAAAGTTGTTTGCTATGAGTAAGTTATTGGTTTGCAAAAGTCTATCATGTGATCTCTAGTGTAGTTTCTATAACCAAAGCCATATTTTCCAAATACCGATCCTGACTCATTGTTCCCAACTGTCTCATTCCAATCACCTGTAATTATCAATACATTCTTTATTGTATGTTTGATCAATTTCAGACTGGAGAAGTTGGTAAATTCTTCAATTTCTTCATCATTGACTTTAGTAATTGGTGCATAAATTTGAATAATTGTGGTATTAACTGGTCTTCCTTATTACCCACCCATCACAGCTGTTAGATTGATTTTGACTCATAGTGACCCTATGCTCATTGACACTGAGTCAATCTTGACTCATAGCAACCGTATATAGGGTTCCTGAGACAGTGAATATCATCATTCTCTCTCAGAGAAGTTGAGGGGTTTGAATTGCTGACCTGTGGTTATCAGCCCAATGCCTAATCCACCATCAGGATTCCTTTGTCTTCCTTGTAGGTCTATGGAAATTATCCAATCCTAAACAGCATTGTACTTCAAAGTAGAACTTGAGATGTTCTTTCTGATAAGGAATGAAATGGCATTCCTCTTTAATTTGTCATTCCTGGCATAGTAAACCATATGGTTTTCCAATTCAAAATAGCCAGGACCAGTCCTTTTCAGCTCCCCAGTGTCTAGGATATCTATCTTTATGTGTTCTATTTCATTTTTGACAACTTGAAGCTTTCCTATAGTCATACTTGGTGTATTCCATTTCTGATTATTATTGAATGTTTGGATCTGTTCCTTATTTTGTCTTGCTGCATCATCAAATTAAGATCTCCGAAACTTTACTCTATCCATGCTATAAGGGTCAGCCCTTCTTTGATGAGGCAGCCCTTCCCCAATCCTATTTTAAGTGTCTTCCAATGTGAGGGATCATCTGGTACTACTTCAGACAGTGTTCTGCTGCTATTCATAAGGTTTTCAGTGCTCCTTTTTCAGAAGTGGTCTTCCTTTTCCTTCTTCCAACAACTGTTGTTTTAGTCTAAAAGTTCTGAGGAAACCTGCCTACCATGGATAACCCTGCTGGTATTTGAAATACTGGTTGCTTATCTCCTAGTATCACAGAAACATGCAAGCCACCATAGTTTGACACACTGACAAATGAGTGGTGGTCACTATTCTTTGTTGTTTTTGCTTTTAAGTACTGTGGAGTCGGTTCTGACTCATAGTGACCCTAAACAGGGTTTCCAAAGCTGTAAATCTTTATGGGAGCAGAACGCCTCATCTTTCTCCCAAGGAACCGCTGGTAGTTTCGAACTGCTGACCTTGGGGTTGGCAGCCCGACTAGTAACCACTGTGCTGTTGTTGTTGTTGTTGTTAAGTGCCGTCGAGTTGGTTCCGAACCATAGTGACCCTGTACAGGTTTTCCGAGGGTGTAAATCCTTACGGGAGTAGAAAGCCTCATCTTTCACCCGCGGAGCGGCTGGTAGTTTCGAACCGCTGACCTTAAGGTTCGCAGCCCGATTCGTAACCACTACGCTACCAGAGCTCCAACCACTACGCTAGCAGAGTGTAAATTATTGATTGCAAATTGCTTGTTTACAATGACATATATGCAGTAATTTCAGTCTTGTATTTTTTATTGTAAGAATATAGGTAGTGAAAAAAAAAAAAAAGAATATAGGTAGTACACTATTTGCCAATCCAACATCTTTTACCTTTATTTATTTTTGTTCCTATACTATTTTGTAATGGCAGGGGCTGGGAACACTTTTTCTGCCAAAATTTATAACATTATTAGTGGGCTATACAAAATTATCAACTTAAAAATTAGCATGCTATAGTTAGTCAAATATTTAATTAATTCACCCCTGGTGTGGCATTGTGTGTTAATGCACTGGACTGTAAAGTCACTTTGAACCTTAAGATAGGTGATTTAAGCTCACCAGCTGCTTCTCAGAAACCTGATACAGGGTCACTATAGGTTGGAACCGATTCAGTAACACTTAACAACAACAATAACAGTGCGATGGCATTTGAGTTATGCTGTTGAAGGAGAATATTACAAGTACCATGAACAGTGAAAAGAACAAGTAAACCTGTGTTGGAAGAAGTTCAGCCAGAATGCTAGTTTGTTGTTGCTGTTGTTAGGTCCCATCAAGTTGGTACCAACTCATAGTGACCCTATGCACAATAGAATGAAACACTGCATGATCCTAGGCCAACCTCACAATTGTTGTTACGTTTGAGCCTATTGATGCCACTACTGTGCCAATCCATCTCAATGGGCAGCTTCCACTTTTTCTCTGACTCTCCACTTCACCAAGTATGATATCCTTCTCCAGTGACTGAAGTATGAAAGACAAAGTCTGGTCATCCTGGCTTACAAGGAGCACTCTGACTGTATTGCTTCCAACACAGATCTATTTGTTCTTTTGGCAGTCCATGATGCTTTAAATATTCTCTTCCAATACCATAACTCAAATGCATCAATTCTTCTATGGTCTTCCTTATTCACTATCCAGCTTTCACATGCATATGAGATTATTGAAAATACTATGGCTTGCGTCAGTCACACCTTAGTCCTCAAACTGACATCTTTGCTCTTCAACACTTTAAAGAGGTCTTGTGCAGTAGATTGGTCCAATGCAATACATCATTTTATTTCCTAACTGCTACTTCTGTGAGTATTGATGGTTGATCCAAGCAAAATGAAGTCTTTATAACTTCAATCTTTTCTCCATTTATAATGAATGCTATTTATTGGTCCAGTGGTGAAGCTTTTTGTTTGCTTTACAATGAAGTGCAACCCATACCAAAGGCTGTGGTCTTTGATTTCATCAGTAAGTATTTTAAGTCCTCTTCATTTTCAGCAAGCAAGGTTTTAGCATCTGTATATCCCAGGTTGTTATGTAATGTTTTTCTTCATATATCCAGTTTCTCTGACTATTTGTTCAGCATACACATTGAATAAGTATGGTGAAAGAATACAAACTGATGCACACCTTCCCTAATTTTAAACCATTTGGTGTTCCCATGTTCTGTTCAAACAACTGCCTCTTGTTCCATGTACAGATTCTCCACGAGCACAATTAAGTGTTCCAGTACACTCATACTTTGCAATGTTGTCCATAGCTTGCCATGATCCACACAATCGAAGGCCTTTGCGTAGTCAATAAAGCACAGGTACATATCTTTCTGGGATTGTCTGCTTTCAGCCAAGATCCATCTAATGTCAGCAATGATAGCTCTCATTCTACCACTTGTCTGTCAATTTGTCAGACTGCAGTTGCTAGTGTGTTGCTGTGATTCTGGAAGCTATGGCACTGGTATTTTAAATACCAGCAGAGTAAACCACAGTGGACAGGTTTCATATGAGCTTCCAAACGAAGCCAGACTAGGAAGAAGGAGAGATGAACCACTTCCAAATATTTAGTTACTGAAAACATTATGAATAGCAGTGGAGCATTGTTAGCACCAGAAGCTCTTTAGGAACCAGCAAGACCAGACTTTGTCTATCATACTTCAGACATAGTGTCAGGATAGACCAGTCCCTGGAAAAGGACATCATGCTAGGTAAAGTAGAAGGTCAGTAAAAAAGAGGAAGATTCCAAATGAGATGGATTGGTACAGTGGCAGCAACAATGGACTCAAGCATCACAGAGATCGTGAGGTTGGTACAAGACCCAGCAGTGTTTTGTTCTATTGTGCATTGGGTCGCTATGAGTAGGTACAGATGTGATGGAATCTAACAGCAACAACAAAAATATGATGACTGTAACTACGGTGGCCTTGGCAAGGCCAGACCAAATGATTTTGTAGACCTTTGACTGCCTGGGGACTGGACATTCTCCACTCCTGCTTTAAGGAATGGAGATGTGTCTTCTCTGTCCTTGGATATCCCAAATCAACCTGATTCAAGGTGAAAATTGTGTCTTTTTGTTATTTGTTTTATTTCCCTTTTACTGCTTTTTACTTGACTTTGCCATTTATCTACTTCTTAACAGCTGGTAGATTTTTTAGTTTGGAATTACTTTATATTACAGGGCTTATTTTATATTCTAATTGTATTGTAATTATTTTAATTATAGGAATTATTTTATATTCTGAGGCTCCATAATTGCAAACCATCTGAGACTGATATTGTTTTCTTTCTGCTGTATCAACTGTTCTTCAAGGTAGCAAGTATAGAAAGATTTACTTTCTATAAAGTAGAAGTACAAAGTACATGACACATCTATGAATTTGCAAAAAATATATCATCTATATTTTAAAATATCGTACAACTAAATGTAGGGGGAAATGGTATGAACATATAACATCTAACACATAACATGGTCTTCCTTTATACTGTTGTTAGGTGCCATCAAGTTGGTACCACATCACAGAGATCGTGTGTAAAACAGAACAAAACTCTGCCCAGTCCTGTGTCAATTGCACAGTTGTTGCTACATTTGTGCCCATCACTATTGCCACTGTGCCAATCTATCTCGTTGAGGTCTTCCTCTTTTTCTCTGACCCTCCACTTTACCAAGCATTATATCCTTCTCCAGGGACCGTAGCCTTCTGACTATATGTCTGAAGTATGAGAAACGAAGTCCAACCATCCTGGCTTCCAGGGAGCATTCTGGCTGTATTCCTTCCAACACAGATTGGTTTGTTCTTTTAACAGTTCATGGTACTTTTAATACTCTACTCCAACATCATAGTTCAAATGCATCAAATCTTCTGCAGTCTTCTCTCGTATCCAACATTAAAATATATAAATTTGCATAATGATAATCTTTAAACTTCAACTTCTCTAAACAGGCAATTTAAATTATTTTGTATATTTGATGTCAGTTTTTTTGTTTTTGTTTTTGTTCATTTGTTTTTATTCCTGCCTCAGTTTAATTTGAATTTCATCAGTGTAGGAAGTTTGTGTTTCTGATTGCTATAATCCAAATATCCAGATACTGGTGAACATGAAAGTTTTTTAATGAAAGGAGACATTTTTTTTTTTTTTGTCATTGATACATTGTTCAAAGTTAGATACACTTATATCTACTGAAAATGTATGAACCTCCCTTTCCTTTGATTTCATAGGTCTAGAAGTTGAAACTAATGACTTCTGTAGTTCAGAATGAGATTCTATGCTATTCCCTATAAATCCTGCACTCATGTTTGCAAATAAATTCTCTTCTAAACAGTCCTCAGGATACCAAATTTGAGTGTATTGCATATTCTCTTCTAGACCTTAGTGCTACAATTTTGAACCTTAATAATCTTATCTACTCAACACAGATCTAGAATTAGATAATCCATGAAACATGCTTCTCAGAATGACTTTTTTATTTTTATGTACTTTTAACTCATGGGGTACAGAGGTAGTAACTAACTAGGCAAACATAACTGTTCATCATGGAAAAAATGAATTTTCTTTACAAACTTTAAAAAATAAAATTATGAAAGCCAGATTTCTATCTGATAAATTTCCAAAATATGTAAGCAGAAGCAGGAACCACAATGAATGGCAAAATCTTGCCATGTAGGTAAAACAAACAAACAAACAAAAGCACTGAGAAGATAGAGGATTTTCTGAATTTGGGTTTAGAGATTATATGAATAGTTAATTGATTCTATTATTACATTAGTTTTCATGCTATTTAAATTACACTAGTGGTAGTTTCAGGAAGAAACTTATGTTTTCATAACTCTTAAACTTCTTTATTTCTTTTCTGGCCTAGTAATTTCCATATTTAGCTTTTGCTTATTATCTGATGAAATTATTTTTTTCATTAAATTTGTAACTGTTTTCAAAGAGGAAAATTTTTCTACAGTTAAAAACAAACAAACAAACAAACCTAAATTCCTTGACTCTATGAACTATGGAGCCCTGGTGTGGTGCTTCAGGTTTTGCGCTGAACTGCAGGTTTTGCGCTAGACTGCAAGTTTAGCTTGAACCACAAGATAGACTCGACAGCATTTAACAACAAAGAACTAAATACATTAAGGGATGTTGTATTTGCAATACTATTGCATTTTGTTTATTCAAATTATTTCTACAAATCATATAATATTGATATCCTAGTCTGCATTCTCTAGAGGAACAAGCCAAATTAAGCATAGATGGAAGTGTGTATAAAGAGATTTACTTCAAGGAAGTAGCTCACACACAGTTGTGAAGAAATGGCTCACAGAAATTTGAGGGCTGTAAGTCCCACCAAATCTATGCGCCAGGTTCCAGGTCAAAAGTCTCTTCCGGACCACAGAGTTGCAGGGTCTAGCAAACAAAAATTCCCAAGTCAGGCAAAATAGCAGAAATTTGTGCATATTCAGTTCCAGAGAACTAGACGCTAGGCAAAAAAAGAGTGCAGGATTAAGAGAGAAAGAGAACATGAGCCCAAACCCATTGCCAGAACATTCATTTGTATACTGGATGCTAACCAAAACCATTGGAAACTCAACTTTTGACTTATTGCCGACCCACAGCAGATCACAAAATGGAATAAGACATACACAAAACCTAATATATAGTTACATTCTTTTTAATATTAGTTATTAATAACACCTATACTGTTGGAGTCCTGGTGTGGCACTGTAGGATAAGCCTTGGACTGTTAGTGTTCCTGTACCTTATGTAATCTCTAAAAGAAGTATATATTGATTTTGTAAAAAATAAAAATAATAAATTTAAGAACTTGTTCAATTTTTAATATTTATTAGCGGTTCGAAACTACCAGCTGCTCCGCGGGAGAAAGATGAGGCATTCTACTCCCGTAAAGATTTACACCCTCGGAAACCCTGTGCAGGGTCGCTATGGGTCGGAACCGACTCGACAGCACATAACAACAACATATACTTTCAGGTTTTTATATATGTATTCCCATTGTGATCTTTTTTTTTAACTTTTTTTGTTTTTATTATGAGTTGAGTGATATTTACATGGGAGAACATCAGCTTTACACTCACTTTATTTTATTTTTGTTTCATTGCAATGATTACAATCCCTTCCATGCATCATCATTCAACAGCACATGCTTCCATTCCCTCTGCTTTTTTGTTTTGTTTTTATGTACTCCGAAGCACTCTGTAATATATAACAATACAAACAATCAAAGTATACACCCTGCAAGTCTGTCCCCCAGCTGTCAGCACACAGCACCTCTCCCACCCTGAGACCAGAGTCCCCAGCTGCTCCATCTCTCCTTGGAGAAATGTCACTGCTTCTCTGGATAGGGTCCCACACTCCATTCTTCTCCCTTGATGGTCCCAGTGCCCTCTGCTCCTGGACTGCAAAATCAACCACTCCCCTTCTTTTGTTACAAAACATCAACTTTTACATTTGCAACACTCACAATCTGTCCTGATAGCAATTGTTCACTGTTGAACGACAAGAGTCTTATCCCCATCTCCTTTCACCAGCCCTGTCCAGATGGATTGGAAACTGCTCAGTGGAAATTATACCTTCCCGTGCACCCTGTAAAACTAGGCTCCTTCTTGAGAGCTTGTAAGCCAGTCATTTCATGACTTTATAGTCCCCTCATTTTGGATAACCAATGTTTAAGTTGCCCATTCCTGTCAACCCTGTGTACTGAGGGGGTGGGAATGATCCTCATCCCTCTTTTGAGCTTCTACATCCATAAGTATAGGTCAAGTTCATCAAACTGTAGCAGATTACTCTTTTTTTCCTCTTCTTTCTTCCTCTAATCAAATTCTGATCATCCAGCTATTGAAACTAGGTCAAATGGATACTATCTGCAAGTTCTGGTGTTCTTGTGCATTTCCCCTCATTTCATACCAGCTGGACTCTTCACTCTCTGCTCTAGTCCTCTGTGGCCATGTCCCTGCCACTGGGCCCAGGAGTCCCTAGGTCTTCGCCATACTGCTGGCCAACCAGATCTCAATCCAGGTTAGCAGTAGTCTATTGAATGTGGTCGGATTTAGCTCACAACTTCATTCCTGTTTTCCCCTGACTTTCCCTTATCAGTAGAATAATGTGGTCACCAGAAAGACCACATGCTTGCTCATGTGTTCTCCTTGAGTCTCAGTCTTGGGAGGAAGTTTGCCCTGAGGGAACCGACTACTTGCCTTGATGGCTCCCCAGTAAACAACTTACTTGGTCTTGTAGTAGTCCATCAGACTTCCATTATTGTTTTTGATTTTTCCTGCTGTTCTTTATTTTAAGAAGTATCTTCTGTTATTCTAGCTACTCCAGGCTGGTCTGCTTGGCTTTTCAAGGGGAAATTTCCCACCTCAGAAGATTCTGGATGGGGTTCAGGATTCCACTGATGGTTTTATGCAATGCAAAGGCTCCACAGGAAGCCTCTTTCACTGGGCATGTTCTAGCCCCATTTTTGTAATTCCAATCAGTTATAGGATGAAGACAGACTTACAAGTTTTCTATAGTGATGTTTCTGGCTGTTTCTTTCTCTCCCCCTCAAGTGTCTATTGTAGGCAAGGGAAACTAAGATTCAAAAGACAGCCAAGCATCTTAACATTATGTCTCCCCTTTTACCCATTCACACCATGCCTCAATCCCTGTATCCCAGAGCCCTGTTGTTCCAAGGTTGAGCATACATCACTATTTACCTCCATCCAACAGCCAATGCAAAACTGTCTAAATATTCTCCCATTGGCCTTGTTCTTCCATTTCCCTCACCCTTTATGTGTATCGCCCCTCCCCAGCACCCAAACTATCCTGTGTATATTCCCTACCCTGTGCTCCACCTTCCCCTTCCTCCCCTCACCCACTCTGTACACCCCAATAATCAACAAAGATTTTTTTTTCTTTCCCATTTAATGTGAGTACTTTTTCTTAAGATTTTACAATAATGGTCCTATGACGTATTTCTCCTTTTGTGATGGACTAATTTCCCTCAGCATAATGTCCTCAAGGTTCATCAGTGTTATACAGTGGCTTGCAGCTTCCCTGTTATTCTTCAAGGTGACATAATATTTCATTGTATGTATGTACCAAAATTTATTTATCCATTATTCCATTGACGGGCACATTGGTTGTCTCCATCTTTTTGTTATTGTGAATAGTGCTGGTGTGAACATTGGTGTGCATATATCTACTTGTGCTATGGCTCCTAAGTCTTATGGATAAATACCAAGTAGAGGAATTTCTAGATTATAAAGTATTTCTATTTTCAACTTTCTGAGGAAGCACTATATTGTTTTCCAGAGTGATTGGATCATTTTGCAATTCCACGAACAACGTAGGAGGGTCCCAATCTCTCTGCATACTCGCCAGCATTTATTGTCCTCTTGTTGTTGTTGTTGTTAAGTGCCGTCGAGTCGATTCTGACCCATAGCGACCCTGAACAGGGTTTCCAAGGCTGTAAATCTTTACGGGAGCAAAAAGCCTCATCTTTCTCCCGCGGAGCAGCTGGTAGTTTTGAACTGCTGACCTTGAGGTTCACAGTCCGATTCGTAACCACTATGCTACCAGAGTCCTCTGCTTTTTTTATATTCACTGTTATTGTTGGTGTGAGATGATATCTCATTGTGGTTTTGATTTGCATCTCTCTAATGGCTAGTGATCGTGAACATTTCTAAATATGTATGTTGGCTGCCCGAATCTCCTTTATAATCTCCTTTATAATTGAAGTGTCTATTCATGTCCTGTGGCCATTTTTTAATTGGGTTGTTTGTCTTTCTCTTGTAGAGGTATTGTAGTTTCCTATATATTTTAGAAATGAGTCCCTTGTCTGATGCATCATTGCAAAAGATCTTTTCCCATTCTGTGGGCTCCCTTATTTCTCTTTTGTTGAAGTCTTTTGATGAACATAAGTTTTAAATTTTCAGTATGTCCCAATCATCATATATTTTGTATAATTTTGTTTGTGTAATTTTCACAATGTTTGGTAGTCTGTGTGCACCCTATTTTTTCATTGGTAGCCTTTATAATTCCTGGTTTCACATTTAGGTCTTTAATGCATACTGAGTTGGTTTTTGTATATGGAGTGAGGTAAAGGTCTTGTTTCAGTCTTTTGCATATCTCTTTCCAGTTCTGTCAGCACCATCTGTTGGAGAGACTGTCTCCTCTCATGCAATATACTTAGGTCCTTTGTTGAAAATTAGTTGGCTGTATGTGGATGGGCTAATTTCTGGATTCTCGATTCTGTTCCATTGATCTATGTATCTTTCATTGTACCAGTACCAAGCTGTGTTGACCACTTTAGCCATGTAGTAAATTTTGAAATCAGGGAATGAGAGGTTTCTAACCTTATTCTTCTTAAGCAGTGCTTTGCTTATCCTGGGTCTCTCTCCTTTCCATATAATGTTTCTAATTGTTTTCCCATCTCTTGGAAGAATGTTGTTGGAATAGGATTGGGATTGCATTATGTGTTTAGATTGCTTTGGGCAGTATTGACATTTTCACAATCTTAAGTCTTCCTATCCAGAAGCATGGAATATTCTTCCATTTTTGTAATTCTCTTTGGTTTCTTGTAGTAGTGTTTTGTAGTTTTCTTTGTATAGATCCTTTGTTTCTCTGGTTACATTTATTCCTAGATATTTCATCTTTGGGGTGGCTATTGTAAATGGTGTTGCTTTCCCAATATCCTTTCCAGCACTGTCATTATTAGTATACGAAAATCCAACTGACTTTTGTAAGTTGATCTTATACCATGCCACTGCACTGAATCTTCCAATGAGGTCTAGTAGCCTTTTTACTGAGTCTTTGGGGTTTTCTCTGTGTAGGACTATATCATTGGTAAATAGAGTTTTACTTCCTCTTTGCCAATTGTGTTGTTGTTATGTGCCGTGGAGTCTGTTCCAGCTCATAGCGACCCTGTACAGGGTTTCCAAGGCTGTAAATCTTTACAGGAGCAGAAAGCCTCATCATTTTCCTGCGGAAAGGCTGGTAGTTTCGAACTGCTGACCTTGCAGTTCGCAGCCTGATTAGTAACCACTACACTACCAGAGTTCCTTTCTTCGACAATTAGAATGCCTTTAATTTCCCTATCTTGCCTTATAGTTCTAGCTAAGACTTCCAGCACAATATTGAATAGGAGTGGTGACAAAAGGCATCCTTGTTTTGTTTCTGTTCACAAAGGGAAGGCTTTCAGTTTCTCCCCAATGAGAGTAATGTAGGCTGTTGGTTTTTGTATATATGCTCTTTAATATGTTGAGGAATTTCTCTTCAATTCCTACTTTGTTGAGTGTTTTTATCAGGAATGGATGTTGGATTTTGTCAAATGCCTTTTCTGTATCAATCGATATAATTATGTGGTTCTTTTCTTTTTTATTATTTATATTATGGAATACACTCGTTGTATTTTCTAATGTTGAACCATCCTTGCATCCCTGATATGAATCCCACTTGGTCATGACTAGCCTCTAATATAACATCCTCTGTGGAAGAAGACTGTAACATCTAATGCCTCTTATTTGTTCTATAGTGTTATATGAAATGTCTGGCCATTAATCAAAATACATGGGTACACAATAATGTAAGCACAATTGAAGGTAAGAGAGAGGGAGAGTGGAATGATCTTCTACATCCAGATAGAACAGAAACCATTTTCCCCAGGTATGAAAATGTAGAAAATTTGAACTGGGATAACATTTACAAAATAAAAAGGGGTTCTCTGTTTAAAACATTAAATCAGTCAGATTTAGTGAGGACCAAAGGGGTTAAGTATAGAAATATTCATTATAAAAACATGAAGAGCTGCTTTACACTGAGGGCATATGTTGATTCTGAGCACAGGGAAAGATGCTGAGAATCTGAGTTTTGCCTGAACAGAAGGAATTAGTACAACCTCTGGCAAGCTCAAGGGGAAGGAGTGAAACATTTGGAGGCTTTAATTCCAAATATATGACTGATTCTCTCACAACACATTTGCTGAATTCTGACACAGCACTAGAGGAAAGTCTAAATTATATGAGGAAAAGCAAAATCAAAATCTGAAAATATTTTAATTCAGTCTTACAGTTCTGAGGAAATATATAGATTAGAATTCACAACCCACCAGGCTCTTTGATGAAACAATTTTTTGATTAAGCCCTAGAAATAGGAAGGAACAAAAGTGAACCAAAGGAAGACTAAGTTTTAAGAAAAATACAAGTCATTCTCAATTAAGTTCAGTATCTGACTGATTTAAGGAGATGTACTTTCTACTCTACCTGCCTAGCAGAGAGAAAGGTGAAATTCCTGTTAGCGTTATACTTTTTATTAAGTAAGTCAAGATAGTGATTAGCTTTGAGGAAGTATGTAAGTGTAGTGACAAGAACAGAATGTGAAAAAAAGGTTTCTTGAATGCTGGTAATATTTTATATTCCTTTTTTGACATTTTTTTCACATGGGTATATTAATTTGTGAACATTAATTGAATTGTATAGCAATTACTTTGCATTTTTCTGTATGTTTTACATATCTTCATAAATTTTCTTACACATAAAGACAGTTTTTGAAGCACTTCAGCTATTGGAGTTTTCAGATATAAGTTTTAAAATAACTGTGATTATTATATTAAAATAATAAAATATGAATATCAACAGTGAATGGCACAGTATAAGAATGAGATGAAAATGCAAATTTCATGATAAAGATGTATAGGGTGTATTAGACTCATTGGACATAGAAAACTGAAGAAATTTTCAATCAGAAGTCAATAATGAATACCAAGAACATAATTACAAAAAGAGATAAGAGGATGAGAAATATAAAAAAAGACCCAAACAGATATTCAGGAAAGTTTTAAAATGTCCACTAGTTTGCTAGTTGTTTATAGTGAACCATGTGTTTAATAGTAGAACTGTTCTTCACAGGGCTTTCAATGGCTGATTTTTTTTTAGAAGTACAGACAGTCCTAGGGTTATAAACAAAAAATATTCCTAACTTTGTCTAAGACATTTTTAGGACTTTCAACTGGTCTTGCCTGATTAAGTTATGGATACGGAAGCCTCACTGGAACAGACCTGAGTTTACAATTGTACCCAGAAAGACAGACAGAATGGGCAAAGTTACTAGTTGAAAATTTGCCAGAAACTTACTATCTTTAATACAGAAGGGTAGTGTATTTGTGTTACATAACAATGGAATCTCTTGCCCTGGACTTTTGAGCACAATCTGAAACAGTGCTCCCTACTCAAAGATGGGAACAGACTATGCTCCTTTGACTGTGTGTCACTTCTATAGACCTCCCAATACTCCAATCCCTTTCATTACATTCTTGAGAGAATTTGTGACATCCGTGTCTCCCATTCCAGGAATTCAACCAATAACTTTTCCAGTTGTTCTGGGTACTGTGCCAATTCTGCCTTACTGTAAAAACTTTGGGTCTGTTTCTGTTTCACTTAGTTGGACCTGACAGAATTGGACTAAAGGGCAAGTAGGAGTTGTCCCTAAGTGATTGAAATAAGGAAGTAGATTTGTGCAATTTGTGCAACTAAATTTCTGTTATGTAAGGCACAAAACATTGAGGAGTAATGTGTGAAGAAGGCGGGTGGCCAGAAGGTAACCCATAAGCCCTTGTCTGAAAACTGGGTTGTAATTCTTCAAGTGGATACCACCTAGGGTATTATTTCTATAGAGTTGAGTGGTAAATGGTGGTTGTGTACAATGGAGTTCTAGCCTAATCATTTTAAGTGAACTCATAAACACCTTGCTAACATCTGTGCTATTAGATTTTGAAAGTATAAGATATTGACTTTAAAGCACTTATAGAATTAAGAAAAGATGTCTTCAAAGACTGACAGGAAAATACATTTGTATGTAATGAGCAGATAATGATTTTCAGCAGAAAAATGAAAACTAGAAATAAAACGAAAGAAACTTTGTGAATTAAATTATAAAATAGCTCAAGAAAAATTAACTTTAATGATGTTAATAACAAATTAGAGTGAAACGTATCAGTCTTTAAAAATAAAGATAAATAAATAAAACTCGGGGCAAAACCAACATCCTCAATTAGGACAGTTTCTCACAAGGACAGCTCTTCTCCTCTAATCTAGCAGATCTTCTTGACCTTGCAGAGAGGCCCTTCTCAGCTTCTCACCCAGACCCCTTACATCTGTGCAAGCCTCCTCTCATCCATGCATGCCTTCTCTCAGTTGTGTACACCACTCTGCCTTCAGCATCCTCCTGTTTCACCTTTCTGTTACTGTCCCCACTCAAGGCCAGTGTATCAGCCAGCTCAGCTCTTTTAAATCCTTTCCTAGCATCTACTGGCTGCTGTTGCTGCTAGCTTTCTGCTGCCAAGTCCCTTCCCGAATCTGCTGCATCTTCAGTGTTATAACCTTTGGTCAATATTACAGCTCTTGTAGGAGGTTCTACAAGAGCTCCACAGGAGTTCTGTATCTAAATTCTCCACTCCATGTTCTCTTGAGGTTCCATCCTTGTTGCTTCTCTCTATCTAAAAATTTCAGATGGTTTGACTTCATACAAAAGCAATTCCTTGTCAGTCTCAATGTATTTAGCACTTCTAGCAGAACCACAACCCTTCAATCCCCTCGGTTAACCACAAGTCACTCAATCCTATTGGGTGGGTTTAAAGAAACTATTTGGATAGCAAATCAACCAGTCACTGCTATGGGCATAAACTAAATCAATCACAGAGCAGACTGTGGCTCAACCAACCATTTTTGGCAGAATTGTAAACCCAGGCCAGAAAGGCCATGTACATATATCAGAAACCTATTTCTCTGCAATTGTGAACAATCATATGTTTAAATGTTGTTGTTGTTATTAAGTGTCATCGAGTCAATTCCAACCCATAGTGACCCTGTATAGGGTTTCCAAGAAGCGGCTGGTTAGATTGAACCACCGACCCTGAAGTGCAAACCGACTCTGCAGTCTAGTACATTAACCCATAGTGCCACACCAGGGCTCTAAATAGTGACTCTAAATAGAGTTTGGTAAAGAATATTTTTGTTGTTGTCAAGTGCCGTCAAGTTGGCTCTGACTCATAGAGAACCTGTTTAGGGTTTTTGAGGAGTAACTGGCAAGTTTGAACCACTGACCTTGCCACTCAAAGCAGCCTGGAGATGGATTCCCTATCCTTGTGCTTCTCAATTCCCAGTTGCCATTGAGTCAGTTCAAACTCATGGAAGCCCAGGTGTATCACAATAGGACTGGGCTTTGTAGAGTTTTCAATGGCTATTTTTGGAAAAATAGATTGTTAAGACAGTCTTCCAAGTGGGTGGACTTGAACTTTTAGCTTTCCTGTTACAGCTAAATATATTACCTGTTTTCCATTTCCATTCCTAGAATATACTAAATATAATGAATAGCAATGATAATATATTTTAAAGAGGTCTAGCTGATACATTCCTTGACATCTTTGGCCCTTGCTATCACCAGGATAGACACAAATGTCTAAATAGTTGAAGTAAATATATTATAATTGATTTAAAGAGAAGAGTTTCTTAAAGATTTGTCAATCTAATGCACAATGGAAAATCAGAGAGTCAAACTCAAGACTGTATGAAGTCAGAGAAGAATCATTATACTAAGAATCCCAGAGTTGCTTTTCTTTATACTAGATTCAAAACAAAGAAAAATTACCAATTAACAATAGCACTGATTATTGCAAAGAAATATAAATCAAAACACAAATATAGGTAAATAATATGCATTTTAATTTAAATTAATAAATTCTTTTTTTAAAAGTCATTAATTCATTTCTTTCTGGAAGTATAATCTAAAATTCTTCACACTTTCCTAGCACATATACATTTTCTGAATAATTAAAAACCAGTCAATCACAGTCCTTACTTGTTCTAAAAATACTGTCTTCGGTGATAATTATGGCTGTTTGAATTTCAGTACACACACAAAGCCAAGACATATTACAGTTAAATTTTTCCCCCAAAAATATGATAATATGATATCTATATTGCATCCATAACTAGGTAATTCAACGTAATTTCTTACATAGAACATTGATTTAAAAACATTAGATATTTTACTGCAATTTAATACTTGTGTCTACATAATTGTATAAGGATTTTATTTTGAGAAATAGTCATTTTAAATGCAGCTGTGGTGAATACAAAGTCAGTCACTTAAAAGACACTTAGTAAATGCTGATGGAATAAACAAGTGGTAAATTCAACTCCTTAGCATGGTTAAAAGATCCTTCATGTTTAGTTTCTTCCTCACTTTGCAACTTAATAAGGTGTCAAAAACAAGACATGCCTTTAAAAGTAAACTCAACTTGAATTTGAATATCTAGCTCTTCTACTTTTCACTGAGTCAACTTAGGCAAGTTAAACATCTTCTTCCTTAATTTAAGGAGCTCACTGAGTTTTTCTGAAGCTAGACCATAGAACATTTCACATACCCAGGACACATATACCTATATCTAACTTCAAGCGGTTTTCTCTGCCGACAGTGTTTATTTCAACAGTGTGTCTTTGTAAATGCTGCTGTCTTATACATTTGCAACCATTAATTATTTGACCATCTGATGGCGTTCTGTTCATTCTTAAAGATTTCAGATAAAATAGTTATTTTCTCGAATCTTCTTTGATTTACATTTTAAAACTACTCTGCTTTCCAAATTTGTTTCTTTATCTATATTTTATAATTATTTATTTGCTTTTATCCCTCTTACTCTCCATGTGACTTCCTGGATAGGACAGTCAACAAATGTGCCACTTATATTTCACTTAGTTCTCTCTGTTAAAAAGCATCTCATTAAATTCTGCATTCCCCTTCAGCTAGCCCTTAATTCTCAGCTCTCCCTTACTACACACCTTCCCTCTGTCACAATACCACTACCTTCATCATGTTTTGGTTTTCAACCATTAAAATAAAGCTGCCATTTTCAATATCACTAATAAATTTCACAACATTGCCAAAGCATGAATAATTCTGAGTCTTGTAACATCTCAATAATATGTGTCATAGCTGATAATGTTTCTTTGAATAGCACTCAGCTTCTGGTGGTACTATGACTTCTTAGATTCTTCCTATTCACTTGAGACAAGTTGGAGGGGTGGGGAAGGGAATCCAGAAATCAGGATTAAGCATGAGACACTTATTGGCTAAAGTCTTGAGAAATGTTGAGGACTATGCCCTTCCTTGTTTGAGCAATTGTGACAATGTGTAGGACATTTTCATGTACATAGCTGAGCAGCCACATCTTGGGACATGCCATTAAGAAAGACCCCCCAAAGTTCTATATTTTGCTTCCTTGTAAGATGTTTTACAAGCTGGACTCATTTACCCAGTGCCCTAGGCATAACTTTAAAAGATGATCTTCCACTAGGGGCAGAAGAGAACACTAATGCTTGGGAGGAGCTTAAACTGAAATCCTGAAGATTTATGCATGCATGACATTCTAAAATAAGTTTTGTCTGCCCCTACCACAGGCCTTTGCAATGTAAACATCCATCTTGAAGAAATGCTGTTGTTGTTGAGTACTATTGAATGGGTTCTGACTCATAGCGACCCTGTATAGGGTTTCCAAAGAACAACTGGTAAATTTGAACTGCCAACCCCTATGGTTAAAAATGATGTTGTGGTCATGTGCATTATCTCACAGTGCCACACCAAAACTCCCCTAAATGGATACTTCCTGGAAATCCTCACCTGCCCATATAAATAAAAATAATGTCATTTCCCACCTAAAAACTTCTAACTCCAGTAAAGTTTTTGTTTGAAGAGTTGGGAGTTAAGCGTTGTATTAAACTCTTGCCATCTCTGCTTGCAAACCTCTTTCATGCAATAAATGTTTACTTGTGTGGAAATTATGTCTCATCTGACTACTCTTAATCAGCCAAATGCAAGAGCTCTCTCTTTCAGAGTGAGTGTGATTAGCCCTACCAGTACCAGATTTTAATGACAACAAAGGTACAGTTGATCTCTTGAGACAGTAGAACCCAATACAAGATCATTCTCCTAAAAGGTGCAATGGCCAATAGGAGAGTTTTCTCTCACAAGCTCATTCAGAGTGCTGAGCCATGACATGGTACTCCTGGTCCATTTTCATTCTCAGAGTACAATTGAACAAGGTCTATATCCCAATCAAAAAGGCAGGTCTGAATTTTGGTTTTGGTTCCTCTAGAGTGTGGGAGTTGGATGTGGCACTGTGGACTGCTAACTGCAAGGTTGGTGGCACAAACCCTCTAGCTGCTCCTTGTAAATCTCATACAGGGTTGCTATTAGTTGAAACTGACTTGGTGGTACTTACTAACAACAAAAAAGTGTTAAATGTATGGTCTCTATTTCTTTAAGAGGTGATTGTGTAGTCCTTGGGTTAAGGACTGTGAGTAGAAGTTGTCATTCTTGGGAAAAACAACTTTGAGAGAGGACCATGAAGAAAGGTCCCCTGGTCTCTTGGTTATGAATGAATATGAGAATGAAGAATGTAAATAATGTAAAAGTGACTGAAATTTTAACCCCTCGGGTATTTGGGTATTCATTTGTCACGTGGGACAAACAAAAGGAAGCAGAAAATAAAGAAATGCTGGCTGAATTGGGCTTGAGAGCCGGCATGCAGGAATAAATGTGGGAGGAAAGTTATCCTAATCACAGAACAACCAAGAACAGATCAGTCAGGTGTGAAAAATGTTTTCTTTCTTTTTATGGATTCAGCACTACCGGGAAAGGATGAACATCAATTATGAGTGTGTGTAGGGTGGGGTGGGGAGACAAACAAAGTGAAAACCAGTCAAATCAGACTGCTGATAGAGATGATTTTGGAACATACCCATCAGAAGGTGGGTAAAATCCTTACAACAGAATAAAACACTGCCTGGTCCTGAGCCATCCTCAAAATTGTTATATTTGAACCCATTGTTGCTGCCACTGTATCAGTTCATTCAGTTGAGGGTCTTCCTCATTTTAGCTGATCCTCTACTTTATCAAGCATGATGTTCTTCTCCAGGGACTCTTCCTTTCTGAAAATTCATGTGAAGTATGAAAGAGGAAGTCTCACCATCATTATTTCCAAGGAGCAACCCAGCTGTATTTCTTCCAAAATAGATTTGTTTACTGTTCTAGCAGTCCATGGTATGTTAAATATTCTTCACCAACTCCATAATTTAAGTACATCAATTATTCTGTGGTCTTCCTTATTATTCAACTTGCACATCTTTGCTCTTTAAAACTTAAAAAGGTCTTTTACAGAAGATTTACTTAATGCAAAACATCATTTGCTTTCTTGACTGATGCTTCCATGAGTATTGATTATAGATCCAAGAAAAATGAAATCTTTAATAAGTTCAACCTTGTCTCCATTTGCCGTGGTATCATTTATAGTTCCACTTGTGAACATTTTTATGCAAACCATACTGAAAACTATAGGTTTTGATCCTCATCAGTATTTTAAATCAGTCCTCTTCCATTCCAGCAAACATGCCTATTGTATATTTTTGACAAATCTTCCTCCAGTACTGTTGCCAGATTCTTCTTCATATAACCCAGTTTCTTGGATTATTTGATTAAGTTTACAGATTAAATAAGTATGGTGAAAGGAAACACAACACTGGTACACACCTGAGCTGAAGTTAAATTCATTTGGTATACACTAAATTCTATTTGAATGACTGCTTGTTTTAAGTACAGATTCCTTATGAATACAATTAAGTGTTCTGGAATACCCATTCTTCTCAGTGTCATCCAGTCTGTTGTGATCCATATAGTTGAATACTTTTGCATAATCAATAAAGTAAACACCTTTCTGGTACTCTTTGCTTTATATGGAGTTTCCTTATTTAAAAATAATTGAAGCCAGAACCAGTGAGCTGGAAGACAAATTTCTCAATACTGCTAAGATAGAAGAGCAAACAGAAAAAGGATAAAAAATATTAATAGAGTCTAAGATTTATGTTGGACAACATGAAGAGAAATAACTTAAGAATTACTCTCATTCCAGAACAGTAAGACTCACACAAGTCCACAGAGGAGATAGTTGAGGAATTTCTGGGAGAAAATTGAAGGATGAGAAGATAAGCATTCAAGAAGCTGAACAAACCTCAGGAAGGATAGATTCCCCAAAGAAAATCACCAAGACATATCATAATCAAGGTCTCCAAAATCAAAGACAAGGAGAGAATCCTAAAAGTAGCCAGGGAAAAGAGAAGTATTAATTACAAAGGCAAGCAAATCAGCTTAAGCTCTGGCCTCTCAGCAGAAACCTTAAAGGCAAGAAGACAATGGGGAAACATACATAAAACCCTAAAAGAAAAAAAACAAAAAAAACTTCCAACCAAGGATTGCCTATCCAGCAAAACTGTCAATCAAATATGATGGTGCTTGCAGGACTGGAAATCACTATGCAAAAGACTGAAAGAAGACCTTTACCCACGCCATATATAAAAAAAAACAACTCAGCATGGATTAAAGACCTAAATGTGAATCCCAGAATTATGAAGACCATTAATGAAAAAATTGGAACAATTTGAGGACTTTCATGCACGGCACACTCAGACTACTAAACATTATGAAAAGTACCCAGACAAAAGACAAATAGATCATTGGGGCATACTAAAAATTAAAAACTTATGTGCATCAAAAGACTTCACCAAAAGAGTAAAAAGGGAACCCACAGAATGAGAAAAAAATTTTTTTTGCAATGACACATCCAACAAGGGACTAATTTCTAAAATATATAGGAAACTATAACACCTCAACAAGAGAAAGACAACCCAATTAAAAAATGAGCACAGGCCATGAACAGACACTTCATCAAGGAGGAGATTCTGGCAGCCAACAAACATATGAAGAAATATTCATGATCACTAGTCATTAGAGAGATGCAAATCAAAACCACACTGAGATATCATTTCATACCATCAATAACAGTGAAGATGAAAAAAGTAGAGGACAGTAAATACTGGCAAGGATGCGGAATGCCTGAGACCCTCCTACATTGCTGGTAAGATTGCAAAATGGCCCAACCACTCTGGAAAACAATATGGCGCTGCCTCAGGAAGTTGGAAAAAGAAATACCTTATGACCCAGCAATTCCTCAACTTGGTAGTTATCCTAAGAATTATGAGCCACAGCACAAATAGATGTATGCACACCAATATTCATAGCAGCACTATTCACAATAAGCAAAAGACGGAGACAGCCTAAGTGCCTATCAATGAAATAATGGATAAAGAAACTTTGGTACATCTACACAATGGAATATTATGCTAACCTGAAGAATAACAAGGAAGCTGCAAGCCACCATATAACATGGATGAAGCTTGAGGACATTATACTGAGTGAAATTAGTCAGTTACAAAATAAGAAATATTGCATAGGACCATTATTGTAAAAGCTTAAGGAAAAGTACCCACACTAAAAAGGGAAATAGAAAAAAAAATTATTTGTTGGTTACCAGGGTTGAGTTGGGGTGAGTGGGGGTGGGGTGAGGGGAAGATGGAATGCTAGGTAGGGAATAGACACAAGATAGTTTGGATGCTGGGGAGGGGCAATACACTAGAATGGGGAGGGGAATGGAAGAACCAGGCGGATGGGAGAACACTTAGGCAGGTTTGCATGGGCTTAGTGGGACAGAGGTATATAGTGATGTATGCTCAACCTTGGAACAACAGGACTCTAGAATATAGGGATGGAGGCATGGTTTGAATGGGTAAAATGGAGGAAATAATGTCAAGATGCTTGCTTCTCTTTTGAATCTTGGTTTCCCTTGCTTATTATTGTAAAATAGACACTTGAGAGGAAGAGAAAGGAATAGACAGAAACATAACCATAGAAAACCTGTAAGTCCATCTACAGCCTACACCTGATTGGAATACCTAAAATGGGGCTAGAACTTGTCTAGGGAAGGATGCTTCCTGCAGAGCCTCTGCATTGCATAAGGCCATAGATGGATTCCTGAACCCCATCCAGAATCTTCTGTGTTGGGAAATTTCCACCTGCAAGGACAAGCATACCAGCCTGGAGCTGTTAGAAGAACAGAAAATACTTCTTGAAAGAAAGACCAGTAGGAAAAATCAAAAACAATAACAGCAGTCTGATTGACTACTACAAGAACAAGCATGTTGTTTCCTGGGGAAACTTCAGGTTGGTTCTCCTCAGGGCAAACCCCCTTCCTAGACTGAGACTCAAGGGGAAAAGCTTTCAAGAGGGAACCTAGTTCCAGAAGGTGTGGGGGAAGGTAGAATCTCCACTGAGTGGTTTCCAACCTGTTTGGACAGGGCTGGTGAAAGGAGATGGGGATAAGATTCTTTTGGTTCAATAGTGAATAATTACTATCAGGACTGATTGTGAGTGTTGCAAATGTAAAGATAGACATTTTGTAACAAAAGGAGGGGAGTTGTTGATCTTGCAGTCCAGGAGTAGAGGACCCTGGGATCATCAAGGGAGAAGAGCAGAGTGTGGGACCCTGTCCAGAGAAGCAGTGACACCAGAGATGGAGGCAGAGACAATGAAGTGGAGAGATTGGAGCAGCTGGGGACCCTGGACTCAAGGAGGGGGAGGGGCTGTGTGCTGGCAGCTGGAGGTGGGCTTGCGGGGTGTTCCCTTTAATTGTTTAAATGTTTGTATATTCCTGAGTGCTGCAGTGTACATCAAACAAAACAAAACAAAACAGAAAACCAGAGGGATTTGAAGCAAATGCTGTTGAATGATGATGCATGGAGGGGATTGTAATCATTGCAATGAAATGAAATACCATGGGGTGAATGTAAAGCTGATGTTCTCCCATGTAAACCATCACCCAATTCACAATAAAAACTTAAAAAAAGAAAGAAAGAAACAAGCCTAACTCCTATTCCCGGAAGTAGGAATTATTCTTTTTTGTAAAAAATTTTAAATTAATGGTAAAATTCTCATTTTATGCATCCATTAATTATTAGGGGATCTATGTGCTGTGGGCTAATATGCTGTACTGCAAAGTCGGTTTGAACCAGAAGGCTGGTTGGTCAAGCTCACCAGTCGCTCCTTAGAAATCCTATATAGGCTAGCTATGGGTCAGAAGTGGCTCGATGGCACTTAACAACAAAAACAATGTATATTTTTACAACTCTGGGCATAAATGGGGTAGATGTTTTAATATGGATAAATAAAACATTGGCATAAGTCCAGCATTTGTGTGTAAACTCCCAACTCTTTCTCTAAGGGGAGCTAAATATATGCAAAATTACAACAGAAATTACAACCAAAGGGACACTAAATAAAAGGATAATTAGGGACTATCAGGAACAATGGAAATGAATGAAATTATGCTTTGGTGCTAAAGCTGTCCTGTGTGTCAGAGTGTTCACATAAATTACTTGAACAGAGATAAATATGAACAAAATTATGTAGTCTGTACTGCATTAGTAAATATTAAGGGAAAATTTGATGAGATGAAAGTGTGATTTTAGTTTTCTTAATTAGGTGAGAATTCCTAGGGTAGATGGAAGTTCAAACAATTCTGGAACAGAACAAATAAAGAAAAAAGTCATAGGATAAAAAATTAAGTTGGTTATTTTGTTTTGTTTTGTTTTTTTAGTCCTGTGAAGCGAGAGCCAAGAAGCCAAAGCTCCTGAGTACAGAAACTCACAAAATGTGCTAAACAGTATGAGACCAAACATATTTTCTGCTCATGTTAATTAATACTGAAAACAGGTAAATCTTTCTAGCCCTATGCTACAAAAATACAGAGAACAAATAATGACAGCTTAGCTACATGCCTCAAGAAATATTTGCTCCTTTTAGGTAAGATAAAGAGTCCTGGTGATTCAGTGGTTAATGTGCTAGAATGCTGACTGAAATGTTGGGAGTTGGAAACTGCTCCAAAGGGGAAAGATGCAGTAGTCTGCTTCTGTAAACATTTGGAGCCTTAGGAACCTAATGCAGTAGTTCTCTGTCTTACTTAGTTGCCATGAGTCAAAATTGACTTGATGACCATGGTTTTTAAAATAAGACACTGAGCACACCAAAATGCTTATTTTTCAAGCAGAGGTGTCAATATTTCCCAAGAACCTTATCCTCAGTATGTCTTTCAATCTAATGATGTTATACTCTAAACTATCCCTGATCCCATCTTTGCAAATCCCACCAACAAATCACACAGCCTAAAAGCTAAATGCCTGAGCTCCTGTCCATAGATATTACAGCTCTTCTTTTTCAAGAGGTTTTTCTGGTGTTCTTTTGGGAAACGAAGTTGATAATTATGAGGGTAGGTAATAATCTGGCTAAAAACATTGATAAGCCCACCATACAACAACTAATATTGTTTTCAGTATTTCAACTTAATAGTCATTATAAATGAAGTCACAAAAATTTACTCAAGTCCACAAATAACCCAGAAAAAAATTCATTTTGTTTCAGATATGTATCTAACATCTAGAGAATCGAGGCAATTAGCAGGAAAAGTCAAAGACAGAATGTGAAAACCAGAGGGAAAAATATAATCCCAAAAAACAAAAACAGACTATAGATTGAGAGATTTCTAAAACAACTGCTACATTATTATATTTTTGGTTTGTTAACACACATAGATATGTTGCTGTTGTTGTTATGTACCGTGGAGTCGGTTCTGACTCATAGCGACCCTGTACAGGGTTTCCGAAGCTGTAAATCTTTACTGGAGCAGAAAGCCTCGTCTTTCTCCCACGGAACAGCTGGTAGTTTCAAAATGCTGACCCTGACGTTCCCTGCCAGATTTGTAACCAGTACGTTACCAGAGTTCCTTACACATAGATATACCAGGTATTATGTAAAATGTGGTGGTGGTGGTGGTGGTGGTACTGTGCCGTGGAATGGGAGCAGAAAGCCTCATCTTTCTCCTGCAGAATGGCTATTATTTTTGAACTGCTGACCTTGTGGTTAGCAGCCCAATTCGTAACCACTACGCTACCAGAGCTCCTTATTTAAAATGTAGTATATTTAAAATGTTATGTCATACAGTGATAGAGCCATAGTGTGGCACTGTAGCCTAAACACTGAACTGGTAACTGAAAGGCTGGTAGTTCAAACCCACTAGGTGCTCTCAGAAACCCTATAGAGGGAATCCTGACCTGGTTAACTTGACATAAAACATTAACTATCACAGTCACCAGTGTTATCCTTCTATGTTTGCAGATTGCTGAATGTTTTCTCTTTCCGCACATTTTAAATAAATTTAATAAGACTGTTAACTCTTTAAGAAGTCTGAGTTAGAAACTGAGCTGCTAATCACAAGGTCAGCAGTTCTAAGTCACCAGCTGCTCTAAAGGAAAACGATAAGGCTCTCATCTCCAGTTAGAGTTTACTCTCTGAAACCCTATTATGGGGTCACTCTAAGTCAGAACCAACTTGATGGCAGTGGGTTTATTTTGTTTTGTGTTTTATTTCTCTTATATTGAATTCCGGAGAAGCAATGGTAGCCAAAGGAAGCTAAACTTCTGTAAACTGCATTCTAGTAAAAAACAATAAAAGCATCTGAGGAGCTAGAACTTTATTCAAACACCTGGATATTTTACTCTACTCTCACCATACTTGTTCAATATGTATGCTGAGCAAATAATACGAGAAGCTGGGTTCTATGAAGGAAAACGTGGCGTAGGATTGGAGGAAGACTTATTAACAACCTGAGATATACAGATGATACAACCTTGCTTGCTGAAAGTGAAGACTTAAAATATTTACTGATGATGATCAAAGAGCACAGCCTTCCGTATGGATTACATCTCAATGTCAAGAAAACAAAAATC